>NC_133768.1:106303041-106612551 GCF_036562045.2 Rhinolophus sinicus | reverse complement strand
TATTTTAATGATAATGATTTTCAGGCACATACCTCCTACAAAGTCATTCTGAATCTTTGATAGCGTATCTGTCTATAAACAATTCTTTTTAAAAAGTATGATTGTGCACCACTGTGGAGATAAGAGTGTCCTCCTCCTCCCAAAAAAGAAAGGAAATATTCAAAGCAAAGATCATCTCTCTAGCAGCAACCTCACAGATGGCATAATTTTTTATCATTCCAACATTGAAATTGAGTTTAGAATACCAAGCATCATGAAGTTGAAGACAACTTTCAGATTGTTGGAAATGAATAGAAATACGTGTATTATTGTTCTGATTCAGGTAGTAAGTAAGCAGCTAAATTATCATGCGGAAGTCATTCAGGCCTCTGCTTTGAGTAACCTGACTAGAAAAGGATAAGGTTGTTGTGAGACTAGATAAAACACTGTTAAAGTTACTGAGTGTTAGCTGATGTTGGCAGCAGTATTGATGCTGAAAAATGGTGAAACTCTGGATACATTTTGAAAGTAGAACCAATAGGATTGGCTGTTCCTCTGGATTTGTGGTGTGAGTCACTCACCTTGTGTGACACAACTATGTTCATCTGTTAAATGGGGATAAAATCGATAAGAGTTTGTCATAAGGAGAGTGTGATGATTAAGGGAGTTAGTATATGTCTGTTTAGTATAATGTTTGGCATAATGCTTGTGACATAGTGAGTGATCAACTAAAGATAATTGTATTTAAGGGGCATTAAGAATGAAGCCACATTGAGAAGGAAACTAATATAAAATAATGTAGAATGTCAACTATAATTAATATATACATAAATATACATTTATATATACACACACACACAGTCACGGGATGTAAAGTACAGCATAGGGAATATAGTCAATGGTATTGTAACAGCTATATACGATGTCAGAGGGGTAGTACACTGGGGGGTTATCACTTTGTGAGGGGTGCAAATGTCCAATCATTATGCTGTTTTGTACACCTGAAACTAATAGAAAAAAAGAAAGAAAGAAAAAGAAGGAAGCGTGTGGTCGCAACGGTCCCAAGTAGTTTCGTCAAATCCAATTCAGTTCTCCAACCACCAAGAAGGCCAGGATTTATTTTGACTGAAGCTATAATGTGGGGAAAAGAAAGTATCAGAAAATATTTTTTAGTCTCCTTGTCTTTTTCTCTGTGGGTGAGGGTTGTTCCATGCTAAAAAAGCAGGCATGCATTTTTAAAACGGCCTTTTGAGGTCAACTTCATTTTTTTTGCCTTGGTATTAGTGGTCTAGACTTAAGAAACTTCAAAGATCTGGCTCATTTCTAAAAACATTTTTATTTTATATACTTAAGTGGCAGAACTCCACTAACAAGCGTTCCTCTCTGATTCCATTTAAAGAAACTTGAGGAGGTAATAGAACTGTGTGCATCAGTAATAGTCATAAAAATCAGGTGCTTTCTATGCATGATATGTACTTTTGTATGCTTTCCTCTCCCCATCAGTGCTAATAAAGTATTGTAGTTATATGTAAATAGCCACATTTTCCCCACTACTTCAGCCTCATTCATTTAGTGATACTGGAAACTTTCATAATGGTCTGTCATATCACTTTTTCTTGCATGTATGTTCTTGTTTAAAAGTCCCTGGAGGCTCATAAAGGCTTTATTTTCTCAATATAATGTTTCATGGATATGTAAAATTTAAAAAGTCAGCCCTTGGCAATCGTCTCCGATTTCATTGCACCATTCTTATTGATGCCTTCGTTAAAAACCTATTCTAGGCAACTGACTTGACTTATAATAAAATCTAATTTAGATTGTTCCACAAGAAATTCACCTAACTTTCTCAGTCAGTAGACTAATCTCCACCTGGTTTTCTGCTACCCTCTAGTGACCACAGACAACACCAGCATACGTGGAAAGTAGATTAACCATTTGTGCTGGACACAATTGCCCAGGATAAGCATCGGCTATGCCTGGGCTGGTTGTTGTGTGTGTACGTATGGACATATACGTGAGTTTGGGGTGGGAGAAGAATAGTATTTATTTCAAGGTGGAGAAGAAGTGACCTTATGATGCCAGTGAGCAATGAAACTTAACCAGCTCTTATGTTTGAATCCACTTAAACTCTCTAGGCAAAGCACGCTTTAGAAGAGAATCAGTGAGATACAGAGAATATTGTGATGGTTGCCAGATGGGAGAGGGTTGGAGGGGTGGGTAAAAAAGTGGAAGGGATTAAGAGGTACAAATGGGTTCTTACACAGTAGTCATGGGATATAAAGTAAAGCATAAGGAATATAGTCAATCATATGGTAATAACTATGTATAGTGCCAGGTGGGTGCTAGCTTTCTGGGGGGATCACTTCATAAGTTATATAAATGTCTAATCACTATGTGGTACACCTGAAACTAATATAATATTGTATGTCAACTGGCATTGAAAACTAAAACAATTATATAAAAAATTGAAACAGGAGAGAATCGGTGTCTGATTAGAATACTGTTGCCCAAGTTTCACCTAGAATAAATGCAGAAATGCAAGATGGAATTGTAAATGAGTATCTATAGACAATATAAATTAGTCTGTAGTTAGGAAAACATTTGTACTTTCACGTACAAAAGACTCCACAAACTTTAATCCTGAGTAGGCACAGACATTTACAAAACAAAGATCTCAAAAAGCAACACTGGCATCAAGATAATGGAGCAGGGAGTTCTAAATTATGAAGAAAATGCGTTTCCAATGTGACTGTATCTCTGCCAGACATTCAGTACCTGGTTCACACTACAGGTCTGGCAGATGCCTTGACCTCGGTGTGACTCGTAGCAGCTTCCTGCTCTGACTTTGCCAGAAGGGGCTCTTATAAACTTTCAGGGGAACTGAGTATGGACTCTTCAGCTTATCTAATTCTGGAAGTCTTTAATTAATAGTGTGATGTTACCCTTTCCTAACACAGCTAGATTTGTGCTTACTACTCAGTTCTTCACTAGGAAGCAAGTTATTATCTATGAGTACATACTCAAGTGGCAGAAATATAGAGAAAAGCAAGATAATTATTATTATCTCAAAAATCAGGGTAGTGATTATCTGTGTGGGGAGGAGAGGTATGGAAGGAGGATACTAGAGTACTGGTAATGCTATGTTTCTTAATTATGATTATGATGTGAATAATGGCCCCTCCAGTGTGTCAGTTCCTTAATCGCCAGAACCTTATGTGCCAAAAGGGATGTTGCAGATGTGATTAAGTTGAGTATCTTAGTCTGAGGATATATCCTGGATTATTTGGGTGGGCCTGTTACCCTACTAAAGGTCCAGCTTCTGGCCGCACAAAAGCCAGAACTCAAGAGACAGAGACGAGGTTGGTGGAAAGAAAAGCAGGTTTATTCAAAATGCCGGCATTCTGGGAAGATGGCGGACTCCAAAGGCCATCGCTCCCCCACCCCACCAAGGCCAAAAGGTTTTATAGGCTCAGAAGGAAGGACAGAAGAAAGGAAAGGGGAGAAAGAGGCTTCCCAGAGGCTGGTTTGTTTCAGGGATAGGAGTGGATCTGATACAGATGTCAAAACTTCTTTCAAGTCAGTGTCCTGGAGGTTTCCTTGAGGAAACAGGGGCATTGAGCCTGGTATGCGTAAGGTCTGGTGGGAGGAAAGGGAAGCAAAGCAAAGAAAAACTTTCCAAAAGTCCCAAGTGAAACTACACTGTTACATCGAATTACTAGACGTTTAAATCTCCAAATAGAAGATACAGTGTCACCTTTAACAGGCCCAATGTTAAAGGGCCCTCATAGAAGGGAAATAACAGTGTCAGAGAAGGAGATGCCACTATGGAAGGCAAGATCAGCGTGGGAGAGATGTGAAGATGCTACACTGCTGTCTTTGAAGATGAAGGAAGAGGCCACAAGCCGGGAATGCAGTTGGTCTCTAGAAGGAGGAAAAGGCAAGGAATTAAATTCTCCCCTGGAGCCTCCAGAAGGAACGCAGCTCTACCAAAACCTTAATATTAGCTCTGTCGGGAATGTTTTCAGACTTCTGACCTCTAGAACTGTAAGATACTATATTTGTGTTCCTTTTTAAATGTTTTAGACTGCAGTCTACATTTATAACCACTGTATGATGTCTACCTTGAAATAATATTATGCCAGTTTATGTTTATTGCAGTTACTTTATAACAGAGTATTCCTAATTCTACCATACAGTGCCTTATAGCATTGCGATTATTCATTTCACTTATAATCACACTACCTTGTTTCCTATGATATAAGACTGGGTCAATATAATATAATATAATATAATATAATATAACATAACATAACATAACATAACATAACATAACATAACATATAACATAACATAACATAACAACATAACACAATGTAAAGTAATATAATACCGGGTCTTACATAAATTTTTGCTCCAAAAGACACATTAGAGTTGATTGTCCAGCTAGGTCTTACTTTCAGGGAAACACAGTATATACATTGTTACCATTTTTACTTTAAGTGGTTGTTTTTAGGTTCATTAAGAATAAAAAATGAAAGGTTGCACTTTATGTTCATTTTTTCTTTCTCTGGTCCGATTTCTGTCTTTATGTAGATCTGAGTTTCTCACCTTCAGCTTCTCTAGTTTTTTGGGGTCTATTTAATAGTGGCTGTGTTACCGTTTGAAAGCAAGATGACCATTTGAATCCAGAGGAAATAACAGAGAGCACTGTTAAAGCTAATTGTGTAGGTAAATATAAAAGATAGGCTAATTGCATCTTTCGTCCTTTTTCATCTCTTAACTGACCTTAAAAAGCAATTTATAAAATGACATATATGTGTGTGTATATGATTGAGCCTATAACAGATACAAATGTAATACATTTGACAATAACAGAACAGAGTTGCAGAAAGGAGTTGTATTTGAGTAAGGAAATGACACCCCATGTTAAGCTGAATCCATGAAATGATTGAAATAGCATATATTTTATAAATAAAAATAATTTTGAGTTTCAAAATGTATCAAATAATATGTGTAACACTAGTGTCACAGAAAAGGGGAAATGCGAACAGAGGGATACAGGACTAACTATGTTATCAAATTTAACAGCATTGTCTGTTATTTCCTCTGGATTCAAATGACCATCTTGCTTTCAAATGAGTCACTTGCTTTCAGCCTAATGAAATCCCCTTAATATTCCTTGTAGGTAGATCCTCTAGAAACACATTTTCTCAGTTTTTTTTTTTAAAAAAGGGAAATGCCTTAATTTCACCTTCATTTTTTTACTGAGATAGAATTGACATACCCTGAGTTCACTATTTTAAAGTGTACAGTTCAATGTCTTTTTTAAAATAACTTTTTATTTTTCAATTACAGTTGACATACAATAGTATATTAGTTTCAGGGGTACAATATAGTGATTACATACTTATATAACTTATAACATTTATATAACTTAACCCAATAAGTCTTGTACCCATCTCACACCATACAGTTATTACCATATTATTGACTATATTGTCTATACTGTACTTTACATCCCCATGACTACTTTGTAACAACCAATTTGTACTTCTTAATCCCTTCCCCTTTTTCATCCTGCCCCTCAGCCCCCTCCCATCTGGCAACCATCAAAATGTTCTCTGCGTCTATGAGTTTGTTTCTGTTTTGTTTGTTCATTTAATTTTTTAGATTCTATATGTAATTGAAATCCTGTGGTATTTATCTTTGTCTGACTTATTTCACTTAGCATAATATCCTCTAGGTGCATCCATGTTGTCGCAAATGGCAAGATTTCATTCTTTTTTTATGGCCGAGTAATAGTCCATTGTATGTATGTATCACCTCTTCTTTATCCATTGGACTATCAATGAACACGTAGATGGCTTCAATATCTTAGCTATTGTAAAGCAATGTCTTCTATCTTTTCAAGATAATGCAACCATAACCACAATCTGACCTCACAATTTTGTCATCCGGAGAGAAACCTCATACACTTTGGTTGCTTTTCCACTATCTTCCCATCTCACCCAGCTCTAGGTAACAGCTAATCTACTTTCTCTTTTTGTAGATTTTCTTATTCTGACCACTTTATATAAATGGAATCACACAGTATGTGGACCTTTTGGTCTGGATTCTTTTATCTAGCATTATATTTTCAAGGTTAATCTGCACTGTAGCATATATTGGTACTTCAGTACTTTATTCATTTTTATGGCTGAATAATATTCCATTGTATCCATATATCACATGTTGTTTATCCATTCATCATCTGATAGAAATTTGGGTCATTTTCAATCTTTGGATATTATTAATAATGCTTCTATAAACATTTGTGACAAAAGTTTTTGTATGGACATATGATTTCATTTCTCTTGGGTATTATACATGAGTATGTAGAAGTAGAATTACTGGGTGTTATGGTAACTAACTCTATGTTTCATATTTTAAGGAGCTGCCAAACTGTTTTCCACAATGTATGCTCCATTTTACTTTCCCACCATAAATGTATGAGTGCTTTATTTCTCCATTTCTTTACCAATGTTTATTGTTTTCCAATAAAAAAAAAATACAACTTCTTTATCCATTCATCTATCGAAGGACATTTTGGTTGTTTCCATGTCTTGGCCACCGTAAACAAAGCTGCAATGAACATTGGCGCACACGTGTCTTTATCTCTAAATGTTTTCAGATTTTTTGGGTAGATACCCAGGAGAGGGATTGCTGGGTCATACGGCAATTCTATTCGTAATTCTTTGAGGAATCTCCACACTGCCTTCCATAACGGCTGCACCAGTCTGCATTCCCACCAACAGTGTATGAGGGTTCCTTTTTCTCCACAGCCTCTCCAACATTTGTTTCTATTTGTCTTGTTGATGATAGCCATTCTGACTGGGGTGAGGTGATATCTCATTGTGGTTTTGATTTGCATTTCTCTGATGATTAGTGATGTTGAGCATTTTTTCATATGTCTATTTGCCATTTGTATGTCCTCTTTGGAGAAATGTCCTTTCAGGTCATCTCCCCATTTTTCAATTGGGTTGTTTGTTTTTTTGTTGTTGAGTTGCATGAGTTCCTTGTATATTCTGGATACTAGCCCCTTATCGGAGGCACTGTTTGCAAAAATCTTCTCCCATTCAGTTGGTGGTATATAAACCAAAAACAACAAAAGAACAAGACAAACAAATGAGAAACAGAAACTCATAGACACGGACAATAGTTTAGTGGTTGCCAGAGGGTAAGGGGGGCGGGGGGTGGGGGGTGGGAGATGAGGGTAAGGGGGATCGAATATATGGTGATGGAAGAAGTGACTCTGGGTGATGAACACACAATGGGATTTATAGATGATGTAATACAGAATTGTACACCTGAAATCTATGTAATTTTACTAACAATTGTCACCCCAATAAATTTAATTAAAAAAAAAAAAATACAGCCACCCTAGTGAGCATGGAATGATATCTTGTGATTTTTACTTTCATTTCCCTTATAACTTATGATGTTGAATATTTCATGTGCTTGTTAGCCATTCGTATATATTCTTTCAAGAAATATCTATTCATATCTTTTGCTCATTTTTGAATTGGGTTATTTCCTTTTTCTTGTTGAGTTTAAGTGTTTTTAAAAATAAATTCTAGGTACTAGAACCTTAACACATGTATGATTTGCAATACTGTTTCCATTCTGTAGATTGTCTTTTTACTTTCTTGATAGTGTCCTTTGATGCACAAAAGTTTTTAATTTTGATGACGTGTAATCTATTTTTTCCCTTGGATCTTTGTGCTTTTGGTGTCAGAGCTGAGAAACTGTTGCCCAATCCAAAGCCTCAAAGATTTACATTTGTGTTTTCTTCTAAGAGTTTTATAGTATTAGTTCTGCATTTAGATATTTTACCCATTTAGAGTTATATTTTATATATGGTATGAGGTATAGTTTCCCATAACCCAAGATTATCCCAGATCAGATCTTGGAAATCAGCATTAGTGTTCAGGACATGGACTTTAGGGTCACACCACCTACTATGTGAGATGTGTGTGGGCATATCCTATTGGGAGGTTTTCTCAAACAAAATAAGGGATCCCACAGTTTGGACCCCAAAGCCAGTCCTCTGGAAGGGACCAGTAAGACCTATGTTTGACATGTGTAGTTGTAATATTAAATAAGAGAGTCATAATTCCAAAAAGGCATAAAATCATTATATTACTACTAGACAGGATGTATAAAAATGGTTCACCTAGCTTAGTGCCTTGTATATAGAAGGCACAAAATAAGGTGTGCCAATTATCATTACTTTTACGATTTTCACAAAGATATAATCACTAAGGATGGTTCAATAAGCATACACTGTGTTCATGGCAAAAGTATCATTCTGGCATTCTGGAAAATATTTGAATTCAGTTGAGGAAGCACACATTCTCACTATGAAATGAAACAAAGCTTAATGATCAAGATTTCCAACTACTAGGTTAAACTGCTAACAAACTAAGCACACTGAATAGTATTATTTAAAACTCAGTAAAAATCATCCCCAGAAATTATCTATTGCTAATGTAATAAAGAGATGAGCTATTTTCATTTAGATAAGTTCTTATGTTTTCAAGATTTAGTATAAAGAACATTCTTTTTTTATATCTTGAAGACAAAAAGGAGGATTTGTGTAATATTCATTGTTTCAATTTCTCATAACCACCCCTGAAGAAATGTGTTTCACATTACCTTCATGATACTCCTCAAATAACAAGTAATTTATATTCTGAATGGATCACACCTATAATCTCTTCTTCCTTCTATTGTTCTATTGTCTTCAGTAAAAATTAATCTGTTTCATCTATTCAACTCAATTGTAACAATAAAGATTTATGAGTACTTGAAAACATCTATCTCTATTGCTTTCAAATATAAAAATACTAATTTCATTGTCCTCAATACTGCTATTATTCAACTTGCATGATCATTAATATTGGTTATCTTCTGAAGCATTATTAGATTTTCTTCTTAAGTAATTTCATTTATTTCTATTTTAAAAGAATTTTACGATGTAATTTGGAAATAGATTGTTGTTCTTATGGTGCTATCTACAGGAATGTTATAAATGAATTTATTCCTTTGGATTACAGTTAATTGGTCTGAAGCGTACTCTATGTTCTAGAGAAATATATCTTTTATCAATTTCAATTGTGATGATACAAATCTCATACCTAATCTCACAGACATTGTGGAGAAGAGTTACAGAGGATAGGAAATCTGTCAGTGCATTGGGATGTAAACAAAAGCACAAATGAGTTCATCGATGATTCAGAGATGGGTTACTCAGTATGTGGCTCATGTGTGTTCTAGCACAGTCAACTTTTAAGCCCCTCCAGTACTCCATAGCTTAGGCACAAAGTGACGAAAAGTTAATGTGGTTTTATGTCAGTGTTACTAAATAATTACTCAGCACCTTATCAGGACCAAGAACTGCATTGGGATATAGAGACATGGTCTTTCTCGTGGAGATTCTGAGAGTGTAGTGGAAGAGAAAAAAATGTGAGACTGCACCATTGTTATACACAAATTATAATAGAGATAAGTACAAGGATTTTTGTGAGAGTTGAAGGGTACTACTGCGTTTCCCCGAAAATAAGACCTAGCCGGACAGTCAGCTCTAATGCATCTTTTGGAGCAAAAATTATAATAAGACCCGGTTTTATTTTACTATAAGACCCGGTATAATATAATATGATATGATATGATATATGATATGATATGATATGATATGATATGATATGATATGATATGATATGATATAATATGATACATGGGTCTTACATTAATTTTTGCTCCAAAAGATGCATTAGAGCTGATTGTCCGGCTAGGTCTTATTTTTGGGGAAACACGGTCGTAATCTGGATGACATGAAAGGTCAGAATTAGCACTAAATTCAGTTTTAAAGAACAATTAAATGTAAGCAGTCAAACGAGAGGGAGCAATTGTTTCTTGAAGATATGGGAAGCTTCCCAGAGAAAGTGACATCTGAGTTATTGGATTTCACAAGTCTATGGCTAAGCTCAGAGTAAGTACTAGGTCCCTATCTCACATGCCAATAAGAATAATAACTGATACAGCCTATAGAATTTGTATATTAGGGGAAGTGGGGGGAAGGACAAAAGGGGGATTGAACGTTTATAATCGTTTCTATGGTACACATGTCCCTGGACACCAGCAGTGCCAGATTAGAGTAAATAATAAAGAAAAAGGATGAAGAGGAGGATGATGAGGGAGAGAAGAAAAAGAAGGAGTTGAAGGAAAAATATACGCAACACTGAAGACATAAGAAAGTATGTTGCTATCAATGGGGGAAAAGCTTTCAATATGGTGAGTTAAATAGGCATGGAACAGGGGAAGGGAAAAATATCACTTGAAGTGCTGAAGTTTTGTCTTCTTTGGAGCAATACAAAGGAGGTATTCTATAAGCTGGAGACACTGATACTGAAACATAAACATAAATCTAGGTCTTAATAGAATAAGGGTAACCAATACAAAAATAAAAGTAGAACATACATCATTAAACAAGCACAAGAAAGCAGACTCGATAGGATGAAAGATAAGAGTGAAAGAAAGAAGGAACATCATCTAGAAAGAAAGTATCTAAGAGATAAATTTAAGGTAAAAATTATACAGAAATTGAAAATACAAGGATGACATAATGAGACAGGTTAGTTAACACGTTGTTAAGCAGGCAGGAAAGATCCCTGGTGAAATAAGCAAAAGGCAGCCATATCCTGAAACTCCAGGTTCTGGAATGTTTCCTTCACTGCAGGACAAAGATATGAGAACTCACCTTGAGGTTAATAAATTATCTCATAAATCCCTTTTGGCCAGACAAAGGAGCAGATCTGAGGGATGGGTTCATTAATCCCTTTAGGGTGGGCAAACAGGACAAACTTGACAGACGAATTCCATTAAAATGTGCCAGCCCCCTTCCCCAAGCAGGCAAGGGAAGGTATAAAAGTAAAAACTTTTGCCTCAGTCACTGGGCACCCCCATTCGGGACCCCCTCCGGCTAGGGAGTGCTGATGCTTTGGTTTCAATAAACTATCCTCTTTTTACAACTCCTCACCTCTCCTTGGTCCGTGCTTCCATTCTTTGGTTTCACAAGACACGATCCTGGCACAAAGAAAATATTCTACATCAATAAGATGAAAGATTAAAATAGCAAAAAAGAAAAACATCAAAATCAGAAAGAATAAAATAAGATGTCAAAACTAAGATCAAATATTAATATAAGAAAAAGGAAGAAGAAAATATAGGGAGAAAAAATACACCGTAGTATTTCAAAAAGGAAGCAAAGGTAAACATTTTATTATCTGATAAATAAGATATGAAGGCAAAACATTATAAAGGACAAAGAAAGAAAGTTTGGGCTGGTAAAGAAACAATAGATCAAACATACACCTATCATGAAACTAAAATACAGGCACAATATATATAGCACATCTGACAGAATTATGGGAAGGAATAAATAAGTCAGTAGTTGCTTTTGCAGAGTTTAACAAAGCCTACTAGAAACTGATAGATCAAAGAAACAAAATTAAGTAAATATATAGAAACAACAGCAATATTAGTAAAAATATAATAAATTACATATTTTAATATATTATAGAATATTTTATTCTAGACATATGTCTTTATACCCATCAATAACAGTATGCATACTCATTTTAAGTGTAAATGGAACAATCAAAGATATACTAGGCCCAAATTAATTTCAAATAATCCACAACTTCTTTCAGAATGTGCTAACTGATCAGAATGCAATGTTATTAGATATGAAAAGCAAAGGATCAAATTCCATCTTATACTTAGAGTGCAGAAATGTAGAAAGAGTGCTACTCCCACCTTAAAATGCTCGATAATTTGAAAAATCACAACTTCTCTTGAACTTATCAGAGAGCTGAAGATGCAGGGCAAACAACTAAGCTGCAATCGATGGAGGGACAGGCTTCTCCAAGGAGAGATGGGCTGTGAGCATTATTTACCTGGAGTAGATGCTAGTTGCATAAACTGCAAGGAAAGTACAGCTAACATTTTAAAAGAATGACTAAAGGCAGAGTGCAGGCTAGCATGAAAATATAGAACTCCTGGGATCAAGACATAAGGAAAATGCAAACCCAATTGCAGAGCCCTCTCCATGAAGCCCTCTGGGTGATTATGAGGTTGAATTAGAGGAGTAATGACCAGAGAAAGCCTCCGTGGTGCAGGCCCAAGGGTGGGGAGCAGCAGCTGCTTTGGGACAGGTACAGAGCCCTGACTGGACTTTTCCCCCTATCATTGATGTGGGTATATTCTTCTGTGAGTCCCCAAATGATGTAAATGATGTTGGATTTGCCGGCAGTTTCTGGGTGTGGGCCAGGATCCTGTCTTGTGAAGCTGAAGAATGGAAACACGGACCAGGGAGAGGCAAAAAGTTTTAAAAAGAGGATAGTTTATTAGAGGCAGGAGAAGAGGTTGCAGATCCCGAGCAGGAGGGGTTCCCGACTGGGGGTGCCCAGTAACTGAGGCAAAAGCTCTTACTTTTATACGGTCCCCTGCCTGCTTGGGGAAGGGGGATGGAGCTTTCTAATTGAATTCATCTCTCAGGTTTGTCCTGTTTGCTCATCCTGAAGGGATTAGAACCAACCCATTCCTATCTATCAGATCTGCTCCTTTGTCTGGCCGGAAGGGATGTGAGATTATCTCTTAACCTCAAGGAGTATTCTCATGTTTCTGCCCTGGAGTGAAGGAGACTTTCCGGGACCTGGAGTTTCAAGATATGCTGTTTTTTGTTTTTTCCACCAGGGACCCCCGTCTACCTAGCAATCGTACTAACTAACCTGTCTCATCATGACCATGCTGAAGGTCCGTCTGCTCGCCACGTGAAAGCCAAAACTCGAGAGAGGAGGTTGGTGGAAAGAAAAGCAGGTTTATTCAAAATGCTGGCATTCTGGGAGGATGGCAGAGTCCTGTCCAAAGGCCAGCCCCCACCCCCCTCAGCGTGGCCAAAAGGTTTTATGGGCAAGCAAGAAGAAGCAGAACAAAGGAAAAAGTGGGGAGGGAGAGGAGGTGGTCTTGGCCTGGAGTAAACAGAACCATTGAAACTGTTATGCATACTAAACGTATAGTAAACAGAGTCATTAAGGTTTGTCCTGAGGGAAGAAGAGCAAAGAAAATAAACTTTCCAAAAGTCCCAAGCTAAACTGCACTGTTAAATTACACCAGAGGTTTAAATCTCAAAATAGTGTCCCTTACACTACCGTGTTTTTCCCCAAAATAAAACCGGGTCTCATATTAATTTTTGCTCCAGAAGATGCATTAGGTCTTATGTTCAGGGGATGTCATCCTGAAAAATCATGCTAGGGCTTATTTTCCGGTTAGGTCTTATTTTCGAGAAACCAAAGTCCCAAACCCCTGGCAGAAGAGCACAAAACCCTGTTGTGCTGAGGGCACAGGTGAAGACCCATTGCAGCTGGAGAAAAAAACAGGAAAAAATTCCCTTTATTCCTGAGGAGGAGCAGAATTCGATCCTGCTGGAAACCATTGGAAGACTTCTCGGAGCTGGGGAAGGTTCAGCATCACTGAGAAGGCCCTGATTACTGAAGCTAAATCAGGCTTAGATATGTCAGTGGAGAAGTCTATGAAAAACATAAGGAAATATAGATACAGAGACAGTCAATATGAGCATAATAGGAGGCTGAATATCATTAGTTATTATGGAAATGCAAATTAAAATTACAATGAGAAACACTGACACATTTACTAGAAGGCCTAAAATCAGAAAGACTGACCATAGCAAGTGTCAGGACTTGGTGGAACTGGTACTTTCACACACTGGTGGGAGAAATTCAAAATGGTGCCAACACCTTGGAAAAGTGTTTTGCAGTTTCTTATAAAGTTAACATAGACCTATCTTAATAGTCTAGCTATTCCACTGTTAGGTATTTATCCAAGATAAATGAAAGCATATATCCACTAAAAGACTTGTATGCAAATGTTCAAAGCAGCTTTATTTGTTAAGAGACAAAAAAAGGGACATAACTCAAGTGCCCAACAACAGGTGAATGAATAAACACATTTTGGCATATCCATACAAAGTAATGCTACTACTCAGTAAAAGAAAAAGGAATGAAATATTGATAACATGCAACAACCTGAGTGCATCTCACAATGAGTATGCTGATTGAAATATATTAGACATACATTATAATTCCCCCAAATTGCCTCTTTTCTTTGCTCAATTGTAATTTCCTCCCATGTTGCTTTATTTAAAATTGTACAATTCGTAGAAAATTAAGGCTTGCTCCAATGAATACGCTCAAATTTCTCACTTGACATGGAATTGTAAGTGCTTCTATCTTTGTTAGTGACTAACCCCCTCTGAGTACTTAATTCTTAATAAATATTAAGTGATGTAAAAAAAGAGAAATAGATTAGACATAAAAGAGTATGGACGTAAAATAGTACATACTGTGTGATTCCATTTATATACATCTCTAGAAAATGTAAACTATAGTGACAGAAAAAGATCAATGGTAACGGGTGTTAGAGGGTTGCCGGGGTGGAACGGGGAGATTTCAAAGGAGCAAAAGGAAACTTGGGGGTGATGAAAATATTCACTCTTTTGTGGTGATGGTTTAATGGGTACATACATGTCATACCTTATCAAACTGTGTAATTTAAAGATACGTGATTTATTGTAACTCAATTATACCTCAACAAACTGCTTAAAATTGAAACAAACAACAGAAACAAAACAAAACAAAAAACCCTCTGACACTAAGGCCAAAATACCAAGGGTTTTAGGCAATAAAATAGCCCCCTCCAGTGGCACAACAAGTATTTGACACCCAAGAGAGGCAAATTTTTTAATACACCCTCTAAATAGGAAAAGAATAATCAATAATAGTCATGAATTTAAAAAAATAATAAGAAAAAATACAGTCACTTTTCTTTTATTGAATATTTCATATATAATTATGATAGTAAAAACAAAGAATTTCAAGGAAAGCAAAGACTGCGAACAATATAATTTTGGTAACTGCTGAACTATAAAACAATGTGATGTTTTAATTTCTGGATTTGTTCTGCAGTTTAAAAACAAATAATTAACAATTGAAGAATAATAAATTTCACTGTTAAATATATGATTCAAATTTGGTGAAATACTTTATGTTCGAATACAGTAAAATTTTACACGCCCCTTCCAAAAATATACACCTTGCGATTCACGCTTTGTTTCACTGATTTCGGCATAAATAAAAACAAGTGGTTGCATCAAAGGACAGAGCTGTAGAAAAACTGAGAAGGGGTTTGTCTTTATAATCACTGTGCTTGCATTGTTTATTTATAAGCTACTGTATAAAAACTTGGGTATTACTATAGGGATTATAGACTGGAATTGTGCTAGTAGAAAGCTCAAACAATTCCAAATCATTAAGACCAGACTTCAGAAAGGAGCAGGGAAGTTGAGTCAGCTTGTGTCTAGGGCCGGCTGTGTTAACAGAGAGTTCGCCACATAAACTACCTTGTGCAATGACTAAAGATAGTACAAATGATGTAGGTGACGTTGGATCTGCTGGCAGTTTCTGAGTGAGGGCCGGGATCGTGTCTCGTGATGCCGAAGAGTGGAAACACGGACCAGGGAGAGGCAAAACGTTTTAAAAAGAGGATAGTTTATTAGAGGCAGGAGAAGAGGTTGCAGCTCCTGAGCGGGAGGGGGTCCCGAATGGGGGGGGGGGCATGACTGAGGCAAAAGCTCTTACTTTTATACCTTCCCTTGTCTGCTTGGGGAAGGGGAGCTGTTTGGAGAAAGGAACTGTTTGAAGAAGGGAACTGACGCCTTCTAATGAAATTCGTCTACCAGGTTGGTTCTGCTTGCCCATCCTAAAGGAATTAGCAAAGTAACCCACTCTTATCAGACCTGCTCCGTTTGTCAGGCCAAAATGAATTTTATGTTAACCTTAAGGCCTTGTTACAGTATGTCCTGGAGTGAAGGAGTGATTTCAAAACCTGAAGTTTTAGGATATGGCTGTCTTTTTTTTTTATTTACCAGGGACCTACCTATCTACCTAGCAATCATACTAACTGACCTGTCTCACAAACAACGTGCTAATTTGAATCTTACACACACACATAAATTTTTATGTAGAGATAGAATTTTATGTATGTAATATATAATAATTGCATATATTCTGTTAATTATATATTATATCCATATGTAGGATGCATATATTATATGCCTGCAATTATGTATGTGTAATTATATATAACATTATATATGTATATATGTGCTGATTATATATGCATACATAATTATGTACACATGAATAATATGTATGTAGGAGTTGTAGTTGTTAGAGAAGGGCTATTTTTACCTTCATGATTATCTTCTGCGTCTGGTAGGAAAACAGAATGATCTCAGAAGGGCATTGTTTTGGTAGCTTGTATAGTAAACATATATTTCACTTTCCATATGTCCCAGGCATTCTACTCCTAGGTATTTACCAAAGAAAAATGAAAACATGTAAACCAAAGACTTGCATATGGATGTTTATAGGTATGTTTATAATAATTAAAGACTGGAAATAATCTACATGTTCCTAATCTAGGGAGTGGATAAACAGATTTTGATGCATTCATACATTGGAATCTACTAAGCCATGGAAATGACTTAACTACTGGTACTTGAAAGTACATGGATGAATCTGAATGGCATTAGCTAAGTCAAAGTAACTAAACCCCAAATGAAACACTTTCAAAGAGATAAATCTACAGGGACAGAAAAGAGATCAGTGGCTTCCAGGACATGAAGGCGGGAGATGATGTTCATTATCAATGGTAATGAATGGGGAAATTTTTTGAGGTAATGCAACTTTTTTATGCCGTGAATGTGCATTTTTGAAAACTCACAGTAATATACACCAAAAGTGTGAATTTTATTGTATGGGAAATACACCTTAATTTTTAAAAATGAGATAATTTATAACTACCCATAAATCTGGGTTCTTAAAAAATATATATAGCTCTTGGATCAAAATGTGAGGGATGGAGCTAAAAGCACCTTTTTCCTCTTTCCTCAGAATCTGGTTGCTCCACAGTTACTCCTCTATTTAATTTAATCTCTGCTTTCCCCCTCCAATTTGGTTTCCTGACACTCATACATCTCCTGTGTGAGAAATTTTATCAGTAATCTTAAATATTAATGTATTATAGAACAGTAATGCTGAGAGGACAGACCAAAACACTGGACTAAGATCCAGAAAGTTTACATTCTAGTTTTGACTGTGTCGCCATTTTATTCTGTGACCTTGCCCAGTCACTTCTCTCAGAGTCCCCCTTTTTTTCTCTATAAAATGACAAAGTAGAACTAGATGATCTCTGAGGCCCCTTCAAGCTTCAGTGCTTCACGATTCTATCTAGAAATCAGGTTTAACACATTGAAAAATAAATAAGGAGACTCATCATTTCTAAAGTCATGTTTTCATCCAAGAATCCCATTTGCCAATTCATTATTATGGATGATTCATGCATATAAATTTCTTCAGGCATATTTTTTTGTTTGCATTAAGACTTTTTTCAGAACTTTGATCTTTGTGGAAAGAACCCCCTTTAGCAGAAAATCTGCCTAACGGCAGAGCCAATTAATTAATGATGATTTGATAACAGGAAGCTATAAAGTTCATCCGAAAGTGGGAAGCTGATTTTCATCCTAATATTTTCTACTTTCCAATTTCAGTTTTCAGTTTAGCCAATGTTAATTAAGCCCACTATGTGCTTGTATCTGTTTACTGCAATTTTAATTTGTGCACAGTGAAACTCATATTTCCTTTATTAAACAATTAATGAACTATTATTACAATGGGCAAAGCCAGCGATTTCCATTGCGGGGGGGGGGGGGATGGACACATCAAAATCCAATATAACTTATTTTTCCCAAATTGCAGACATGCCCTCTGACACAAAGAAAGATTCTGGCATCTCCTATAGTAGCCTTTCCCAAACTATTTCATATCATGGCACCAATAGGAAGATAATAATTGTATAGCCCTCCTGGGATAAATAGACAAAGCAGCTCAGGGTACTTGATGAGCCCAGGTAATGCAGGAGCCTCAGGTCCCAATTAGCTAACTGGATTGTCATTTTCCTATACCTGTAAACTATTTGTACCAGGTGGTTCTACCCTGTATTCCACGCTCACCCACAACCAGTAGACCACTGTTATCTAAATGTAATATACCCTTCAGGTAGATGAAAATGGAAAAAGATAAACACTGGGCTCTAGTTCTAGGTAATATGCTGGATTCTGAGGATTACAAAAATGAATGAAATGCAGTACCTCCCTTCACCACGGTCCCAGCCTACTAAGAATGAAAATAAAGCATCATTTAGAGTACCGTATGATAAGGACCATAACAGCAGTACACATAATAGACATGTGTGTAATTGGAGCATGCGGAGTATCTTAGTGCAGATCCTCTGAGAAGCAGACACCAACGATGTGTAGATACACAGATCTAGTGGGGAAAATAATCAGGTGTAGGAGGCAAGGGAGCTTCAGATGCCAAAGCAGGTGTGACTTATGTGAAGGAGAATGTGAAGGGGAAGAAAGGAAAACAGGCAAACCTCGTTTTATTGAGCTTCGCTTTATTTATTGTGCTTCACAGATGTGCTTTTTACAAATTGAAGGCAAGAACCCCCATCAGCAAAAAGATGAGGACCCGCTTTATTGCGGTGGTCTGGAACCGAACCCTCAGTATCTCCAAGACATGCCTGAATGGGTGTGGGGGCAGAGCCCCAGAAAGTAGTTTCCAGGCTCTCAGCCTCGCATAGACAGGTGCTGGCTCAGGTAGTAAATGGCCATCAACTGTGATTGCATGGCCATCAGCTGTGGCTAGTTGGCCGTCAGCTGTAACCAGTGAGCCATTGGCCACTAATATAACTGCTGTGGCTACGCCAGCAGAAAAAGAGAGAGAATGGGGGCTAGCAAGAAGATGGTGGCTGAGCCTGCAAGTGGCGCAATGAGGGTTGAGAATTGTGTGGCTCCTGTTTCGTTTCTCCAACCCAGCCGCCAGCAAGAATATAGTGGTATGACTCCCCTACCTATGGCTCCGTGGGTGTTCCTTTTTGGCCTCACCATATCCTGCGTTCTCTTGTGGGGAGCGGGACCAGAGACCCCGCAGGCCTCCCCGCATGACAAATGGCACAGCAGCAGGGTCTCCCGCATGACAATGGGGTAGAAGGAGTTTCGTACTATGGTACATTTCTAGGAAAGGTTTGGCCAGGTTCATGGGGAGTTCAAGTCAATTATTTACCAGAAGAGTTACTCCTTCCACGGAATTGGGCCAGTATTTATACCCAGCCGCAGTCAATCTGAGGAGAGCTACCTCAGATGAGCGTGAAGAAGACGCCAAGTAAGGTAAAACAAAAGTTTACTTATGATGAAACTTTGTTTGGCTCCATACTCAGTAATATTGTTGCTTATTTCAGTACTTGATTGTACTCATAGAGTATGACGTTAGCTGTAGGTTTTTCATATATTTCCTTTATCATGTTTGAGGCAGTTCACGTCTATTTGTAGTCTGTTGAGTGTTTTGGTTTTTATCAGAAAAGTTGCTGGGTTTTGTAAAGTGCTTTTTTCTATGTCACTTGAAATTATCACTTGTGTCATATTTCCCTTAATTCTGTTAATGTGTGTTGTTAAAGTAATCTTTGATTGATTTTCATATGTTGAACCACCGTTGCATTTCTGGGATTTAAATCTTCGTCATGTTGCATTTTAATATGCTGCCAGATTTGCTTTGCTAGTATTCAGGAATTTTTTTATCCATATTCATAATGGTTATTGGCTTGCAGTTTTCTTGTGGTATCTTTTCCTAGTTTTGGTATCGGGATACTGATAGCCTCAGAATGAATTGGGATATGTTCCTTCATCTTATATTCTTTGTAAGAGCTTGAGAAGGATTGGTATTTACAAGCATATCTTGGAGATATTGTGGGTTCAGTTCCAGACCACTGAAATAAAGCAAGTATACCATGTTTCCCCGAAAATAAGACCTAGCTGGACCATCAGCTCTAATGCGTCTTTTGGAGCAAAAATTAATATAAGACCCGGTCTTATATTATGTTAGACAAGACCAGGTCTTATATTATAGTAAAATAAGACCAAGTCTTATATTAATTTTTGCTCCTAAAGATGCATTAGAGCTGATGGTCCGGCTAGGTCTTATTTTCGGGGAAACACGGTAGCAGTAAAGCAAGCTGTAATCTGTTTGCTGGTGGAAGGTCTTGCCTTCCATTTGTAAAAAGCGCAACATCTGTGAGATGCAATAAAATAAGGCATGACTATATCTGGTTTTCATGTCCCCAAATAAATGGTTTGACTCTTCTGGATTTCTCTTTAGACAACCCCAGCTGTGGCTTGTAGCACAGGGTAGAGGAAGCCTGACCTCTTTTTCTTCTCTAGATAAACTTGCACTGGGATTTTTATTTTATTTTTCAATTTTTTTTCAGTTACTGTTGACATTCAGTATTATTTTATATTAGTCTCAGGTGTACAGCATAGCGGTTAGACATTTACATAATTTATACAGTGATTCCCCTGATTAGTCTAGTACCCACCTGCCACTATGTGTAGTTGCTACGACATTATTGACTGTATTCTCTATGCTGTACTTTACATCCCTGTTTTATTATTTTTTTCATACTAGCTTTTTTTTTTTTTTTTTTACATCCCCGTTTCAAATCATGACCCACAGCATCCCTTCTTAATTTAATATTTTTGGCTTGTGCGCTACACCCCCATCCTCTCCTGACCTGCACCTGAAATGCATTGTTTCTCATGATGTGAGTGCAGTTGGGATGTTTGTCCTCATTTCTAGAACAACAGCGGTGTGCAAAGTGTTGGGAAGGAAAGTTGAGTGGGAAATGTTCTCGTGGCGTGTTAAAAACTGTTTAGTTTGTTTTCATTCCCGACCGTGTGTCCAAGATGGCGGCACGGCTTTGGTTCTGAAGTCCGTTTGCTGTTCTTGGCGATTTTAGCTCCCTTTTACCTGTTGAAATACAAGACAAGCACATAACTCCAAGGAACCTGAGCACGCTCCCCCTCTGCAACGTTCAAGAACACTGGCTCATGACAATATGTGCGGATGAGGATACTGAATGAAGAAATGCACATATGCGTAGACAAAATTGCTACACAGAACAGCTCCTGCCATCATGTTGACCCAGACCTGTGTGAGCTGCCTGGGGTGCGTCTCAGCAGGCTGGGGAAACACCCTCAGCGCCAAGAGTCTCTTGAAACTGTGAAACAGGAGGGTTTGCAAAATCTGTTCTCTCTTGATCATAGGAAGAATCATCTCACTGTGCAGAAAAGAGGAAACCTGTCAGTAACCCATTTACTTATTTTGGAAAGAGGTAACAGCACCCGTGTGTGTGTGTGGGGTGGGGTGGGGGTGGGGCTTGAGCTTGTTGGCTTTTAGGGGGAAACTTATTAGGGGAAAAAGCCCCATTCTTCCTCTTTTCAGGGTTAAATCCTGGCTCTTTGCAACCTTGAGCAAGTTGACTCAATGTTTTCAGCATCGGTTTTCTAATCTGTAAAATGGGTATAATACCTATCCTCAAAGAGCTGTTTGGGGTAGATAATGAAATGATAGGAGGTAGTCAACACATCATCCCAACAAAATAAAGGGACTTGCCACAGGTTATCTTCTTAGTGGGACCTAGACTAGAAACTAGGAGGCCTGACTCCTATTCTAGCAGGTCTTCTGGTAATAGCTATTCCTGGGCTTTCATATTAAAAAGCTGTGTCTCTGGTGGTTTCCTATGACAACTAAACATCTATTGGATTTTCTTCATTTGTTCAAATCCTTAGAAATATTCTTTGTTTACATAACACCAAACCAGTCAGTGTAACAGTGATATATTCAATCAGTGTATAGCATTGTTCTTATGGCAGTTTTGGTAATTTATGTGTTTTTAGTAATTTCCCTATTTTATCTAGGTTAAATAATTTGTTGGTTTATAATTGTTCATAGTATTGCTTTATAAGCCATTTTATTTTAGTAAGATCAGTAGTACTAACTTGATTTCTGATGTTAGTAGTTCGAGTCATTTGTGTGTGTGGTTTTTTTTTTTTTTTGTTTTTTTTTTTTTGGTCTTCTTTTATTCTGAATCATTCTAGCTAAAGATTTGTCTATTTTGATTTTTTTCCAAAGACCCAACTTTTGTTTTTATTAATTCTCTATTGTTTTCCTATTCTCTATTTCATTTATCTTTGCTATAACCTTTATTAATTCCTTCTGCTAGTTTTGTGTTTAATTTGTTCCTCTTTTTTCTGGTTCCTTAAAATGTAATGTTGGGTTATTGATTTGTTATCTTGCTTAATTTTTTCTTTTTTTAATGTTTCTTTGTACTTATTTATTGACAGTCAATATTATATTACTTTCAGGTGTACAGCATAGTGGTTAGACATATAATTTAAGACTGACTAGTACCCATCTGACACTATACATAGTTATTACCATATTTTTGACCGTATTCCTTATGCTATACTCTACATCCCCATGACTACTGTATAACAATCAATTTGTATTTCTTAATCCCGTCCTCTTTTCAGTCACCCCCATATCTTGCTTAATTCGAATATAGGCTTTCACAGTTATCCATCTCACTCTGAGCAGTGCTTTTGTAATAGTGACCCTATATCTTCTATTTTTGAAATTTAAACCTCCAATATAATTCGATTTGACAGTGGTTTGGCTTGGGACGTCTTGAAAGATTTGTTATCTTCCCTTTCTTTGCTTCCCTCTCCTTCCCCCAAAAGTTGATGACTCTCTTTACTGTGCATTTACTATGCATACCAGTCCCATTGGTTCTGTTTATATATTTTGGACCAGTGTGCACTCCTGGCTGGGTAACTCGGGAGGGTTTGTTTTTTTGTTTTGTTTCGTTTTTTTGTTTGTTTGTTTTTGTTTTTTTGCATCTGTAGGGGACTCACTCCTGACCCTGGGACAGAATAGCCTCTGGAAAGTGCCTTTTCCTGAAGTTGCCTGGCCAACTTCTCCTTTCCTTTGTTCTGCCCCTCCTTGCTGTCTATGAAACCTTTTGGTGGTGTTAAGAGAGGGAAGGCAGTCTTTGTGACAGGGAGTCCACTGTCTTCCCTTAATGCTGGCATTGTGGAATAAACCTACTTTTCTTTCCGCCATTCTGGCCTCTGGAGTTTGGGCTTTCATGCAGCAAGTAGCTAAACCTTTTGCATGATAACACTTTCACTGTATCCCACACATTTTGGGATGCTGTAGTATTTTTGTTCTCTTCAAAGTATTTCTACATTCCCTTGTAATCACTTCTTTGACCCATTGGATGTTTAAGACTGTGTTGTTGCAATCCCCCATGTTTGTGAATTTTCCAGTTTCCGTATTTTCATTCCATTTTACTTGGAGAAGATACGTTGTATGATTTCAATCTTTTAAAATAATTATTTAGACTTGATTAGTGGCCTAACACATGGTCTATCCCGGAAACGCAACATGTAAACTTGAAAAAAATGTATATTTTGCTGTTACTGGAAGTTCTATAGATGTCTCTTTGGTATATAGTGTTGTTCAGTGTTGTATTCCCTCACTGATAATCTGTCTAGATTTTCTATTATTGTAAGAATTTTTACTATTGTAGCATGTCTATTTCTCCTTTTAGTTCTGCCAGTTTTTGCTACATACGAGTATATTGTGAGGCTCTGTTGTTAGGTGTGTATATATTAATCATTGTTACACGTTTGGCATGTTTATAAACATATAATATCCTTCTTTATGTCTTTTAACAAGTTTTGACTTAAAGTCTATTTTATCTGATACTAGTATAGCCACTCCAGCTTCTGTGAGTAATTATTTGCATGGAATATCCTTTTTCATTGTTTCATTTTCAATATACTTGTACCTTTGTATCTAAAGTTGTCTCATAGATAGCATATAATTGGATCATGTTTTCTAATCTGTTGTGCCATTCTTTCCCTTGTAATTGGTGAGTTTAATCCATTTTCATGTAAAGTAATTGCTGATAAGGAAGAACTTCTGCCATTTCCTATTTGTTTTCTATGTGTCGATGTCCTTTTTCTCCCTTGATTCCTCCCTACTGTATATTTTTTAAAAAATTAAATTGATATTTCCTTGTGTATTTTTTAAAGTTACTACTTCTTTTACTATATTTTGAGTTATTTACTTAGCAGTTGCCTGGGGGGTTACGAATAATATCTTAAATATAGAACAACCTAGAACATATTACTACCAACTTACCTTCCATAGTAAGTTATACACATACCTGCTCCTATATGTCTGCATTCCCTACCCCACCTTTATGCTGTCATTATCACAGAGTACCTCTTTATATATTGTATAACCATCAACTTAGATTTATAATTATTGCTTTATGAAGTTGTGTATACATCCTTTTAACTGCTTGATTTGCAAAACAAAAGTGCATTTATCGTTTAAAGACATATTTACCTATGTAGTTACCTTTCCTGGTGTTCTTTCTTTATGTAGAATTGAGTTACTGTGTAGAATTATTTTATTTTAGGCTGAAGGACTGACTGCCTTTAGTATTTGCTGTAGGCAGGTCTGGTAATGAGAAACTCACTGTTGTTGTGTAACCTAGCAACATCTTAATTTCTCCGTTATTAAAGGGTAGGTTTGTTAGGTAGAAGAAAATGTAGGAGAAGGAGGAGGGGTAGGAGGGGGTCCATAGTGCCTCTCTCCGTCTCTCTCTCCCTCCCTCTCCCCCCCACCTCAGCTAGGCCCATTCTCTTCCCTGAGGACGTATCACTAATAAACCCTGCTTGCATATTAATCAGCTTACTAACCTTTGGTGCTTCACTGCGTCAGCAAGAAGAACCGAGACTCCTGTAACAGTTTTACCAGTTATAGAATTTGCGATGTACAGTTTTTCTGTAAGCACATTAAATATGTAATCCACTTCCTTCTGGCCTCCATGGTTTTGTAGAAACATAATATAACATAGTCCCACTTGGCTATTGTAACTTTCATTCCTGTGCTTTTGGTGTCCTATCTAAAATGTCACTGCCAAGACCAATGACAAGGAGGTTTTTCTGTTTTCTTCTAGGAATTATATGGTTTCAGTTATTAAATTTAAATCTTTAGATTTTTTTTTTATTATTATTGGGGAAGGGGAACAGGATTTTATTGGGGAACAGTGTGTACTTCCAGGACTTTTTTCCAAGTCAAGTTGTTGTCCTTTCAGTCTTAGCTGTGGAGGGCGCAGCTCAGCTCCAGGTCCAGTTGCCGTTGTTAGTTGCAGGGGGCGCTGCCCACCATCCCTTGCGGGAGTCGAACCGGCAACCCTGTGGTTGAGAGGATGTGCTCCAACCAATTGAGCCATCTGGGAGCTCAGCGGCGGCTCAGCTCTAGGTGCCGTGTTCAATCTTAGTTGCAGGGGGCACTGCCCACCATCCCTTGTGGGACTCAAGGAGTTGAACTGGCAACCTTGAGGTTGAGAGCTCACTGGCCCATGTGGGAATCGAACCGGCAGCCTTCGGAGTTAGGAGCACAGAGCTCCAACTGCTTGAGCCACCGGGCTGGCCCCAGCTTTAAATCTAATTCATGTTTAGTTGACCTTTTTGTGTATGGTGTAAGACATGGGTCCAATTTCATTCTTTCATATGTGGATATAAGTTTCCCAGCCCTTTTTTTTTTTCTTTTTTTTTTTTTGAAGAAACTAGTCTTTTCCCATTGTTCTTTTTGGGTCCTTTGTCAAACATTAGTGACTATTGATGCCTGGGTTGATTTCTGGGCTCTCTATTCTGTTTTACTGATCTATGTGTCTGTTACTATGCCAGTATATACTGTTTTTATTACTGTAGTTTTATAATATAGTTGGAAATCAGGAAGTGTGATGTCTTCAGCTTTGTTCTTGTTCAAGTTTGCTCTGGCTACTTAAGGTCTTTTGTAGTCATGATGTAGGATTTGCTGGCAATTTCTGGGTGTGAGCCAGGGTTATGTCTTGTGAAGCCTAAGAATTGACACACGGACCAGGGAGAGGCAAGGAGTTGTGAAGGAAGATAGTTTATTTAAAGCAGGAAAAAGGTTACAGCTCCTTAGCAGGAGGGGGTACCCGAAACTGGGAAGCCCACTGGCTAAAGCAAAAAGCTTGTGTTTCTATACCTTTATTTCTCCCTGGGAGGGGGAATGCTGGAGTGCTGGTGCTTACTGTTAAAGTGTTTATTAAATTCGTTCTGTTGTTTAGCCTGAGGGAGGCTTTGCGAAATGTCCTTCGAAATGTCTTTGCTGCCTTGGGGCATGATTGATGTTTCTGTTTTGTGAAGAGTGTGTTATTTTAAAAACTTAAAAAAATAAAAAAAAAGGCCAGTGTTTTGGTTTTGGTCAGTGTTTCATTTTTTGCTCAGTCCACCAGGGAATTCCTGACTGCCTGATGTCATGCTAACTAACCTGTCTCAGTCATGGGTATTTTAGAATTGATTTTTCTATTGCTCTGAAAACGCCATTGGAATTTTGATAGAGATTGCTTTGAATCTTTAGATTACTTTGGAGAGTATGGACATTTTCACAGATTTTACAAACTGGTTTTGATGGGAAAAGATCTTCATCTATGGATGGGTGTGAGGGGTCGGCTTGGTGGTATGTGGTATTTCTGGCTCTAGGGAGGGTACAGCAGTGTGTCTCTGTGTCGCTCCATGGGCTAAAGTCACCATGGTGAAGATTGAGGAAGCCCTCTGCAGCCAAGGTTGTGGGTGCCGGCGGAGGCTGTCTGGACTGTTGTGATTATCTGTAGTGGAGACTTCTAAGGCCCTCCTGTTCTCTTTTTTCCCTACGGGGGAAGTTGTGGCTGAGGGGATCCCTCTTGGCACTTGGTCCAGTTCGTAGGGACACTCTTGGTGGCAGTGGCACCAGTATCTGATGTGCAGGTGCCCGTGGAGGGGTCATGGAACCAGGCTCTAGAGCACAGGTGTGCATGGAGGGACTGTGGCTACAGAATTCGGGGTACCGCTAGTTCCAGTGCCTGGGGCTCAGGTCCTGGCACTGCAGCATTGCCAGGGGTGTGTGAAGCACAGGCCCTTCTGGAGGAGTCACAGAGCCGGGGTCCAGAGTGCAGGCATTGATGGAGCAATAGTGCCTCCAGGGTTGGGGTACTGGTGATACTGCCATGACCATGCCTTAGACACCTAAGCTGAGTTGCTTATGGAGCACTGCGAGCTGGAGTCTGAACAGTAGGCACATGAGGTGTCACCACAGTTCTGAGGTACAGCGCATAGGAATGCTCATTGTGGCCCGGGCTCCACTGTCAAAGCACGGATACTGACAGAGTGGCTTTGGGACCACGGTGCACATACATTTGTACCGGGGATGACAAAAAAATGTATACAAGTGGACTCTGGTGAACGTTGCTCAAGCAGTAGTTCGCCGTAATCAGAAGTGTCTGGATGCTGATGGTAACCACTTTGAGCACCTCTTCTCATTGCAGAAGTCAAGTGTGACTTACATTCATCTTTAGTTATTGGTGTATTTTGAGTATTACAATCTTAATATAGTTTTCCTTTCTTAAAATGTATATACATTTTTGGGCACCCTTTGTATGATTAAAAGCCTGTTCAAATTTGCTATTACATTTACTCAGTTTTGGTATTTTACATCTTTATAGAAATGTGTCCATGTCATTTACATTATCTATTTTTTGTGCAAAAGTGTTCTTAGTATTTATTTAATTTATATATATGTGCAAAATATAATTTACTATAATATAAAGGAAAACACTGGGATAAGTGTAGGATAGGGTGAACATATGTATGGCTATATGGATATATGTGTGTGTTTATCTCCATGCTATCCCACACTTATTCCAGTGTTTTCCTTTATACAAACAATTCCTAAGATGTCCCATATGCATTGTGCCCCTGTGCTTTTGCTCTTGCTGTTCTACCTACCTGGAATCTCATCCCACCTGGATAATGTCTCTCCATCTCTGAAGATGTAACATGTGTATCACCACATCTAAGAAGCTCCTTTATACACATTTAGGCAAGTGTGTATAAAGGAGCTTCTTAGATGTGGTGATATACATGTTACATCTTCAGAGATACACATATGTTTCATATGACTCACTGTCTCCCAATTGACTATGACTTACTTTGGAACAAGAACTCATTTTTCTTTCAGTCCCAGTGGCTAGAAGAGTGGTTAGCACATAGTTTACAATCAGTAACTCCTGAATTGAGAGCTGAACTTTAGCTAAATCAGTGTGAAGGATACGCAGATGCTAGAAAATCCAGAAATCATGGAAATCATTTTCCATTGTGAATGTCTGCCTGATTATGTGCAAATAATAATAAAACCATCAACAGTAACAAAAGCCTCCTTTTATTGAGTTGTTAAAGTGAGCCAGGTGTGGAATCTGCGCTTTATGTATGGTCTCATTTCATCTGCACAACAATTATGAGAAATGCCAACATTTTTATCTTTCCAATTTGGGATCAAGGACATCTAAATGTGAGATTTAAAAAGCATGCATTTTATACTTACTAATATGACTTTATTTTTTTTCACATTTCTATTCATATTATGTTTTGGATAGACTCTCCAAGCATATGTCCTTCCAAATGCCTTCATAAATCTTCTATACTTGCTGTCCTTTACAGGTTTAATGAGGTAGGTAGATTTTTTTCACTTTAATTAGTATAAGAGAATGTGGGAATGTCGTTTATATTTACATGTTTTAGGCAGGCAATATGTTTTATCAGAATTCTGTAGAGTGAACTGCTGGAAGGTCCTGTTTCCCCCATTTCAAGATGTAAAATATTCTTGCTACGAATTCTAATCTGTTTAGAAGGGGAAGAAAAACCCTACCCTTTCACAAATAAAGAGAAGGCTGTTCTACTCTCAGTTCTTCACTTCAATAATTTACTAGGTCATCTTAGGAATTGCTTCTCTTTTCTTGGCCTCAATTTGCTCAGCTTGGTAATAAGGCAGTGAACTAAGCGATCTAATGTCCCTTTGAGTTCTAATATTTTGTGAGAACCTAACACACAGTAGGCATATTTGTTGAATAAGTGAGAAGGTCTACCTTCTCTTCCTTTTTCCACTACCATTCCTAAAGTTAGACTTGAACAATTGCAGTGTAGCTGAAATCGTGTCTCTGCCTTCAATCGAATCCTTGAAACTTCTTGCTACACGTCGGTGTAATAGTACCACTCTTGTGACAAAAATACCTTAGAAGAAATCTATACGATTTGGGAAAAATTCCAAACTATTCATGGACTAAGAAACCTTTCACGATCTGCCTTCAGATTCTCCTTCTACACTCATCTCTCTCCCCATGCTTCTCATGCATTTCAAATTCCATCAGTGGAGCATTATTTATCATTCCATGAAAATGTCATAAATTTTATATCTTATGACTTTGTACGCATTAATTTTAATTCCTGTGATGCCCTATCTACCTTCCTGCTCTCCCTCTCTCCCTCCCTCTATCTTTTCTAAGCCTAAGGAGACACTGAATAATTCAACTTGTGTCAGCTGACCACCTCCTCAACAATTTATTATAGTCATAAGCATAGTGACAAAAACAAATATATGGTTTCTAGAAATCCAGCCCTGTGATTCCCAGAAAAGAGGAAATAGGCAAGTAACCCAAACATGTGTCCATTATACTCATGATTTCAAAATATGACTGATTGCTATCATAATATGAAAAAAAATCTTAAAAATACTTTTCTAAATACCCAACTTTGGGGAGTTTTTGCAAGGTACTAAATAAATATTACCCTGCCATGCCCAAGTTTTGAGCCAGTTAAGAGACAAAACAAAGAATCCCCAAATAGAGACCAAAATATCACCTTTATTATTAACAAAGCTGTTATTAGATAATATCGCTTATGCCTGAGAAAATACAGGCAGACTCCGTAATACTGAATTCCAGCAGTAGGCAGAGTTGTCTACCCAGTTATTGACAGCAGTAGATCAAGACAGATTTCTCCATGAGGGGAGGGATTGGCCCTACAAGATTTATAACAGAAGAATAGCAGATGAGAATAAATGTTCCCTATAGACAACTCACTCCCCAGAGAGACCAGAGAGGAAAAGACAGAGCTATCCATGCCCAGTTTTCCCATCTGGGTTACTCAGTAAATAAGTGAGAGGTGCAAAAAGGCTGAGTGGGTTACACTACTATATATCCCTCTGCATGGAAAGCAGCATCAGGAGGGGGAAATAAGTGTTTCCCCATAATACCAAGAAAGACTGCATTACTGGCAATATCCAAGAAACTGTATTGTTAAAGTCGCAGAAACATAAGGGGTTTCTGATGCACAGGCAGGTTTGGGAAATACTATGCTGCCTCATGGAATTCAATTTGTATTGTATCCTAAGAGACTTTGGGAAACCACCGAAGAATCACCATAAAGGTGATTATAGCAAGATAACGTTTTAGCAAGATAACGTTTTATTTTGTAAAGGCTCAATGCGTATTTGTAGGAAAAAAGCACAAACCTTTATCCATAGTGTTGATTTAGTGCTCATGATCTATTGCAGTGCTTCTCAAACTTTTTCATATCTTGACACATAGAAAATGTTAATAATTCGCATAAAATATGTGGGGTCAATAGATGAGGTTAACTTGTGACCACACCCATTGCGTAGATGGACCACCTGAAATACTAAATGGATTGCATCATGTCAGTTATAACTTAACCCATTGACATAGCAGCCCAGTGTGATGTAAAGTACTGGTAAACTGGGGTAAACGTAAACACCTGTAGCAGAGCTGCCCTTGACAGACAACATTCAAGTTAGTTTAAGGGAGTGTGTCATTGATTTACTATGCATGTATTCCAGCATTGCGCGTAGACAAGACCATACACTCATGAAGATTACAGTTCAGTGACAGAGACTTTCAAATACATATTGCCTGAAGAAATAAGAATTGTTTTAATTGCCAAAAAGAAAAAGCAAAGTGCATGAGTATGGCATGGTAGAGGACCTGATTTACGTGACTACGAGGTCTGCTAATTAAGTTCGTGAACTTGTTGCAACGATGTTGCTAACCTTTTTTTGATATCAGAGGGATTATTCATTATGAATTTGTACCAACTGGACAAACAGTTAACCAAGTTTAGCATTTGGAAGTGCTGAAAAGGCTGTGTGAAAAAGTTAAATGACCTGAACTTTTCACCAACGATTCATGGCTCTTGCATCACGACAATGCACCAGCTCACACGGCACTGTCTGTGAGGGAGTTTTTAGCCAGTAAACAAATAACTGTATTGGAACACCCTCCCTACTCACCTGATCTGGCCCCCAGTGACTTCTTTCTTTCCCCAAAGATAAAGGAAATATTGAAAGGAAGACATTTGGATGAGATTCAGGACATCAAGGGTAATACGACGACAGCTCTGACGGCCATTCCAGAAAAAGAGTTCCAACATTGCTTTAAAGGGTGGACTAGGCGCTGGCGTCGGTGCAAAGCTTCCCAAGGGGAGTACTTCAAAGGTGACCGTAGTGGTATTTAGCAATGAAGTATGCAGCACTTTTTCTAGGATGAGTTCGTGAACTTAGTTGTCTGACCTCATACAAATCAACCAAAAATGAGGGGAAAGAGTGTGCCAGAGTCCGGTGAACAGCATTTGTGAAGAACATGGGAGAAGAAAGAATTCCAATTGTGTCCATCTGTGGAAATGTAACCAGCACCCACCGAATGTCCCAAGCAAGAAATCGAAGAATCTTTCTTGATTTCTCTCACTTCTTTACATGTGTAAGTCATGCTGATACTAGGTACTGGTTTGGGAATAGAAAGATGTATAAAAATTGGGCCCTGCTCTCAGGAAATGCAGTCTCTTGAGAGGTACAGATATGTAATTTCAGTATAACTTAGTAAGTGCTCGCCATAGTTGAGCATCCCCCACACTCTCTCCTCTTATTGAATAGAACGTCCATTCACCCAGTTGCCTAGGATAAAAACCTGTCATCCTAAATTTAATTCCTCTATTTTCCTTACTCCCGTATATATAATTCATTAGCAAATTCTGTCAGTTCTCTCACAAAAACTCATTCAGGATTCGTTCACTTCTCCCATCCCAGTGCCATCATTCTCATTCAGTGATTGTCACTTGGGGCAATTTTGGCCCCCTGGAGGGGACATTTGGCAGTATCTGGAGCCATTTTTTGTTGTCATAACTGCAGGAGGATTTACTGGCATCCAGTGGCCTCTATTAAAGGCCATGGTTGCTGCTAAATGCCCTGCAATGGGCAGTACAGCCTCCCACAGGGGGAAAAAAATTAATAGAGCTTAGGTTAGAAACCCTGTTTTATTATCTCCTTTTTGTACTGCTGTGATTGCCTCCTAACCAGTTTTCCTAGTATATTCATTCTTCCTTTACCACCCATATAGGCACCTATGGCCTTAAATTATCAGGGTTTCCCCTTTACAACCACAAACGGTGATATTCACCAGGCCTAGCACCATATTTTGCACATGGCAATGAAAAATTCCGCAGTGTCTGAGTGGATGAACTTAGTGATTAACTGCCACCTTGAGTTTTTGTTGTGTGTTTGCTTGTCTTTTTGCATATTCTTAGTAAAACGGAACTAAGCAAAGACTGCAGGGCTGACGTAATAAATGTTCAATCTATTAGTTGAATGGTTTTCTGATTTACTTTATTACTGGATGACAGAAATCAGATACTACCATGCCCACCAACAAAGTACTCTGCGATAGGTACTGAAATATTGGAGGAAAGAGCAGAGAAACTATGAAATACTGTCATAACGCAGAGTTACATTGTCTCAAACGATTGTCTTTCTCCTTTGTTTTTACTTCGATGCATATACTTGATCCTACTGCTAATATTTTTGTGTTTTCTGGCCTTGTCGTTCTTACACTTTATTAGGGTTATCCCAAATAATGACATAGAGCTTTTTTTTAAAAAAATAGAATTTTTAATAAGGCATTGTACATTATATATAACATTGGGAAAAGATATGTACTTCAGTGTTTCCAAATAAAAACCATGAGGAGTATAAAGGATATGAAAGTATGTTAACTATGTGAGTTTTGTGGGCTGTAAAAGTTTTGGAAGACAATCCCTTGCCCTTAGATAATCTATTTAATCTGGAAAGCAACTTTCATTTGCTGCCAGTTACCTGAATGTTAAACTCTTAAAATAATAATCTGGTTTGAACACACAGTTGAGCTAGATAAAACTTGTAAACTGATGCAGTCTTTTCCACTTTCCTTGGGCAGATCAATTAATTCACTTTTAGGTCCCAGTTTCTGCACTTGTAAAATGGCATTGCCACCACAAAGAATTCTAGCTTGAATTCTATTACTATCTTGTTTAGACAAACTGTACCATCTCTCTTTCTCCCAGGATATGGAGTTGTGATACATATCATAGTGTTTGGCATACAGTAGGCAAAAATCTTCTGCAAAAGCCAGTGGCCAAATATCAAGAATAGTACTTTCTACTTAAAGTGGCAGGTCATAAGCAGATTGTATGTGTGTATACATTTTTTGTACGGCTTTCCATTTTTGAGAAAGAAGCTCAAAGTGATGTTTTGAGCATGTCTCTACTGCCTTCTGTGTAGCCTACCTTTGTTTCCTTAGAAAGTTTAACTACATAGGCACAATATAGAAAGGTTGTATTAAATGCAGCCTCACCCCTGGTGAAGACGGGGTTGGGAAGAGTTATTTGATATTTACTCTTTGGCAGGCTGGGTTTTCTCCATTCAGCTGCCTCTCTCGGCCCAATCCTGGACTGTGGGTACAGATCAGTTGCCCACATGGCTCCCCATTCTTCATCATATGTTTCCAATTCTGTTGAAATACGTACCCAGTAACCTGGAGCATCTTGTAGCTGACTGGCCTTTAGCTTATAGAAAGGGTTTCAAATCCTGACTTGAAAAACAATCCTAAATGTAAAATCCATGCTGGTGCATTCTTTCATTTATAAGTACTCCATTTTTGCTTCACATCTAGATGGTGATGAAACACTTTCACTTTAAACAGTTAAGACATTGCTTTAAATTGGAAGATAGGCAGCTAGACTTCAATTAAAGTTGCCAGTTCTTATTGTATTCCTTTGGACCCATCATTGGTCTTTAATAAATTAAGCTGTGAGCTTCTGTGAGCTTCTCATTCTAAGAAAATGGCTGAGAGAGGATAGTGTTGCTTATAAAATTTCTCTTTCCTCTTGAATTAAAAACAAAGATATTTGGAAAAGGAAGAGTTGTGGTACTTAATTTTATACTCTCCTATGGTACTCTCCTAGAAGCTGCATAACCCCTATTCCCATATAAAAGATGGGGGTATGGAGGCTAAAAAATGTATTTTTCTTCCCCCCTTCTAAATTCTGCTAGCTGGGCTAATAATCAAATTAACAGACAGCTTAACAGGAGAAAATCACAATTTTAAACATGTGCATGAGGAATTCACATAAGCATGAAAATTCCAAAAATGGTGAGGTAAAATTGGCTATGTATGTTATTTTGGACAAAGGAGAAGGGGGGGGGGGCGGGATCTTAGATTTCAAAAGTGAGAAAGGGCAATTTGCAGGTAATTGAGGGAGAGGGGAACACACATGGCAGGTACATTTTTGCTAGGCAACCTAGAAAATAATGAGACACAGCTGACTAGTAAACAGGCCCCTGCTTAGCACCTTCCTGTCTACCATACTCATATGAAATTAGGCTAAGGCGAACATCCTAAGATTTCCCTTCCTGGAGTAGGCCTTTCCCTCTGAATCTCTTAGGCAGGAAATGGGAAGGTCAAAGGTTCTTTCTGAAGCTTGTTTCTTAATAACCAGCTTAAAATCAGCATCCCAAAATGCAAAAGTTTTGGTCCCTTTCATATAGATAGAGGCTGATAAAGACAGATTTATATAATTACACAATGCACACATGCTTTCACACATACCTGTATTAGTACATTTATTGTAAATAGATAAGTTAATGTAAAAAAGGTTTTTATGCCTTTCACATATAGAGGGTGCCCTGCAAAAGTATACACATTTTAAGAAAGGAAAAAACTATTAAAATTGTAATACTCAATATATACCAATAACAAAAGATGAATACAAGTCATGTGTATACATTTTTTTGGCACCCCCGCCCCCCTTCCCCAGTATTGGATTATTTTCCCTCAACTAAATTGTAAGTGTCTTATTGTCAGGGGTTGTGTCCCTGGTTCAAATAATTTTAAAAAGACAAAAACTTGCATGGTTGATGTAGACATAAGCATAAATAGAGTATTTCATTTTTCAAAATCACTTTAATTGAAATGACTCCATTTCTTGATTTCTTTGAGAATTTCAAAGACACTTGTTTCAGTCTCTTTCAGGTAGTACAAATGTCTGTTTCTGGGTGAGTGGATTCTCCTGTAGCTTTGTCTCCCCTGAATCTAATGGCAATTTTTTTTTCATCATAGGCATTGCATTTTTAAAAATTCTGAGTTCTTCTTCAATGGGAGTTGTTTTGTGTTACAGTCTTGCCCGCCCCTGCTGTGGAGACAACCTTAGGAGTGAGTTTCACATTTGCGTCTCTGCACCTTAGTAGATTCCACTTGTTGGGGACTATTTTTCATGCTTAATTTATACTTTTGGGGTACTCCTGCCTTGTGGATCGTGAGCATTTGGAGCCCTTTGTCTGTGTATGGGAAAGATCTGTGATTCTGACTGCTGATCAATTACCTTTCCCCACTCACAGTTTAGGAAAATCAGCTGCTTTCCTTCTTCACCCAAGGGCAAGGGGGCTGGCTTTATATAGAGAGCTCAGTTCTAGGTCCCTACACCCATGGCCAGGCACCTCAGGGACTGCAGCCTCAACTTTGGTGGTGGCAGTAGCGTGGAGGTCAAAATCTCAACCCTGTACTTAAAGGAGCCATTGTATTCTGATGCAGCCTTTTCCACATTGGGCTGGGAGTGACCATTTTGAGATAAGCACCGGGGCTTCACTCCCATTCCCTTCCCCACACCCAGATATTTCTTTCTCTTTCAGGTCCCACTGCTTATTAGGTTAGCGCAGAAGTAATTGTGGTTTAAAAGATTAAAAATTGCAAAAACCGCAATTACTTTTGCACCAACCTCATATTTAATACAATAATTCTGCATTTATCTGTCCTTTTGGGGATGTGGAGGGGGTTATTTTCTATATCAGCTCAGTCTGCTGTGTTGATTGGAATTCAACTCTATTAACTGAGATGTTTACTCTAGCACAGATTCCAGAGAACCCATGAGGCTAGCTCTGGAAATTTCTGCCTCATGTTGATTTTTGGAAGTCAAAGTCAAGATGAGCCAGTCTCAGAAAGCAAAGATGATTATATGTGCCTTATCACAGAAATACATTTAAGTAATTCACATTCTAATTCGTTTGCTAAATCCTGCAAATAATGCTTTGATCCTTTAATTCAAAAACTTTCAGAGGAATTTTTCACACAAATAATATCCTACCCTTTTTTACCTTAGGGAGAAAATAATCTCATTCTCATTCTTTCCTAATGTCCATAAAGCAGAAAAATTATCTATAAACTGAATACATGGGTACCGAATATCCAGTTGATATTAGTTGGGTATTTTTGGTCACTTGAGCAACTAGGTGGGCTCAGTTTCTTGCTTCCCATTGAGGTAGGTGATGTTAGATCTGCCGGCAGTTTCTGAGTGTGGGCTGGGATCGTGTCTCGTGATGCTAAAGAATGGAAACACGGACCAGGGAGAGGCAAAAAGTTTTTAAAAGAGGAGAGTTTATTAGAGGCAGGAGAAGAGGTTGCAGCTCCCGAGCAGGAGGGGGTCCTGAGTTGGGGTGCCCCATGACTGAGGCAAAAGCTCTTACTTTTATAGTGTCCCTTGTCTGCTTGGGGAAAGGGAGCTGTTTGAAGAAGGGAACTTGTTTGAAGAAGGGAACTGGCGCCTTCTAATGAAATTCGTCTACCAGGTTTGTTCTGCTTGCTCATCCTAAAGGAATTAGCAAAGTAATCCAATCTTTATCAGATTGTTGCGGGAAACGGTGGAGGCCAAGAGACTCAAGCAGCATGCAGAGATCAGGGAGAACACAGCTTTATTTCGCCAGTGGGCTCAGCGGGATTATTCCCAAAGACTGAGCAATTACTGGGGTCGGGCACTTTGTTTTATAGGGTTAGGCCTCCGGGTTTGGGGGGGATTCGCGCCATTGCTATTGCGGTGCTAGGGATTGGTTAAATCTGGCCGGGGTGCTGGGGAGGTCCGTCCCTAACAGCTGTGATCACTCAATACTGTTTTGATGGGAAAGCCTCTAACTGCTGTGCTCGCAGGAAACTGCTCCAATAAGATATCAGAGGAGGGAGGGGGACGGAAAGCTCCTAGCGGCTGTGCTTGCAGGAAAAAACCGTCCCAACAAGATCTGCTCCATTTGTCAAGCCAAAATGAATTTTATGATTAGCCTCAAGGCCTTGTAACATTATGTCCTGGAACAAAGGAGTGATTTCAAAACCTGAAGTTTTAGGATATGGCTGTCTTTTGTTTATTCCACCAGGGACCTACCTATCTACCTAGGGACATGCTAGCTAACCTGTATCACCATTGCTAATTGCTATCTAAATATTTAGTTAGTATGGGCAAAATATCTGTATATTGGAGAGAATGGAATAACCATGATAGTATAAGGAAACATATTCTATAAAAAAAATTCTCATATCAGATATAACCAATGTATTCAAATATACATTTATATCCTATTTATAGTACTATAGTAGGAGACATATATCCTTTACTAGGATATATGTGTACCTATCTATATATATACAGAGGGTGCCAAAAAAAAGTATACACATTTTAAGAAAGGAGAAAAATAGTAAAATTATAATACTCACTATATACTGAAAACAAAAGATGAATACAAGTCACGTTTGACTTCTGCAATGACAAGAGGTGCTCAAAGTGGTTACCATCAGCATCCAGACACCTGATGACAGCGAACTACTGCTTGAGTAACGTTCACCAAAGTGTCCACTTGTATACATTTTATGGGCACCCCCCCCCCGTACACACACACACACACACACACACACACACACATCATGTGTGGAAAGGTACACACCTGCATAGTCATTTTTTTTACATGAAGGTAACTAAATATTTTGGTTTTGTATATACATATAGGCCTTCAGAAATATAGATGCAGAAAAGCACACTGGAGTTGCCTGCACATGTTCACACACATAAATACAAATGTATATACCTGCATCATGCAAACATATATAACAAAAATAATGACCATACAGTTTGTCTTAGTCTACTTGGGCTGCTATAACAATATACCATGGATTGTATCACTTAAACGCCAGACATTTATTTTCTCACAGTTCTGAAGTCTGGAAAAATCCTAGATCAAGGTTCGGGCAGGATTCCATTTCTGAGGAGGCTCTCTTACTGGCTTGCAGAAGGCTACCTTCTCACTGTGACCTCACATGGTGGAGAGAGAAGGTTGTGGTGCCTCTTTTTTTTCTTTTTGGATAATTCATTAAAAAACAATTTAATTGAAATATACTTATATATAGAAAAATTAATGGTACAATTTGAGATTTGACAAATATATGCATCCAACCATTATAGTCATGATATAGCCATTACCCTAAGAAAGTTCCACCATGCCCCTTTGTAGTTAATCCCCTACGCAATCCTCTGGCCCTATGCAATTATTGATCTGCTTTGTGTGACTACAGATAGTTTGCCTTTTCTAGAATTTCATATGAATGGAATCATACAGTATATATTCCTTTGTCTGGTCTCTTTTGCTCAGAATTTATCTATGTGGTTGTGTGTATCAATAGTTTCTCTTTATTGCTGATTAGAATTCCATTGGATGAATATAACACACACACACACACACACACATACATATATATTTATAATCTGTTGACAGACTGGGTTGTTTCCAATTTGGGGCTATTACAGATAAAACTGTACATAGATGATCATTTATGTACATGTCTTTGTGGGGACATAGGTCCCTTTGTGGGGTCATTGGGTAACTACTTAGGAGTGGCATGGATAGCGCACATGGAAAATGCATGTTTATTATAAGAAACTGGCAAACTGTTTTCTGTGGTGGTACCATTTGACATTTCTACCAGACCCTTGTCAATGTTTAGTATTGTCAGTCTTTTAAATTTTAATTGGTAATTCCCTATTGACTACTGTTGCCCAGGATTTTTTTGTGTGCTTATTGGCTATTTGTATATTTTCTTCTATGAAGTGTCTGTACAAATCTTTTGTCCATTTTTATATTGGATTGGCCTCTTGTAAAGGTACCAATTTTATCGAATGAGGGCCTCACCCTTATAACTTCATCACAACTTTAGAGGTTCTATCTCCAATACAGTCACACGGAGGGTTAGGGTTTCAACATATGAATTTGGTGGGGTGGGGAAGGACACAATTCAGTCCATGGCACAGTTAATAAAATTTAATAATTCTTTGCAATTTATGTTGTAATATGAAATTTTTAATATTTTTCATTTTTCTATTGGAACTATCTCTTTTCTACAATAATGAATTATTTGAAGCATACAGAAGGACATAGAAAATAGTAAAATGAACATTCATGGTCCTTCCCCCCAGCTTTGGAAAATATTGGCATCTTTGCTTAAATTCTTTATTTTGTTTTGTTTTCTTGTTTGAAAATAAAATGTTACTGATCCAGTTGAAGCCTCTTGTGTAATTCTTCAGGCACATGAACCCCATTCCCCTCCAGAGAGAACTACATCTTTAGCTTGGCCATCATCATTCCTGCATTTTCAATATCTTTATATATCTATTTATATATTAAAATTTAATATTGTTTTGCATGTTTTAAAGTTTTATTTAAGTGCTATTATACTATAGATATTCAGATATCTTCCTCTTTACTCAACCTTATGCTTTAGGGGTTTACTCAGTTTAATATACATTAGACTACGTCATTGATTTTTAGCACTTTAGAATTTTCACATAAGGTCATACCGCAATTAGTTCATCCATTCTTATTTTGATTAAAATTTAAGTTATTCTATTTTTTTTTTAAATTATAAATACAGTTGACCCTTGAATACTGTGTGGGCTAGGGGCAACAGTCCCCTGCATGGCTGAAAATCCACATACAACTTTTGACTCCCCTAAAACTTAACTACAGTTCCTTGGTATCTGCCAGGGATTGGTGCCAGGACAACCCCCCACACACACACACTCCACCCCACCCTGGGAAATCAAAGTCTGAGAATGCTCAAGTCCCTTATATAAAACAGCATAGAACGGTGTACACAGTCAGCCCTCCATATCTGCAGATTCCCAATTGCAGACTGAAAGTACTGTTTTCCATCTGTGATTGGTTGGATCCACAAAGGCATAACCCGGGGATATGGAGGGCCGACTGTATACTTACTGAAAAAAATTTGTGTATAAGTGGACCCACACACTTCAAACCTATGTTGTTCAAGGGTCAACTGTAATGCTGAAATTAATTTCATACATGTAACATGTGCCAGAGAATATACATGTGACAGAATATCCAGGTGATACAACTGAAAGAGGAATTGCTGGCTTCATCTTTTGCTCCTGGATCCTTTCTCTCTCTCTCTCTCTCTCTCTCTCTCTCTCTCTCTCTCTCTCTCTCTCTCTCTCTCTCTCTGTCTCTCTGTCTCTCTCATGTGTGTGAATTTTCTTTATGGAGAATATACAAAAAATATGTGTAGAGAGAGCTATTTAACTACAATCAACTGGCCCCGTGTGGAAAAAAATACGTCAGTAAAATTCCTGCACAGTGTGTTGTAAAATGCTTCATTCCCTATTCAAATGCCTTTGGAACTTTGTTGAACATTGACTATATGCGTGTGAATTTCTGGGCTGTCTATACAGTTCCACTGATGCATATTTATATCCTCATCCCAACACCGCACTAGCTTAGTTATTGTATCTTTGTAGTAATCTACAAACCAGGAAGTGTAAGTTTACCAACTTCATTCTTTTCAAGATCGTTTAGCTGTTTCTGGCCCTTTACATCTAAATTTTAAAATCAACTTGTTAATTTCTTCAAGATATTCTGCTGCTATTGTGATTGAGTTTTCATGGAATCAATAGATAGACTTGGGTAGAATTGTCATCTTAACACCTAGTCACCCATTATGTGATATGGAAAACAATATGGAGATTCCTCAAAAAATGAAAATTAGAACTACCATACGATCCAGGAATCCCACATCTGGGTACATATCCATCCAAAGGAAATGAAAACAGAATCTCAAAGAGATATGTGCCTTCCTATGTTCATTGCAATATTATTCAAATAGCCAAAGTATGGAAACAATCAAAGTGTCTGTCGACAATAAAGTATTATTTGGCCATGAGAAAGAAGGGAATCCTGCCATTTGTGACAACATAGATGAACCTTGAAGGCTAAATGAAATAAGTTAGAGAAAGGAAAATACTATATGGTATCACTTAAATGTGGAATCTGAAAAAGCCAAACTCATGGAAACAGTGGAATAGTGGTTGCTTGGAACTGGTGGTGGCGGGGATTGGGGAGATGTTCGTCAATGGGCATGAACTTTCAGTTGTAAGATGAGTAAATTCTGGGGATGTAATGTACAGCATGGTGACTCTAGGTAGCAATATTATATACTTGAGAGTTGCTCTGAGAGTAAATCTTAAATGTTCTCACCACGCACAAAAAAATGGTAACTCTGTGAGGTGATGGAAGTGTCAACTAGCCCTACGGTGGTAATCATTTTGCAGTATATAAGCGTATCAAATCATCACATTGTATACCCTAAGCTTACACAATGTTATATTTTAATTATATTTCAATCTGGGTGGGGAAAGACAGATTTGAAATTTTGAAGTAAGAAAAAGCATGAAAAGGAGGGAGAACACACTGACGTAGACATAAAGAGTTGATTTTAAGACAACTCAAATGAGAAACTTTGAGGGACCATATGAATTAGAATCACTAATGTTAGAAAATAAAAGAAGTGGAATGTAAATGTGTTGCAGACCACTTGATTAAAGTCAGTGTTATATAAAAAAAATAAAAATTTGTTAAAAGCCAAGAATATTTGTTAGAAATTGTAATACCCGAGAGAAAAAAACTAAGAGTAAATTTAAATTGTTGCAGCTGGTATAGCATTCTGAAAATCACCAAGCACAGAATCTTTGAGCTTTCACAAATCAAGCAAAATAATGCAAAAATGTAATTACCTTTATGTGCATAAAATAGATGGACAGCTAGGTAACTCTATAAATTATTGGCACTAACTTTGCCAATGGGTAAAATTTTAGACCTTGACATTTCTATAAAAATTTGTTCCCTACACTATTACCTAACAAAACTTAAGTTCTTTTCCCGAATGTGCTCCCTTGCACTGAGCTCTACTAGTGACTATATGTATGTATATATATATTTACACACACTATGTTTCCCCAAAAATAAGACCGTGTCTTATACCGTATTTCCCCGAAAATAAGACCGGGTCTTATATTCATTTTTGCTCCAAAAGACGCATTAGGGTGTATTTTCAGGGGATGTCTTATTTTTTCATATACAACAATCTACATTTATTCAACTACAGTCAGGTCATCTTCTTCTGGAACATCGTCATAACGTACTAAATGCGTCCATCTGGCTGACGATCTTAACGGGGGCTTATTTTTGGGAGTGGGTCTTATTTGCGGGGAAACACGGTATCTTCTCAAACCATCTGCTTCATACAATGAGCAGTGTTGACAAAGAAAATATTCTGGCTCACTGAGAATTGGTAATACAGCCCACATCTGTCTTTGGTGCAGCTGTTCCCTTTTGACTTGTACTGTTAGGAAAGAAAAATAAATAACGTGCCTTTTGTCAACCTTAAATTAATCCGAGCTCAGGTTATGATTCCCATCTTTGCTCTATAGCTTTTGGTTAAATCTTATAAAAATGTCACGATAATTACTTTTAATACCATTCTCTAAAGCCTGTTGATTTCCCAATATCCATTCTGAAATCATGATTCATGATGTATACTGAGAAGACCTTACAGGTAACCTTTTCTCTGATAAATTCATTATCATCTCCCAAGCAGACAGATCTGTCATTTTATCACAGTGTCACCCTGTATTCATATTTAGACAAGTTAACTTCTGCCCGCTGATAAAATGTTGCATGTCTTTGTCCATTTTTCACAAGTGGCATTGCATTTGATGTTGAGAAATCTTCCTTTAATGGTTTGATGGTTTAGATGGTTGTTAAATCAGTGTGTAAGCAATACATTTTCCCCAAAGCCAGTCATAGAAAATTTACCCCAATTGTGGTGTGGTGTATGTAAAATTAAATCAGGATATCTATCTATCATTGATCTATCTCTACCAATCATTCTCACTCTCCTTAAAGGTTTATCAATTATATTGGTCTTCTCTGAGAATCAGCTTTTGATTTAATTTGTTGTGTCTTTACTGCTTTTCTGTTTTATATTTCATTGATTTTAGTTTCAATTGTTACTGTTTTCTTTCATCTGCTTACTTTGGGTTCAATTTGCTCCTCTTTTTTTATTTTTTAAGGTGGATGTTCTGGTCCTTGATTTGAGACCTTTCCACTTTTCTAATATCAGAATTTAGTGCTATAAATTTCTTCCTAATTACTGCCTTAGCAGCATCCTACAAATTCAAATCAGTTGTGTTTTCATTTTTTTAAATTTCTAAATACATTCTAATGTCAGTTTTGATTTCCTCTTTGAACCATGGTTTATTTATAATTGTTCTTCATTTTTCAATATTTGGTGATCTTTTCCGATGTCTTTTTTATGACTTCTAATTTAATTCCATGTGGGGATACAACATGAAGAGTTATATTCTGTCCATGGACACTTAGGTTGTTTCCATGTATTGGCTATTGTGAATAATGCTACATTGAACATAGTGGTGCATACAAACTCTGACAATTAAGTTCATGAACTCACCATAGAAAAAGTACTACCTACCTCATTGCTGACTGTCACTATGGTCACCTTCGAAGGACTCCCCTTGGGAAGCTATGCACTGAAGTCAGCACCTAGTCCACCCTTCAGAGCAATTTTGGAACTCTTTTTCTAGAATGGCCATCAGAGCTGCTGTCGTATTACCCTTGATGTCCTGAATGTCATCAATATGTCTTCCTTTCAATATTTCCTTTATCTTTGGGTAAAGAAAGAAGTCATTGGGGGACAGATCAGGTGAGTAGGGAGGGTGTTCTAATGCAGTTATTTGTTTACTGGTAAAAACTCTCTCACAGACAGTGCCCTGTGAGCTGGTACATTGTGGTGATGCAAGAGCCATGCATTGTTGGTGAAAATTTCAGGTCATCTAACTTTTTCACGCAACCATTTCAGCACTTTCAGATAGTAAACTTGGTTAACTGTCCAGTTGGTACAAATTCATAATGAGTAATCCCTTTGACATCAAAAAAGGTTAGCAATATCGTTTTGACTCTTGATTTGGACTGATGGAACTTTTTTGGTTGTGGAGAATTGGCTGACTTACATTGTGCACTTTGGCACTTTGTGTCAGGGTCATATTTGTACACCCATGTTTCATCACCAGTGATAACACGGCCCCAAACCTTGTCTTGCCTCCCCAAAAGGTCTTGGCAAACTTCGACTCTCCTTTGCTTTTACTTATTGGTGAGCTCCTTCGGGACCTTTTCTTTAATTAAAGTTTATTGGGGTGACAATTGTTAGTAAAGTTAGATAGATTTCAGGTGTACAATTCTGTAATTCATTTTTGCACACAAGTTTCTCATGCGAAGATTTTCAGTTAAGACTTTCCTGTTTCTCTATCGATATTTACTTGGTCTGCTATGTTTCTCACAGTCGGCTGATGATTTTGATGCACAATTCGATGAATTTTTGCAATGTTTTCGTCAGTTCTGCTCATTACTGGCAGCTCTGACATCTCTTCATCAGTGACACATTCTCTCCCCTCAGAAACACATTTAATCCATTTGGACACTGCCATTTTCTTCATGGCATTATCCCCATAAACTTGGACTAACATGTCCCTGATTTCACTTCCACTCTTGCCAAGTTTAACAAGAAATTTTATGTTTGTTCATTGATCTCATTCAAGCTCAGACATTCTCATGACAGCACACAAAAACACACAATAACAATAATGAACACCACTCAGCAAGACACCACTGCATGTCGACACGAACACAGCTGTGAGACACTGATATACCAATGTTATGAAATCTTACTGAGCTGTTTGTACAGTGCTGCCAATGTAAGTGTATAGTGGCAAGTTCGCTAACGTAATTGTCAGACCTCATGTATCTCTTCAAGATAGTGATTTCAGCACATATCTTCTAAGAACAAAGACGTTCTCCAAAGTAACTGCAATACCATTATCACACACAAGGCACTTAATGTTCGTTTAAATGTCTCACACAATTGTCTGTATATTGGGGAGTCTAGATGAAGGGTATGCAGGTGTTCATATTAAATTGTAATCATTTCTTAGGTTAAAATATTTAAAATGAAGTGTTGGGACCATTTGAAACATTTAAAATTATGTATAAGTTTATCAAATAAAAAGTTAAAGTTCCGTCATACTACCCTCTCTCATCCTCCAATCTTCCCAGTCTACTTCCTGCAAATATCCAGTGTTAACAGTTTGGAATGCAACTTCTAGACTTTCAAGCACTCAGAAATGGTGTAACTTCAGCTTACCAAAACAGGATCATACTTTTATATTGTTCTGCCTCTTGAGTTTTCCACTTAATATATCATGTAATCATCTCTAGGTTTGTAAATATGGATAGGTCTCACTATTTTCCCATCTCCATAGTAGTCCATTGTATAGTTTTACCATGATTAATATATTCAATACTCTATTAATGGATATTTAGGTTCCTCTTATTGTCAAAACATCAAACACTAATCGATGTATAAGCTTTTGCTGTGAAAAGCATGCTACCAGAAATATCCTGTGTTGGGGAGGAGGAGAATTCCCCCCTACCCTTCTTAGTTCTTATGGGTGGACCACTAATAAAATAATAAACTTGACACAAGACTAGATTAACAGGAGACAGTCCAGTTTAAGACCTGTCCTCGGGAGGTCATAATATGATGCTCAGGTCATAAAATGAGATTCAAAGAAATAATTAAACCAGGCATCTTTTTACACGCTGTAGAAAAAGAAACAAATTTGTGAGAAATTGACAGGAGAAAAAAAGTGCTCATTAGAAAGGAATCTAATCAAGGTTTGGGTATTCATTTACTAAGGAACTTAAAGTAGTAAATTAGAAAAGAGACAACAAAATTTGTTGATCTAGACTTTTCAGCTCTGAGTTATTTAGCAACGGGTGTCTTCCATGTATGGGGAGGACGCCTTTCACAAGGAAGGTTTATTTCCTGCATCCAAGGGGACATGGGAAGGTCAAGGTGTCCTTCTGGCACCAGCTGCTTGTCAAGTAACTTTAATTCAAAGTAATCAATATGCCATTGTGGGATATTTTGGGGTGGCCTGTCCTGAGCCCCAACACCTGATAAATGTATCTTTAGGTATATTATGAGTATTTACTTTATATAAGTCCTCCATGGATAAACTGATGAGTCAAAGGATATGAGTATTCTTAATTTCCCTATAAGATATGTTTCTTCAATTAATGTCTCATCAACTGTGAATGTGATCGCCTGTATTCCTGCATCACCACCTACTTGTAAGGTGAAAATGATCACTCATTATTTTCATTTACTCCTTGGATTTTTTCCTTATGATCGCTCTAAATGTGGTCTTGGTCATTTGCTTATTCTGCTGGACTTCTTATATAGTCTTAATATCAATGCAATGCCATTTAACTGCATTAATAAATTTCTTTCACAGTCTGCAGTTTATTTTTTAACTCAGTTTTGGTAGCTTTTATTAAACAGGAGAGTTCTTTTTTAAATTAAATCAATTATATCCATTGTCTTCTTAATGATCTGTACTTTTTCAGCTCTGTGTAGCAAATGCTTCCTTACAAATACTTCCCTATTCTGCAGTCAGAAATTATTTTCCTGTGTATTTTCTATAGTTTTAAAATTCTGCTCTTCATCTTTAGATACTGCAATTGCCTGTGATGTATTTTTGTATGTGATGCTATGTAGTCATTTTGTTGAAATTATTTTTACATCTTGATAGCTAAGTGTCTCAGCACTGATTTGTAATGGCAACTTTTCCATATATCGAATGTTCCTGTATGCATCAATCTTTTCCTGGTCGCTCCTTTTTATTCCATTGGTCATTTTGTCTATAAATGATCCAGTACCACATTGACTTACATACAGTATGGTTCTCCAAAAATCTGAAAAATTGGTAGGGTAAGTCAGCCTGCTATCTTAGTTTCCTTTACAAGTGTCTTTGCTCCTGTTGGCTCATTAATCTTTTTTTTTAACTTTTTAATTTATTTTAAGTGTGTTTTTCCAGGACCCATCAGCTCCAAGTCAAATAGCTGTCTCAATCTAGTTGTGGAGGGCGCAGCTCACAGTGGCCCATGAGGGGATCGAACCGGCAAACTTGTTGTTAAGAGCACCGCGCTCTAACCAACTGAGCTAACTGGCCGCCCCTTATCTTTTAATATTCATTTGCCAAGTTCCACAAAAATACTGATTTGGGAATTTTGATTGGAATTTCATTAAACATATAGTTTAATGGGGGGAAGAATTAGAGTTTTATGATGTTGAGTCTATTGATAAAATAGAATTTTTCATCAACTCAGATCTTCCTTCATGTTTTGTAATAACGTTTTGTAATATTCTCCACAAAGATCTTGATAAGCTTATGTTATTTATAAAAAGGTATATTATAGCTTTTTGTCTTGGGAATGCAATTATTCTATTATACTTCCTAATAGTTTTTGTTTTTGAATAGAAAAAATATTGACTTTTCTGTTTCTATCTAGTAAGTGCTAAATTACCTTTCTAGTATTAATAATTGTATTATCATGGAATATATATATATATATATATATATATATATATATAAAATCATAAAATCATATCATCTACAATTAAAGGCTATGTTTATTCTTATTCATTCATTTTCTATTTATTTTATTGGTTTAATGCCTCAGCTCGGGCCTCCATTATATTATGAAACACAAAAATAAATAATGAGCTTCTTTGTTCTGTGTCTTATTTCAGTGGGGTTGCTTCTAAAGTCTTCCCTGGTATCTCCTTTGCTGGTTGGATGACAGTAATGTATTTCTGTCCACTCCATGTTCTTTCTCTTGATTCCTTTTGTAATACAAAATATGACTATTTGGCATTTAAGCAACCAATGCAGATAAAACCCACATATATGATTTAACGAGGCAGTAGATATTTTAAAGAACCTAATCTCTAAAACTCTAAAATTACCAAACTGCCAGAAAGCTCCTTTACACTCTCCTTAAAAATCTCTATAGCCTCATAATCCTCTTAATTTAACCTGATTTCTTCCTATACCAAAATAAATATAACCTGAGTTTCTTCCTGTACCAAGCCAAATGTATTACTGCCTTATTTTTCAGTTTACAATTTGGTAAAATTACCAGGATTGTAAATGTTTCTTTTATGTTTTTCTATTGTATAAATACATGACATTTCAGTGAACATATAGCTTATGTACATTTTCAAGGGTAACTGACTAATATACATTTGGGAGACTTTCTATTGGAAAATATCCTCATCTCTAAACAAGTAATAGACAATTGAACATTTAGAACTCAACCCCTTTCTAAAGTAATGTGTGTTGTCAGAACCGTGTCCCCCCGAAAATAAGACCTACCCCCAAAATAAGCCCCAGTTAAGATCGTCAGCCAGACGGACACATTTAGTATCTTATCACGATGTTCCAGAAGAAGATGATATGACTGTATTTGAATAACTGTAGATTGTTGTACAGGAAAAAAATAAGACATCCCCTGAAAATATACCCTAACATGTCTTTTGGAGCAAAAATTAATATAAGACTTGGTCTTATTTTTGGGGAAACATGATAGTAGAGAGATCTGATATTAGAGTAAGACAGATTGACCAAGTCACCTAATAAGGTCCAATTGCTGTCAAAAGACCAGTGCTTTTCCACCACTTTGCAATGCCTCATACTGTTACTGATGTTAGGGTTCTTGGGTTCCCCAAGATAGAAATCGAGAGGAAACCCCAGAAAAATTTCCAGACAAATTTTATTAAACTTATGTTCAAGTACAAGGGAGGCAGCACAGAGGAAAAGAGGATCCTCCGAACTGACTCAGGGGCTGGCTCTGCTTGGCTGCTTTTATAAACTGGACACAGAGAGGGCTTTTTGAAAAAGGTGGGCTTTCAGAATCTTACATGTCAGAGTCCAGTGACTTCCTTTTCCAGCTGCGTTGCCTGGTAACTATGTTCATGCCTGCACTGTGGGAGCAAGATGGCGGACTGCTCATTATTGCCACTCCAGAAAGGTCCTGTACTGGTCAAACCTTGATCAACTGCCCATGCGACATGTGGAATAATGGTTTTGACATCTGCAAGGAAGTAAATGGTTAGAGGGGAGATAAAATCAGTTACTTCTGAATTTTTTGTAAAGAGTAAAGGCGAAGTGGCATTCTTGTGGTCAGCTTACCCAGCATTTCTCCTGGCCATCCAGCATTCCTTTGGACTTGGGTCCAAGTCTCTGTACTATCTTAATACACTTACTGATGTACGATGAACCAGAAGAATGCTGTGGGGTGGAGTTTATTGTTCTCTGGGTACTGGTAACACAATAGAAATATAACAATATATTTTTTCTTTCTTTTTAATTTTTTAAAAAAATTAGTTTCAGGTGTACGAAACAATGTAATAATTTTGTACATCATTTATATCCCTCACACAATGATAACCCCCCTCCCCCCATCTACTACCCCTCTGACGTCGCACACAGCCATTACATTTCCACTGTCTCTGTTCCTAATGCTGTACTCCACTTCTTGTAACTACATATATATACTATATATTATATGTATATATAAATTCTATATATACTATATGTATATATAAATTGTAGTTGGCATTCGTTATTGTTCAGTTTCAGCTTCAGGTGTACAGTGCAGTGATCAGGCATCTACATCATCCCTGAAGTGGTCTCCCACATGGGACAAGTGTCCATCAGATACCCTACAAAATCTTTACAACATTATTGATTACATTCCCCAAATTAATTTTCAAAACCCCGTGGCCATCTTCTGGTTACCGACTATTTTCTAATCCCCTCACCTTCCCCCTTATCCCCACTGCCCCCTGCCCCTCTAGCAACCCTCAGTTTTTCCTCTATGTCTCTGAGACTGTTTCTGATTAGTTCATTCATTTATTCGTTTCTTTAGATTCCACATATGAGATCACATGGTATAACAGTATTCTTTTGAGAGCTAAATTAGAAAAGCTATATTTGTAAAAGCTATATTTACAATATTCTTAAAAAAGTTATTTTGTAACAGTTTCTCATTAAGGCCTTCAATAGTCCCTCCATTCAAAGTAAAGCTTGACATTCCCTCCTCTGTGTTTCCGTAACAGTGTGCAGATCTCTGATTAGAATAGGATTGGAATCATTGACATAAGAAACATCCAAACCTGTAGAGAATTTGCATCAGTTCATTTAAGCCAAACTGATGACATATGCCAAGGAGCAAAATGTAAAATGCTCAAGAATAACAGTTTCGAAGTTTCTTTTATGCATTTGAAATTAAGAAGGGAATTTAAGGAAGATTACATGAGGGTGTGAGAAAGCAAGGTGGGGATCGGATTACATGGTAGTTAAGATGATGTGCTCTCTTGAGGATGGTTCATTTTAGGAAGACAGGTCTGAAAGGGGGTATTTCAAAGGTACATTAACCTAGATGCACAGAAACAATGCACAGGGCTGTCTTAAGGAAAGATAAATCTTTTAGTAAAGAAGTTATGGGCCTGGGGCGTGACTACTCCCCATGACCTGCCCACTTAGGAATTTACTTTTTTTTTATTTTTATTTTTTTATATATATATATTTTTTACGTGTACTTTTTTAAAAAAGATTTTATTGGGGAATGGGAACAGGACTTTATTGGGGAACAGTGTGTACTTCCAGAACTTTTTTCCAAGTCAAGTTGTTGTCCTTTCAATCTTAGTTGTGGAGGGCGCTGTTCAGCTTCAAGTTGTTGTCCTTTCAGTCTTAGTTGTGGAGGGTGCAGCTCAGCTCCAGGTCCAGTTGCTGTTGCTAGTTGCAGGGGGCGCAGACCACTATCCCTTGCGGGAGTCGAACCGGCAGCCTTGTGGTTGAGAGGACGTGCTCCAACCAACTGAGCCATCTGGGAGCTCAGCGGCAGCTCAGCTCAAGGTGCCGTGTTCAATTTTAGTTGCAGGGGGCAGAGCCCACCATCCCTTGTGGAACTCAAGGAACTGAACTGACAAACCTGTGGCTGAGAGCCCACTGGCCCATGTGGGAATCAAACTGGCAGCCTTCGGAGTTAGGAGCACGGAGCTCTAACTGCCTGAGCCACCGGGCTGGCCCCCACCTAGGAATTTATGATCAGATCACCCTGTGAGGTCACTTTTCATAGAACGCCTTTTTTTCATCCACATTGTCCATAATTCAATAACTTTATTTTAAAGGAATAAAAATTATGTCCCATGTGCTAACTTTTCAATTATAGGTAATCTCTTAAGATTTCCTTAGGCACAGTGTTTAGTTGGTTTTAAAAGAATCATTGGCCCAAAAGGAGAATATATCTGGGTGATAGAAGCATAAAGAACAATAGTTTGGTTTACTTCTTTACCACATGTATATCTGTGATGTTTATATTTTGTGGTTTACTGTGGTCACCTATCATTTAGATCACTTTATTGTTTTGATTCATGAGTACACATTGTTTTTGAACTACAGGGAAGGAAAAATAATTTTTGTAATACCCTTCTGGGTTCTGGCTTAGACATCCCTGTAATAAAAGATGGATTAACAGGGGGAAAAAGTTTAGTAATATGGATACCTCCTGTACACATACGAGAGACACAAGAAAACTGAGTAACTTTCCCAAATGATTGAAGCCATCACCTTAAATACAATCTTCAGCTCCAGACAAAGGAATATGCTGGGGTTGGGGGAGGGGTCAGGTTTGTGAGGTTATCAGGAAAAGCACAATAAACAATGGTAAGGCTGTTATGCAGATTTCAGTCCTTGCCTTCTGCACTGATGAGTTTCTAGAGATTTAAACTCATCCTCTTCTTCCTGGTACTGAGGGAGGTACCCTTACAAATGGAGATTTTCCTTACAAATGTAAATGTCTCTACCACAAAGGTAACTTGTCAGTTTTCAGAGCTTAACCTGTATCTGCTATTTCTTAAAATTAACCAGACTAAAGTAACCCTTATTGCCAAAGAGACATACTTGGTAGTGACAAATTCTGTTCCACTACAGAGCTTATCCATAAGTGTTAAATCTTTCGTCTCATATTTCAAACTTGGATATCCCATCTTCTCCTCAAAGAGCACATCAATTGTAAAACTCTTCGTCATTCCTTATTAATTAAACTTTCTTCCCAATTCCACTAATTAAAGAATTTTTAAGGAAAACCATACAATCCCTTTGTTTCACAGAAGGAGAAATAAACTCAGAATTAATGTGACCTGTTTATTTTCACACATCCAGTTAGTGAAGCATCCAGATAAAAACTAACTGTTTTTCTCACTATACTATTTTTATGTCTAAGGTATCATTTTTCATCCTTGACTTCAATCTTCCATTCATCCCCATGGATATAAACTATTATAAAATCTTATTGATTATTAATAGAATAATTATTGAATCATCATTTTTTCTTTTTTTTATATTAAAGTTTATTGGGGTGACAATTGTTAGTAAAGTTACATCGATTTCAGGTGTACAATTCTGTATTACATCATCTATAAATCCCATTGTGTGTTCACCACCCAGAGTCAGTTCTCCTTCCATCACCATATATTTGATCCCCTTTACCCTCATCTCCCACCCCCCCCCCCCCTTACCCTCTGGTAACCACTGAACTATTGTCTGTGTCTATGAGTTTTTGTTTCTCACTTGTTTGTCTTGTTCTTTTGTTGTTTTGGATTTATATACCACATATCAGTGAAATCATATGGTTCTCTGCTTTTTCTGTCTGACTTATTTCGCTTAGCATTATATTCTCAAGATCCATCCATGTTGTCACAAATTGTCCTATTTCATCTTTTCTTACCGCCAAACAGTATTCCATTGTGTATATATACCACAACTTCTTTATCCATTCATCTATCAAAGGACATTTTGGTTGTTTCCATGTCTTGGCCCCATAAATAAAGCTGCAATGAACATTGGAGCACATGTGTCTTTATGGATAAATTTTTGCAGATGTTGTGGGTAGATACCCAGGAGAGGGTTGCTGGGTCATATGGCAATTCTATTTGTAATTTTTTGAGGAACCTCCACACTGCCTTCCATAACGGCTGCACCAGTCTGCATTCCCACCAACAGTGTATGAGGGTTCCTTTTTCTCCACAGCCTCTCCAACATTTGTTGCTATTTGTCTTGTTGATGATAGCCATTCTGACTGGGGTGAGATGATATCTCACTGTGGTTTTGATTTACATTTCTCTGATGATTAGTGATGTTGAGCATTTTTTCATATGTCTATTTGCCATTTGTATGTCCTCTTTGGAGAAATGTCTCTTCAGGTCCTCTGCCCATTTTTCAATTGGGTTGTTTGTTTTTTGTTGTTGAGTTGCATGAGTTCCTTGTATATTTTGGATATTAGCCCTTATCGGAGGCACTGTTTGCAAAAATCTTCTCCCATTCAGTTGGTGGCCTCTTTATTTTGTCAATGGTTTCTTTTGCTGTGCAGAAGCTTTTAAGTTTCATATAGTCCCATTCATTTATTTTAGCTTTTACTTCCATTGCCTTTGGAGTCAAATTCATAAAATGCTCTTTGAACCCAAGGTCCATAAGTTTAGTACCTATGTTTTCTTCTATGCAGTTTATTGTGTCAGGTCTTATGCTTAAGTCTTTGATCCATTTTGAATTAATTTTGGTACATGGTGACAAATAGCAGTCCAGTTTCATTCTTTTGCACGTGGCTATCCAATTCTCCCAGCACCATTTATTGAAGAGGCTGTCTTTGCTCCATTGTATGTTTTTAGCTTCTTTGTCAAAAATTATCTGTCCATATTTATGTGGTTTTATTTCTGGGTTCTCAATTCTATTCCATTGGTCTATATGTCTGTTTTTCTGCCAATACCACGCTGTTTTGATTATTGTTGCTCTGTAGTACAAGCCAAAGTCAGGAAGTGTGATACCTCCATTATAGTTCTTTTTTCTTAAGATTGCTTTGGATATTCAGGGTCTTTTGTGGTTCCAAACAAATCTGATGATTTTTTGTTCTATTTCTTTAAAATATGCCATTGGGATTTTGATGGGGATTGCATTAAATCTGGATATTGCTTTGGGTAATATGGCCATTTTAACTATGTTGATTCTTCCAATCCATGAGCACGGAATGTCTTTCCATTTCTTTGTGTCTTGTTCAATTTCTTTTAAAAATGTTTTGTAGTTTTCAGCATATAGGTCTTTCACATCCTTGGTTAAGTTTATTCCTAGGTATTTTATTCTTTCTGCTGCAATTGCAAAAGGAATTGTTTTTTTTGTTTCTTTTTCTGAGATTTCATTGTTAGTGTATAGGAATGCAATGGACTTTTGTACGTTGATTTTGTAGCCGACCACATTACTGTATTCGTTGATTGTTTCTAATAGCTTTTTGGTTTAGTCTTTAGGGTTTTCTATATACAGCATCATGTCATCTGCAAAGAGTGACAATTTATCTTCTTCATTCCTAATTTGGATGCCTTTTATTTCTTTCTCTTGCCTGATTTCTCTGGCAGGGACTTCCAACACTATGTTGAAAAGCAGAGGTGATAGGGGCAGCCCTGTTGTGTTCCTGAACATAGAGCAAAGGGCTTCAGTTTTTCACCATTAATTATTAGATTAGCTGAGGGTTTGTCATATATGGCCTTTATTGTGTTAAGGTATTTTCCTTATATACCTATTTTATTAAGTGTTTTAATCATAAATGGATGTTGTATCTTGTCAAATGCTTTTTCTGCACCAATGGATATAATCATATGATTTTTGTCCTTCATTTTATTTATGTGATGTATCACATTAATGGATTTGCGGATGTTGAACCATCCTTGTGCCCCGGGGATGAACCCCACTTGGTCGTGATGAATAATGTTTTTAATGCATTGCTGCATTCGATTTGCCAGAATTTTGTTTAGGATTTTTGCGTCTGTATTCATTGGAGATATTGGTCTGTAGTTTTCTTTTTTTGTGTTGTCCTTACCAGGTTTTGGTATCAGGGTAATGTTGGCCTCATAGAATGAGTTAGGGAGTACTGCCTCTTCTTCAATTTTTTGGAAGAGTTTGAGCAGGATTGGTATTAGATCCTCTTTGAAGGTTTGGTAGAATTCACTAGTGAAGCCATCTGGTCCCGGACTTTTGCTTTTGGGAAGGTTTTGGATGACTGATTCAATTTCCTTACTGGTGATCGGTCTGTTTAGATTTTCCAGTTCTTCATGGTTCAGCCTTGGAAGGCTATATGTTTCTAAGAACTTGTCCATTTCTTCTAGGTTATTGAATTTGGTGGCATATAGTCCTTCATAGTATTCTTGGATGATCCTTTGTATTTCTGTGGTGTCCGTGATAACTTCCCCTTTTTCATTTCTGATTTTGTTAATTAGTGTCTTCTCTCTTTTTATCTTAGTGAGTCTAGCCAAGGGTTTGTCAATTTTGTTAATCTTTTCAAAGAACCAGCTCTTTGTCACATTAATTTTTTCTATTGTCTTTTTGTTCTCTATTTCATTTAGTTCTGCTCTGATTTTTGTTATTTCCTTTCTTCTGCTGACCTTGGGTTTCATTTGTTCTTCTTTTTCTAGTTCTTTAAGGTGTAACATGAGGTTATTTATTTGGGATTTTTCTTGTTTCTTGAGATAGGCCTGTAATGATATAAATTTTCCTCTTAAAACTGCTTTCGCTGCATCCCAAAAATTTTGGTAGGATGTATTTTCATTGTCATTTGTTTCTATGTATCTTTTGATCTCTCCTCTAATTTCTTCTTTGACCCAGTCATTCTTTAAAAGTATGTTGTTTAATCTCCATGTATTTGTGTTTATTCCTGCATTCTTTTTGCAGTTGACATCCAATTTCAAAGCCTTGTGATCAGAGAATATGCTTGGTATGATTTCAATCTTCTTAAATTTGCTGAGGTTGATTTTATGTCCCAATATATGGTCTATCCTTGAGAATGTTCTATGTACACTAGAAAAGAATGTATAGTCTGATGTTTTAGGATGAAGTGCTCTATAAATGTCAATTATGTCCATTTCATCTAATGTGTCATTTAGGGCTGCTATTTCGTTATTTATTTTCTGTTTGGATGATCTATCCATAGCTGTCAATGATGTATTTAAGTCCCCTAGTATAATTGTGTTTTGGTCAATTTCTCCCTTTAGTTCTGTTAGTAGTTGCTTGGTATATTTCGGTGCTCCCTGATTGGGGGCATAAATATTGATGACTGTTATGTCTTCTTGTTGTATAGTCCCTTTACCATTATGAAATGTCCATCTTTGTCTCTTGTTATCTTTTTCACCCTGAAGTCTGTTTCATCTGATATCATTATGGCTACACCTGATTTTCTCTGGGTACCATTTGCTTGGAGTGTCAATTTCCACCCTTTCACTTTGAGTCTATGCTTGTCCTTGTAGCTGAGATGTGTCTCTTGGAGACAGCATATGGTTGGGTTTAGTTTTTTGATCCAATCTGCTACTCTGTGCCTTTTTATTGGTGAGTTCAGTCCATTTACACTTAGGGTGATTATTGATATGTGAGGATTTCCTGTCATTCTATCTTCAGTTTTCTGGTAAGGCTGTGTTTCCATTGTTTCCTTGTCTTTTTGCTGTTGTCTATTATTTCTGTGTGGTGGTATTCTATGATGTTTTCCTCTGTTTCTTCTTTTATTAGAGTATGTATTTTAGTTCTGGATTTTTTTTGAGTGGTTACCCTTAAGTTTATGTAAAAGAAAGTCTGATATTTAGAGTATTCCATTTTCTTCAGCACACTTACTTTCTCCATTCCCATATTCCGGTTCAGGCCTTTATTCTCCCCCTTTTTATGTTTAGGTTTCCACAAACTGTCCCTGTTGATGGTGGTCTAATAGCCTCCTTTAGAATTTGTTGTAGTGCAGGGCGTGTATTAGAAAATTCCCTCAGCTTCTGTATGTCTGGAAAGGTCTTTATTCCTCCTTCATATCTAAAGGGTATCTTTGCTGGGTATATTATTCTTGGCTCATGATTTCTCTCTTTCAATAGTTTGAATATTTGGTTCCACTCCCTCCTGGCTTGTAGAGTTTCTGCTGAGAAATCTGATGATAATCTAATGGGCTTTCCTTTGTAGGTTACCGTCTTCTTTTCCCTGGCTGCCTTGAGGATTCTTTCTTTGTCGTTGATTTTAGACAGCTTCAATACAATGTGCCTTGGAGAAGGCCTGTTGGGGTTGAGGTAATTAGGTGTTCTATTTGCTTCTTGGATTCGAGGATCCAGTTCTGTCCACAAGTTTGGGAAGTTCTCATCAACAATTTGTTTGAATATACTCTCTGTTCCCTTCTCTCTTCCTTCTCCTTCTGGTATGCCCATTATTCTTATATTGCTCTTTCTGATGGCATCAGAAAGTTGTTGTAGAATTCTTTTATTTCTTTTAAGTCTCAGGTCTCTTTCTTCTTCCATCTGTGTAATTTCCAGGTTTCTAGTTTCGATGTCACTGATTCTTTCCTCCATCTGGTCAACTCTACTACCTAAGCTGGTTATTTCATTCTTAATTTCTTCTATTGAGTTCTTAATCTCCAGAAATTCTATTTGGTTCTTTTTTAAAATTTCAATCTCTTTGGTAAAATGCTCATGTTGTTCTTTGATTGTGTTTCTGAGTTCATTAAACTGCCTATCTGTGTTTTCTTGCATCTCGTTGAGTTTTTTCAGAACTGCAATCTTGAATTCTCTGTCATTTAAGTCACATATTTCCATATTTTTAACTTCATTTTTTTTGGAGACTTTTCACTTTCTTTCTGAGCTGTTTTGTTGCCTTAGTTATTCATGACAATTAGTGATTTATTATTTTTCTTCCTGGACATCTACAGGAGTGGGTTCTGCAACAGGTTCATAGGAAGTGGTCTTTTGTTTTCCAGTACGTGTTGGTAGAACGTTTTATTTTCTCACCGACTGTAGCCCTTTTTTCTCTCTCACGCTGTAGTGTTATGTTTTTTCTGCACTATTCTAGCTTCTCATACAATGGGGGGATTCTCTGGAAGACGGGCTTCTCCTCTGTTAACAGTTTGCCTGTGTCATAGGGTGCCACGTCCTGTGGGGATGTGGAGAGCTTTTGAAGTTCCAAAGCTCTTCCTGCACCAAATTCAGAGCCTGTGAGTTTCAGCAGTTCTGTTTACTCCGGCAGGGATCCACCCAGATAGGTGGGGACAGTGTCAGGATGAGCTGTGAGAGGTGGCCCAGAGCAGTGGCGGTGACCATCACCACAGCCAGTCCTGCTTCCACAGCTCCCTCCCCTTTGCTGGAACTAGTTGGGCTGTGAATCTGTGTCTGCGGACCACAGTTCTCAAAACTACAAATATTCTGTTCTTGTGACCTGACACTGCTACTGTTCCATTTCTAGCACCGGGCAGGTTGGGGCAGGGCGAGCTCTGGGAGGGTAGGGAGGGGGCGGCTAGTCTCAGTGCCTAAGGCTTCTGTTCTCTGCTCAGCAGTGCGGGGTTAAACACCCCTCAGCCCTGTGGGCCATAAGCGGAGCCCTCGCAGTCCGAGTTCTTCCCTCTCCCGTAGCTGCGGTAGTTCCGGGATGCAGCGAGCTCGGAGCACTGAGCTAGGTCTGCATCCTGCACCCGCGCGGCTCCGTCTCTGCACTTCTCCCTTCCCCACTCCCCTGCTCGTGCAATTTGCCCACCTTTAGGTGAATGCAGTAGTGGGCCTCGTCGTCTTGCCTGTCTGCTGTGCAGGGAGTCCTTTGTGGAGTTATTGTTTTTCGATTAGTTTTAAATTCCAGGGGAGATTTCCAGAGGCTCACCGTATGCTGCCATTTTTATTCATTTTTTTTTCAATTACTATTACCATCACCCTAACATAGGATCCTCATTTCCTTATACTTGAAGAAATGCAACAGTTCCTTAACTGATTTCCTTGCCAACAATTTTTTTAATCTCTTCCTATACCCTAGAACACAGCGATTTAAGGCTCATTTTTCTGGAATATCACTCATTTTCCAGCTCTACTTTAAGAAGCCTACAATAGCTGCAAATACAATTATTAAACTTCCTCATTTTAGCAAGTAAGATTGATTCCACTTTGCCAAGCTGGTTTTCCCTGGTCTAGTCAGTCTTAACTCCTGCTATTTTCCAACTTGTACCCCTTAATCTTGCAAACACCATCTTCTAATTCCCTGATACCTGACAGGTTTACTCTTTTGCCTCTCGACACCTACTATTTCTTTAATTGGAAATACTCTTTCCATTTTTGCAAAGATTATCATTTCAGGTTCCATACATTTCTATGAAGTTATTTTTCCTTCTTGATCAACCCGTAAACTTTTTCTAAAACACTGTTTATATTTCACTATATCCAACTTGTTACTTATTTAAATATTAATCACTTTGCAGTTAGCCCATGGTAGTCTTATTACACTCAGTATATAAGATCAGTTTATACCTGATACGTATTTTATATCTGCCTGAGCACTAGCATGGCATTGAATAATACCGTGTTTCCCTGAAAATAAGACCAGGTCTTATATTAATTTTTGCTCCAAAAGACACATTAGGACCTATTTTCAGGGGCTGTCATCCTGAAAAATCATGCTAGGGATTAGGTCTTATTTTCGGGAAAATACGGTAGTAAAAGTTCAAGAAACACTGCCTCACTGACACTTGCTTCTGAAGCCCAGGCAAAATAAGTGATATAGGCAGTTTGTGAAGGTTTTCTCTCTGAAACATCACAAACTGATGGGAAAAAAATTGGAAATATCTTAGAAAAATAAATAGACATGCAAGGTTAAACATGCACTCCGTGAATAAACCTTTATGAAAATATTTACAGATTATTTCTATGTCTAGTTTTCCTAATTGTAGGAATAAGGTAGTGAGGTTCAATGTTACCAGCAAGTTTATTTGAAAATAATAAGTTCATGAGATAAGTAAAATAATGTATTTAAATTACTCAGCACAGAGTCTGGCACATAGTAGATACTCAGTGAATAATAGTTTCTTCTCTTTCTCATATGAAGTAAATAAAAAAGAAATAACATTAACAAATGTGATATTTTTTTTCCAGATCTGTGTACCCTTAATGTGTACTATGCCGTGTACTGTTTTCTGCTCCTGTTTAATACTGGATATTTTATATCAAGTGACTCATTATTTTCTGCTTTTTATCTCTTACAAGATGCTTAAGAGGTTCCTTGGTTTCTGATATTTTGCCCATTTTCCAAAATTTAAGTTGACAGTTCTGCTCCTCTCAGGTACCAGAGTACTTTTATGATATCAAACACTTTGTTTTTATTTTATTGTCCTGAACTTACTCTAAAATTGTGTTTATTGTAACTTTTGGCACGCTGGAATGTTTTAGAGATAAAGAATGCCTTTAGATTTCCACTGAGTCTCTCTACAAAGTTTTCTCATTTATGATAATCCTTCTTTTAGATTGCATGGAAAGGATTTACAGTGCATTGTTTGAACAGAATAAATATGAGTCTTGTCCTTTGCAAGTCAACTTAATCCATACGAAGCTGACATTTTGGTGCAACTCATAAAAAAAAATCTGTTGATGTTGAGTGGGAAAAGAATGTTTGATCCCAAAATCTGCCACTTTGGCACGTGGATTGTTTCCAGTTGAAGGCAATTAAGATACAGGGAAAGCTCCCCCCCCCCCTTAACTGCCTAAAAGAATTTAGATAGAGGGCTTGTACCAGGAGGAGAGCAAATATCTGCATGACCAGGCAAGCATTTGTTTACCAAATATTTACACTTCCCATCTCCCTGTGAATTGCTTCAGACCCCTACCCACTTCTCCTTAGCTCAGGGAGATACATAAGCCTCAAGTGCCTGGTTGCTTTGGGGACTCCCGTATGTACATTTTTTCCCCTCCTGCTAATTTGTCTTAAGTTGATTTAATTAGACCAGCCAAAGAACCTAGAAGGGAAGAAGGGATGCTTATTTCTTCTGTTACATTGTGTGTGTGTGTGTGTGTGTGTGTGTGTGTGTGTGTGTGTGATGTAATAAATCATTTTAGAGGTAAAGCACTGGCCACTTTTTGTTCTGAGGGTTTGAAACAAATAAATTATAAAACAGTTTCCACGTTTTGCATTAAAACATATTTCCTAAAACAGATTTCCTTCCACTTTTGTCTCAGCAGTGTTAAATATATATTCATTCAGGGAAATAAATGCTGTTGATCAATGTATAAAGGTATTTTTCAAACTTGTTTCACTCATTAACCTCCTGGACCTCTGCAGCTGCATACAAAATATTTCAGTACCTTTTAAGGATCTGAAAATTTGATTTTCCCCAAAATACTGGTGCATCAAAATATAACCAAATCCTAAATGTATGAATCTGATTCAAAGTAATATTTGTTGCCGACATTGATTTTACTTGCACTGAAACTCTCTAACCCAAAATAGACCATCAAAAGTGCCTCGTTGACACTCTAAATTTGCTTCATCCTACTGTTACTAAGAATTAGAAGAAGCACAAGAAAATGCTGACAAGTTTTTTTTTTCTTTGCATATTTGGCTGTCTTCATTTCAAGTAAAATCTGCTGAAAAATCTCCCAAAGCCAAGTGTTAGCTATAAGCTTTAAATGTGTGAGAAATCATCTTGTATTTAATAGAAAAAAATATATATTGGATGCAGTCCTGCATCTAAATCACACACCACCATGAAAATTTCTCAAAATCCCAATTGCTGTGTTTGTATTGATTTAGTTCTAATCAAGTTTAATTGTTGAAAGTAGTAGAATTGATAGAGGACTTTGTTCTACTCTAAGTTTTCTGAATATTTTCCTCATATTCCTTTCCTAGTAACTTGCTCATATCTTCCAACTTGGAATATATGAAAAAAAAGAAGAAAAAAAAACAGTAATTCTAAAAGGAGTCAGTCTGTTCATTTCTTTTAACACCACTCTTCTTTTGTTTATGTAAAATATTGTATACGTTTCTAGATAATTTTTAAAATATCAACTTTATTGATCTGTCTTTTTAAATATTACCTAAAGATGGCCATAGGTCACAATTTTACTTTGACTATGTAAACTAAATCAAAGCCTCTTCTTTCCTGAATAAGGCCAGTATGAGTATGTAGGAACACAGCAAGCAGAATCGATTTTTCCTTATTTGACTCATAGGTTGATTTTGACCGTATTAATCAAATCAGGAACTTCTATTTTGGTGCATAGTGATCCATACAATAGTCTTGGGAACTACTCAAATTATGTCTTCCTTGGAATATTTCAGTTTATTATGCTTCAAGAAAGAAACAAAAAGGAAATTTTGGTAAATTGCATTAAGCCACGTCATCAAGTCCTCTCACACAGAAATGTTGTGTGAATATACAAGTTACAGGTGATATTCAATTAATGAAGACACTCTCTCTAAAAGTATTATTGCTTTATTCAAGATGCTTTTCAAACTGTGTATTCTTTGTTTTAAAACATACTGTATTTTTAAAGAGAAATATGAGTGGCTCCTACGAGCAACCAGATCTTCGTAATGATTGAGGCGTCCTAGGAAGTGAAGGAGTTGATAAGCAATAGCATAAAGAAAATCAGATTTACACATCAGATATGAAAGAGTAAGCAGGAATAAAAACAGATGGAATTTAGGATTTCTCATTCTGGAGGATCTAAACAGTGGCAGGAAAACAACACCAGCATTATAACAATGACAGCAAGCAGTATGAACTACAAAATAACGTGTGTTTTTTAACCAATCGGGGAGCTGAAGTTTCAAAGACATCTAATAATTTAAAATCCAGAAAATGATGTGACCCTCTTAGGAGTAAAAGCATCTATAAATGCTTTAATAATTGGTGTAGCAGTGGAAAGAGGACTAGAATAATGGCACTGACTGGATAGGAAGAAAACAGTAATTTTAATAAATTTTTTAAACGAAGTGTGGACTTCATGACAGTTTTAAATGGAAAAAAAATTACATTGAAACATACAAATTATCAAAACTGACATAAGGAATAGAAAGTTGCAATATCCAAACAGCCATTTGAAAATTACTTCACTGTTGAATTCTATCCAACATTTAAGAAAGAAACAGGATCAATCCTGCAAAGTCTTTCAAAAATAGAAAGAAAAAGATCACTTCCCCACTCATTTTATGAAGCTATTGTTACCCTGAAATCAAAACCAAAGATATTCCAGGAAATAATATATCAAAAACAAATATTCTAATACAGGGGAACAACTCATTAATAAAGCAATAGCAAATGGAATGCAGCAAGAGTTAAAATTACATCATCACCAAGTATGGTTTATCGCAGGGATGCATGTTTGTATTAATATAGGAAAATCAGTCAGTAGTGGTCCATATAGCATTTATTAAATCTATTGGACTTCATTAAAATTTAAAACTTTCACTCTGTGAAAGACAATGTTAAGAGAATCAAAAGATAAGCCAAAGATAAATAGGAAGAAAATATTTGCCAAAGTGACATCTTATAAAGGACTGTTATAAAATATATACAAAGAGCTCTTAATATTCAACAATAAGCAAATAAAATCTCAAAAAAATGGGCCAAATGCCTCAATAGACATCTCATCAAAGAAGATACATAGATGACAGATAAGCCCATGAAAAGCTGTCCTATACTATATTTTGTCAGGGAAATGAAAAATTCAAACAACAATGAGATACAACTATACCGCTATTGGACTGGCCAAAACCCAGAACACTGGCAACCTCCATGCTGGTGAGAATGTGGAGCAACAGGAAATCCCATTCATTCCTGGTGGGAATGCAAATTGGTGCAGCCATTGTGAAGATAGTTTGTAGATCTCTTACAAAACTAAAATACTCTTACCATAGAATACAGCAATCACACTCCTTGATATTTACCAAAAGGTGTTGAAAACTTATGTGTACACAGAAGCCTGCACACGGACGTTCATAATAACCTTGTTCATAACTGCCCAAAACTTGGAAGCAAGCAAGATGTCCTTCAGTAGGTGAGTGGATAAATACACTGTGATACATCTAGACAGTGGACTATTATTCAGCACTGAAAAGAAATGCGCTATCGAGGCATAAAAAACATGGAGGAAACTGGAATGCATATTACTCATTGAAAGAAGCCCATCTAAAAAAGCTATGTACTGTATGATTCCAGTAACACAACATTCTGGAAAAGGCAAAACTATAGAGACAGTGAAGAGATCAGTGATTTCCAAAGGTTGGGAGAGGGTACACACTGAATAAATAGGTGGAACACAGAGGATTTGGGAGGCATTGAAAATATGCTGGATGATGCCATAATGATGGATATGTACCATTATACTGCTGTCCAAACCCATAGAATGGATAACATTCAGAGTGAACCTTAACGTAAATTTTGAACATTGGGTGATTATGATGTGTCAGTGGAGGTTCGTCAGTTGTAACAAATGTACCACTCTGGTGAGGATGATGATAATGGAAGAGGCTGGGCCTCTGGGAGGGCAGGGGGTATATGGGAAACCCCTGTACCTTCCTCTCAATATTGCTGTGAACTGAAAACTGCTCTAAAAAAAAAAAAAATCAACTCTAGTTTTAAAAAAGCGTATTTAGTTGTTAAAAGACCAACAAAATAGCGTGATATTTACAGGCATAGCTTTTGGAAACAAACAGACCCGATTTTAAGACTTGTCTCTGTTACTTATTAGCTTTGTGAATTTAATCGATTTAACCTCTGTGATTCCATATCCTCATGGTAATCTTTAAAAGGGATTATATTGCCAAACTTATAGGATAATTATAAAGAATAAATTATATAATGCATGTAAAACATAGTGATTAGCACATATTGAGTATTTAATAACTCATTATTACAGAATATTTTGATGTAATCATTTACATCATGTGATGTAACCTTTACAACAAGTTGTCTTGGTGGAACAGAGGACCAAGGGGCCAAGTTTACATTCTTCAATAAAGTACAATTTTAAGTGTTTCAGATATAACTAGAACCTAAAAGGACCAACTTACTGGCCAGAAGCCACCAAATAACTGCCAAAAGATGGCATGCAAGCCAAATTCCAGAAAGAAAGCCATTCTTAAAATCTGACATCGCATTCAAAATTCAGCACTGAGTAATTAATCTTTCCATTAAATTAATTATAATCTGTATTTTAATAGAAGGACTTACACATTGCCAGGTTATTTGAATTTGGCTACAAAGATACTAATAATAATCTTCAAGACTGAAATTTCTCATTAACAATAAATGAGAAATCCCAAAGCCACAGGTTTTTTTTTTAATTTTTTAAATTAGTTTCAAGCACACAGAACAACATAGTGATCAGACATTCACATCACTCACAAAGTGATAACCTCAGCAAGTCTACTACCCACTCAGCACTCCATAGTTATTGGAACATTATTGACTATATTCCCCATGCTGCACTACACATTTCTGTGACTATTTTCAAAGTCACAGGTTCTTGCCTATTATCACTTCCATAAGCATATATATTATTTAGGAATGATTCAAATTTAGGAAATAGTTTTCTAAATTTACATGCGTCCTATTTTATCTGTCAGACACACATAAGATCTTGCCTTAGTAACCTCAAGTACTTGGTGTTTGCTAGTAAAGGCTAAGAGATAATTACCCAAAACAGTATTTGCTAAACTTGACAGATTGCTCATCAGAATAAAATGAACACTTACTAATTTTAATAACACCAAAGCATGTCAGTATTGATAAGTTTGGAACTGTAACTTAGTCCTTTGGGAATGAGTCCTCAAAATATAGTCAAGCCCTTTGCATAGGTTTGATTGTTATATAGGGCATGAAATAGTTGAACAGGCTATAGATATTCAACGGGGATATCTGCATTTCAATAGATAATATTATATATGTGTCCTCTTTAAGACTTAGGTATTCTTATGATTTTTTTAAGCTTTTAGATAAATTTCATGTTGAACTTATGAATCTTTGTCAAGATTAGCTTTTTATGTTTGTAGTTTTCTAATTTTTTTAAAAAATTACATTTGACATACAATGTATTAGTTTCAGGTATACATAGCAATTAGACATTTATATAACTTACAAAGTGATCACCCTAGTATAGTATCTAATACCTATCTGACACCATATATAGTTCTTACAATATTATTGACTGTATTCCTTATGCTATGCTTTATATCCCCATGACTATTTTCTAACTACCAATTTGTACTTCTCAATCTCTTCCCCTTTTTCACTCAGCCCCTCAACCCTCCTCTCATCTGGCAACCATCAAAATGTTCTCTGTATCTATGTGTTTGTTTCTCTTTTGTTTGCTCCTTAATTTTGTTCTTTAGATTTCACATGTAAGTGAAGTAATATGGCATTTGAATTTTTCTGTCTGACTTACTCCAGTCAACACAGTACCCTTAGGTCCATCTATGTTGTTGCTGATGGAAAGATTTCATTCTTTTTTATGGCTGAGTAATATTCCATTGTACATATGTACCTCATCCTCTTTAATCATTCATCCATTGACGGACACCCAGGTTGCCTCCATAGCTTGGCCATTGTAAATAATGCTGTAATGAACATATGAATGCATCCTTTGAAGTAGTGTTTTGAGTTTCTTCGGATAAGTACCCAGAAGTAACATTACTGTGTCGTCCTTTGTCTCTTGTTATGGCCTTTAAAAAACATTTGTTCAGCATCATGATCAGATTATTACATTTAGCAATAAACAGTGTGGATACAAAAAAATCTACATTAAAATCCTTTGTTGGAATGCTTTACACTTTCCACAGAATGGAAACTATAATAACCTGTTACACAATTAGTCATATATACAGTTCTCAAGTTTTTCGCCCACATGCATGTGTATTGTCTAAAACATGTCTTCTTTGTAGCAGCGAGGCCCTGCCACCACTGTGCTTGGCTAAGTTCACAAATCCATTATAACCTGTAGCTTCCTTGTCATGTCTCTGGCTCGCCTCTCCTGCTAAGCTTTGTTTCCAGGCAGTAATTAAAACCTTCTGCCACTGCCATAGCTACTGCTACTGTTGCTGAAACCACTATAGCCACCTTGGTTTCATGGTTTGGCAAAGTATTGGCCTCCACACTACCATAGGGGCCAGAGCTTCTGCCTCCAAAGTTTCCTCCTTTCATGGGTCCAAAATTTGAAGATTCATTGCTACAATTGCCAAAATCATTGTAGTTTCTGCCACCTCCAAAATTGCTTCCACTACTACCACCAAAGCCACCTCTGCATTCTCTGTTGTTAATATCTGTCATAGCTGCCAGTCCTGCCATAGCCACTGCCTTGGTTTCCATCACCCTGTCCACCACTTCCATAGCCTCTGCTTCCTCCAGTGTAACCAGGGCCACGTCTTCCATAACCACCAACATTACCAAACCCATTATAGCTATCCCCACTGCCACCATATTCCTACCACCATGACTGCCACCAAAGTGACCTTGATCACTGAAGTTTGCTCCATAACCAAAGTTGTCATTCCTACCTCCTTGACCCCTACTGAACCACTTCAACCTTTGTGTGATTCTTGATGATTCTCAATTAGTCCAGTACCCACCTGGTGCTATACATAGTTATTACCATATCATTGACTATACTCTGTATGCTCTACATCCCCATGACTATTTTGAAACTACCAATGTGTACTTCATAATCCCTTCACCATTTTCACCCAGCCCCTCAACCCCCATCTGGCAACTATCAGTTTGTTCTCTGTATCTTTGAGTTTGTTTCTCTTCTGTTTGTTTATTTATTTTGTTATTTAGTTTCCACATATAAGTGAGATCATATGGTATTTGTCTTTCTCAGTCTGACTTATTTCACTTGGTGTATTACCCTCTAGGTCCATCCATGTTGTCACAAATGGCAAGATGTCATTCTTTTTCATGGCCAAGTAATATTCCATTGTATATACCATGTTTCCCCAAAAATAAGCCCTAGCATGATTTTTCAGGATGACATCCCCTGACAACATAAGCCCTCGTGTGTCTTTTGGAGCAAACCTTAATATAAGACCTGGTCTTATTTTCGGAAACACGGTATGTGCCACCTCTTCTTTATCTAGTTATCTATTGATGAACACTTAGGTGGCTCCCATATTTTGGCTATTGTCAATAATGCTACCGTGAAGATAGGGATGCATAAGTCTTTTCAAATTAGTGTTTCAGATTTCTTTGGATAAATACCCAGAAGTGGAATTGCTGGGTTATAAGGTAGTTCTAGTTTTCATTTTTTGAAGAACCTCCATAGTCGATCCTTCTACTTTCAAACAACTTATACCATTATATTTAAAATTTGCTTCTTTTAAATAAAATGTAGTGGTGTCATTTAAAAAATCCATTCAGGTAATCTTTGCCTTTTAATTGGTATGTTTAGACTATGTTTATTGTTATCGTTGGTGTATTAGGGCTTAAGCCTGCAATTTTTATTTATTTTGTATCTGATTCCTCAGTTTTATTTTCATCTGCTTCACATTTCACCCTTTCCTGTGAGTCACTTGAAAATATTTTAGAATTCCATTTTGACTTATCTGTTGAGGTTTTTAAAGTTCATTTCTTTGTGCAGAATATTTAGTAGTTTCTGTCGATGTTGCATTAAAGACATGTAACTTATCATAGTCTGCTGGTACAAGCATTTTACAAGTCTGAGTAAAGTATAGACAACTTATCTTCATTTAGTTCCTTTAAGCCTCTGCATTTAGTGAATAATTTTCTTAAATGTGTTTCTCTACACATATTGAGAACTGTGGCAGAGTGTTAAAAGTTTTTATTCAATCTCTCACATAATTCAGAAAACTCAGGAAGAGAATTAAAGTATATACTCATATTATTGATATTTCCATTGTTCTTTCTTGCATCTTGGTAATCCAAGATCCCTTCTGTTTCTTTTCTTTTTTCTTTTTTTTCTGTGAAGAACATCTTTTAGCCAGCTATCTCCTATTTTTCCTCTCCTTCTGTGACACCAGTGACATGAATGCTAGCTCTTTTGTTATTGTCCCACAGGTATCTGAGCCTCTGTTCATTATTTTTTTTCTCCTTGATATTCCGATTTGTAAATTCCATTGATCTGTCTTCTGGTTCACTGATTATTTTTTCAGTCATCTCTAATCTACCATTGAGTCCTCTCAGTAAGTTTTTATTATTTTGGTTATTATATAGTTCATGTTTCTAATTTTAACTTGGTTCTTTCTTATAACTTCAATTCTTTGATAAAATTTTGTTTTCCTTTGTTACAGAATAATTTGTAATTGATTCCTTAAGCATTTTTATCATGGTTGAGTTAAAATTCTTGTCAGATGATGCCAGTATCTGATTCATCTTTGTGTTGGCATCTGGTGATTTTATTTTCCCATTCAAGTTATGATTCAAGTTATGATTTTGTGGTATGATAAAAGAGATTTCTTTATGTCCTGAAAAGTTTGGATATAATGTTAGGAAACTCTGAATCCTATTTAAATCTTCTATTTTAGCAAGCAGTCACCCAGTTTAGGTTTGGTGCATGGGTCCTGGCCTACATTTATGGGCTGTGGTTCAAATGACATTTAATTTTTAGAGCCTTGCAGTGCTATTCAGGTATGCTTCATTTTTATGCTACACGGAGGCCACTGTGAAAACCTGAGTGGTATTCCAAACTTTATGTCAGTTCTGAAATTTTTTGACATGTTTCTTCTAACTTTTATGTGTGAGTTGGTCAGGGATCTGCTTAGTGTTTTCTTACAGTTTTAAAGAATTCCTTTCTCCAGCTCTCTCTTCTTTGAGATCTTTCCCACCCCCTTTAGTTGGGTAGATGAGGGATGCTGCTTGCCATGACTTCATATGGGGTGGGAATGACAAGATGCAGACCACTTTGCTTAGTTTTTGCTGTTATCACTGGCAGTGGAGAAGAATGTTTCCCTAAGCTAAATGGTTGCACTGACTAGGGGGTCAAGGTCCAGATTCCCTTCTCAGTCTGTGTAGATGCCATGATAGGAAATGTGTACCCTCGACCCTCTGCTAACACTTTGTCCCTGACAACATGGTACCAACAGGGGAGGAGGGTGCCTTCCTGAGCTACCTGCTGCTGTTGAATTAGGGGCATGAGGATACGATTCAGCAGATTTTAGAGAAGCAGAAAAAGTCATTGTATAAGAAGTGAGAACATTCCAAAGGATACTACTCTGTGGTCCAACTCCACAAAACTGGCTGTTGATTCCCAATTCCAGTTAATCCTGTGTGCTTCTGAGTCCTGACACTGCCCTTGCATGTAGCCCCTATGCCTACCTGGACTTCCCACACATGTAAACCACTCTACTAAGTCTCAAACATAGGAATTTGTATATAACCATCATATCTTGGCCCAAGACTTGCGTTCCCTTATTAGGCTTCCCTGACCCAAATCCAATCTTCTCTCTCTCTCTCTCTCTCTCTCTCTCTCTCTCTCTCTCTCTCTCTCTCAATTAAATGTATGGGGTGACATTGGTTTAAAAAAGATTTTTATTGGTTTTATAGGTTTCAAGTATGTACAATTCTATAATACATCATCTGTATATTGCATTGTGTGCTCACCACTCAAAGTCTAATATCCTTCCATCACCATATATTGACCCCCTTTACCCTCTTCATCCTCCTTTTCCCCTCTAGTAACCTTGTTGTCTGTGTCTATGAGTTTGTTTGCTTGTTTTATTTCATTTGTTACTTTCTGTTTCATATCCCACATATGAGTGAAATCATGGTTCTTGTCCTTTTCTGTCCGACTTACTTCGCTTATCACGATACTTTTAAGATCTATACATGTTGTCACAAATGGCAGTATTTCATGTTTTCTTATGGCTGAGTAGTATTCCATTGTGTATATGAATCACATCCTCTTTATCCAATCATCTATTGAAGGACAATTAGGTTGTTTGATGTCTTGGCCACTGTGAACAATGCTGCAATGAACACAGGGGTATGTGTATCTTTATGAATAAATTTTTCAAATTTTTTTGGTAGGTATCCAGAAGAAGGATTGCTGGGTTATATGGTAATTCTATTCTTAATTTTTTGAGGAACCTCCATACTGTTGTCCATAGTGGCTGCACCAGTCTGCATTCCCACCAACAGTGTATGAGGGTTCCTTTTTCTCCACAACCTCTCCAGCACTTGCTGTTTCTTGTCTTATTGATAATAGCCATTCTAACAGGTGTGAGGTGATATCTCACTGTGGTTTTGATTTGCATTTCCCTAATAGCTAGTGAAGTTGAACATCTTTTCATATATCTGTTGGCCATTTGTATGTCTCTTTGGGAAAGTATGTCTGTTCAGATTTTCTACCTATTTTCAAATAGGATTCTTTGTTTTCTGCTTTTCTTGTTGTTGTTGTTGTCGAATTGTATGAGTTCTTAATATAGCATTTTGGATATTAGATCCTTACCGAGGTATTGCTTGCAAATATCTTCTCTCTTTTGGTTGGTTGACTCTTTGTTTTGTTGATGGTTTCTTTTGCTGTGCAGAAGCTTTTTAGTTTGATGAAGCCAGATTCTTTTATTTTTGTTTTTACTTCCCTTGCTTTTGGGGTCAAATTCATAAAATCCTCTGACCAAGGTTGATAACTTTAGAACTATGTTTTTGTCTATGTATTTTATTGTTTCAGGTCTTTGATCCACATGACCTAGCAATCCCTCTCCTGGGTATTTACCCAAAAAATCTGAAAACATTTATCCGTAAAGACCTATGTGCTCTTATGTTCATTGCAGCTTTATTTATGGTGGCCAAGACATGGAAACAACCGAAGTGTCCTTCGATAGATGATTGGATAAAGAAGATGTGGTATATATACACAGTGGAATAGTATTCTGCCATAAGAAAAGATCCGTTTTGAATTAATTTTTGTGTATGACATCAAATAACAGTCTAGTTTCATTGTTTTGCATGTGGCTTTCCAGTTTTCCAGCACCAGTTATTGAAGAGGCTTTCTTTTCTACATTGTATGTTTTTGGCTCCTTTGCCAAAAATTAGTTGCCCATATGCATGTGGGTTTATTTCTGGGCTCTCAATTCTGTTCCATTGGTTTGTGTGCTGCTTTTCAGCCAATACCACACTGTTTTGATTATTGTAGCTTTGTAGTATAATTTGAAGTCAAGGAGTGTGATACCTCCAGCTTTGTTCTTTTTTCTCAGGATTGCTTTGGCTATTCAGGATCTTTTGTGGTTCCCTACAAGTCTGATGATTTTTTTTAATTGGGTAAAAAATAATTTATTGGAAAACAGCTATACAACTTAGAATGGATTTGCGGCAAATTGTACCATAAATAGATTTTCTTTAAGTGGCTAAACAAAGTTTAAAAGCAAGTAACAATGAAAGAAAATGTTTCTGATACAGGACCAGTAGTACAAAAAATTGTGTATGAGTACCTAGATAATACACCTGTTTTGCAATAGTGCAACTTTTAAATACATATTGTTGACTGTCCACGCAGAGTTACAACTCCACACTTCAACAACAACATGCTGACAGTTCCTAAAGAAAACTACTTTTAAAAAGACATAACCCAGATGTTCTCTTATTTGACCAACTCCATCTAAGTTTAGATGTGCAGGAGGGCTTAGATGTATCCAAAGTAAGCCACGTGCAAAGTGTTACTTGATCAATTTTCTAAGATAAGGTTTCAGGACAATGACAGTAAAATAAGGGAAGAAAACATGGAGGAATGAAGTCCTAATTACTATACATGCTTTTTTTTTTGACAGTAGGGGGAAACCTTTTACTGATAAGTTACAAAGAAAAGGCAAATAACCAGTTTTGTTGAAGAAATTTAACACATTCTGTACAATGTCTTCACTTTGCTGTCATCATTTGTACAAACTCTTCATAGTTTGCTTGCCCATCACCATTAATGTCTGCTTCCCTGATCATTTCATCAACCTCTTCATCTGTTAACTTCTGTCCAAGGTTTGTCATCACATAGCGAAGCTCTGCTACACTAATAGAGCCATTGCCATTCTTATCAAACACAAGGAATGCTTCTCTGATTTCTTCTTCACTGTTTGTGTCTTTCATTTTTCTTGTCATCATTGTCAGAAATTCTGGGAAGTCAATTGTGCCGTTACCATCAGCATCCACTTCATTAATCATGTCCTGTAACTGCTTCTGTGGGATTCTGCTCAAGAGACCTCATTACAGTTCCTAGTTCTTTTGTTGTTATAGTTCCATCACCATCCTTGTCAAATGTGAACAAACTTCTTTGAATTCTGCAATCTGCTCTTCAGTCAGTCGGTCAGCCATGCTGCAAGCATGACCAGTCTCCAAGATGTGGCCACACAACCACTCAGCTTGCCCGCTCCACTCGGACTAATTCCAAATTTGATCTCTTTTTTTTGGTTCTATTTCTTTGAAAAATGCTTGCATTAAATCTCTAGATTGCTTTGGGTAACATGGCCATTTTAAATATGTTCATTCCATAAACATGAACTGTCCTTCCATTCCTTTGTGTCTTTTTCAATTTTTTTCAACAATGTCTTGTAGTTTTCAGTGTATAGGTTCTTCACATCCTTTAAGTTTATTCCTATTTTTGTTGAAATTGCAAATAGAATGGTTTTCTTCATTTCTTTTTCTGATATTCCATTGTTACTATACAGGAATGCAATGAATTTTTGTCTTTGATTTTGTATCCTGCAACTCTACTGTATTTATTGTTTCTAATTGTCTTTTGGTGGAGTCTTTAAGGTTTTCTATATATAGCATCATGTCATCTGCAAAGAGTGACAATTTAACTTCTTCATTCCCAATTTGTATGACTTTTATTTCTTTTTCTTGCCTGATTGCTCTGGCGAGGATTTCCAGTACTGTGTTGAATAACGGTGAGAGTGGGCATCCTTGTTCCTCATCTTAGATGAAAAACTTTCACTTTTTTACTATTGGATATATTAGCTGAGAGTTTGTCATTTATTATGTCGAGGTACTTTCTTTATATACCCATTTTATTGAGTGTTTTAATCATGAATGGACGTATCTTGTCAAATGCTTTTCCTGCATCTGTTGATATGATCATATGATTTTTATCCTTTATTTTGTTAATGTGGTGTATGACATTGATTTGTATATGTTTAACCAAGCTTGCATCACTGGAATGAACCCCACTTGATGATGATGTATTATCATTTTAATGTATTATTATATTCAATGTATTAGTATTTTGTTTAGGATTTTTGCATCTATACTCATCAGAGATACTGGTCTGCAGTTTTCTTTTTGTATGTGCTCCTTGTCATTTTGGTATCAGTGTAATTTTGGCCTCATAAAATGAGTTAGGAAGTATTGCCTCGCCTTCGATTTTGGGAAGAGTTTGCGAAGGATAGGTATTAAATCTTCTTTGAATGTTTGGTTAAATTCATTAGTGAGGCCATTTGGTCATGGACTTTTACTTTTGGGGACTTTTCTTAAGACTTTCAATTTCCTTACTGTTCATTGGTCTGTTTAGATTTTACAATTCTTCATGATTTTGTCTAGAAAGGTTATATATTTCTAGGAAGTTGTCCCTTCTAGATTATCAATGTTGGTGGCACATTGCCATTCATAGTTTTCTTGTATAGTCCTTTGTATTTCTGTGGTGTCCATTGTAACATCTCCTCTTTCATTTCTGATTTTATTTATTTGAGTCCTTTCTCTTTGTTTCCATAGTGAGTCTAGCCAGAAGTTTATCAATTTTATTTATCTTTTCAAAGAACCAGCTCTTTGTTGCATTGACTTTTTTTTTCTATTGTCTCTTTGTTCTCTGTTCATTTAATTCTGCTCTAATTTTTATTATTTGCCTCCTTCTACTGACTTTGGGCTTCATTTGTTCTTTTCCTAGTTATTTAAGGTGAAATGATAAGCTGTTTATTTGAGATTTTTCTTATTTCTTGTGGTAGGCCTGTAATGCCTACTTCTCTCCTATTATCACTTTTGCTGCATCTTCAAAATTTTGGTGTGTTGTATTGTTATTCTTGTTTATGTCTATGTATCTTTTGATCTCTTCTTTTGTTCCTTCTTTGACCCAATCATTGCTCAGTAGCATGTTTTTTAGTCTCCACATGGTTTTTTCCAGCTTTCATTTTGAAGTTGATTTCCAGTTTTAAAGTGCTGTGGTTGGAGAATATACTTGGTATGATTTCAGTCTTCTTAAATTTGTTGAGTCTAGTTTTGTGCCCCAATATATGGTCCATTCTTAAGCATGTTCCTGTGTACTAGAGAAGAATGTATATTTTGGTGTTCTGAAATGAAAAGCTCCGTAAATATTTGTTATGTCTATTTGGTCTCATGTGTCATTTAAGACTGATGTTTCCTTATTGATTTTCTGTTTGGATGCTCTAGCCATTGCTGTCAGTGGAGTATGTAGGCCCCCTACTATAATTGTATTTTTGTCAGTTTGTCCCTTTAGTTCTGTTAGCAATTGCTTTATACATTTTGGTGCTCACAGGTTGGGTACATATATATTGGTAAGTGTTATGTCTTCTTGATGTTTTGTCCCTTTTATCATTGTAAAATGTCTATCTTTGTCTATTGTTACCTTTTTTTAATCTTGAAATCTATTTTGTCTGATGTGAGTATGGCTATATCCACTTTTCTCTGGATGCCATTTGTTTGGAGTATCATCTTCCACCCCTTCACTTTGAGTCTGTTTGTCTTTGTAGCTGAGATGGGACTCCTGAAGGTAGCATGTAGTAGGGTTTTGATTTTTCTTATCCATCCCACTATTCTGTGCACTTTAATTGGTGAGTTCAGCTCATTTATATTTAGGATGATTTTTTATATATGATTACTTCCTATAGCCATTTAATCTTATGTTTTCTGGTAGTTCGGTGTCTCCATTATTTCTTTTCCCTTGTGTTTGGTTATTTTACTTTGGTGGTATTCTGTGGTTCCCCCCTCCACGCCCCACTTCCTCTTTTTTTATATTATGTGTCTCAGTTCTAGGTTTTTGTTTTGTGGTTAGCATTGGGTTTATGCAAAAAAGTTTCATATAATAGTCCTTTTTCTTCTGATTTCATTTTATCTCCATTCACCTGTGCAAGTTTAGTTCTCCCCCCTCCCCTTTATATTTTTGTTGTCACAAATTATCCCTTTTTATGCTGTGCATTCATTTCCAAATTGCAGTAGGTATTGTTTTCTTTTCTTAAAAATGCTTTTACCCCCTTAACCTTTATGTTATATTTAAGTGTTTATTACCTTTAACAGAATAGTCTCAACAAGAGTTGTGATTTCCTGATTCTGTCTGTTTGTCATCTTACAGTTTTGTATCCTTTTGTGTTTTTATTTCAAATAGAAGAACACCTTTTAGCATTTCTTGTAATGCAAGTTTTGTGGTAGAAAATTCCCTCCACTTCTGTTTGTCTGGAAAAGCCTTTATTTTTTCTTCATATCTAAAGGATAACTTTGTCAGATATATTATTTTTGCTGGTGATTTTTCTCTCTCAATATTTTGAATATTTGATTCCACTTTCTCCAAGCTTGTAGTGTTTCTGCTGAAAAATCCAATGATAAACTAATGGGGTTTCCTTTGTAAGGTGTTATCATCTTTTTCCTGACAGCCTTGTGAATTCTTTGTCATTAACTTGACAGCTTTAATATAATGTGCCTCGGAGGAGGCCTTTTTGCATCGAGATAATTAGGTGTTCTATTAGCTTCTTGGATTCGAGGTTCCAGCCCTTTCCATTGGAATTTGAAATTCTCATCAATTATGGTTTGAATAAGCTCTCTCTTCCCTTCTCCCTCTCTCTTCCTTCTGGTATACCCGTTATTCTTATATTGCTCTTTCTAATGGAGTCAGGTAGTTCTCCGAATCCGAATATTCTTCCATTTTTTTACTCTCAATTCTTTCCCTTCTTCCACCTAGTTCTCATAGAGTTCTTTCATTATTTTTTTACTTTCAATTCTCTCTTCCACCTGAGTCATTTCTAGATTTCTATCTTCAGTATCACTAATTATTGCCTCTATCTGGTCTGCTGTATTTCCTAAGCGCACTAGTTCATTCTTCATCTCATTTATTGAGTTCTTTAGTGCTGGAATTTGTTTCGTTCTTTTTTATAGTTACAGTCTCTTTGGTAAAGTGTACCTTTGTTCATTTATTCTTGAGCTCATTGAATTGCTTTTCTTAATTTTTTTGTATCTCATTGAGTTTTCTCAGCTGTGCAATCTTGAATTGTTTATCACTTACATCACAGTCTTCTATATCTTTAAGTTTAGAGACTTAAAAGTTTAGAGACTTGGAAATTGTTCAGTTTCTTTCTGATCTACCTTATTATGTTGGTTATTCCTTATGCCTGGAGGATTATTTCTCTGCCTGGGCATCTGTGGGAATGAAATCATTTTTATTTAAGTATTTGACTCTTAACAGTTTATCAGGTTGACAAGTAGAGGTCTTTCTTTTGTTTCCAATAAGTGGTAGTGTAGTGTAAGATTTTGCTTTCTCTCACTTGTACTACTGGGACTTCTGGGATCTCTGTGGGGCGGTGTTGCCTTGGCCTTGGAAAATGCCCTGTATTCCCCGAGTAGGTAGGTGTCCACTTTATGACCTGGTTGCCTTGATCTCAGGGCACCTCCTCTATGGTGTGATGTGGCAGGCTATGGGTCTTCTGTCCTATGCGTTCCAGCACAGCTTTTCTGCAGCCAAAAGGGGCCAGCTGCACCACTCGATGTGAAGTGTCTCAGCTGCTTCTGTCAGGCTCTGCCTTGATGGGTAGGGGAAGGATAGGCAAAGGAGAGCAGGTTCACGTGTCTGTGGCTCTGTTCTTTCCAGTGGGTTTAGCCATAATGAGTAAAGAATACGTAGGCTGGAATGTTGTTTCTGCCATTTTTTGACCTGCTGACTGAGGGTTTTAATGCCAGATGGGCCACAGGAAGGTGGGTGGGGCAGGACCTTGTAGCTGCGGCATTCTTTGTCTAATGATGGCAGCTTTTGGAATGCTGCCACCCTTTGTGCTGCTTTTCTACCCCAACACTGGGCTCAGCCTCAGTGTGTACTGGCCACCCTGACCCAATTGCTGCTCTTCCCCTCTGGTCTACCCAGTAGAAGTTGCAGCCCAACCCTTCACTGCTATTGTGTCTGCTGGAGCCGTGGTGAGCAACAGACTGCATCTGTGGCTCCCATCTATTTTGTCTGTGTCCTTTCCCCCGTCCTGCTTCCCCTGCTTGCTCCAACATGCCCACCTTCAGATATCTCGATGTGTGAATCAGATGTGTTTGTGTGTTGAGCAGGGAATCCTTTGTTGAATTATAGCTTCCCAACATGTTGTATTTTCAAGGGGAGAGACTTGAGGTCGCCTCATGCTACCATGCTGCTGACATCACTCCACCACTCTTTCTTTGAACCCACGCACCACCCCTGTTCTAATGATGTAATGTCAAATGCTCATTGAATAAAGATGCCTTTAGTCTCTGGCAGCCACACATTCAAAGAAAAAGACAAGGTCCCAGACTGAAGTAGGTAACTCCATGTTTGGGGAAAGTCTTAGAAAACAAGATGATGCTATCAGTGGTATATCATATTGGATGTGTATGGCATCTCTGGGAGAGCCTGATGGACGAAACAGAAGAAGCATTTGGGTTAAAGGGGATGTAGTCCTCAGCGGAGCTTGGGACAGCCTGAGACAGTTGTGAGGGTCAAGAAAAAAAAAGGCGGGGCTAAGTCCAAGACCAGAAAATGGTAACGTAGGAACAGAGATCTGGAGAAGAAGACTAGAATATACCACCAAGACTTTCCTCCTCTTCTAGGTTAGAACTTTTTGGGGGTTAGGGGCCATATTTTCTTTGGCTATGTGTCATTTCAGGATCACAGTGCAGTTCTTCATTCAAAGCCCACATTTAATAAATGCTTTATGAATTACTGTACCATGTGAGATCATAAATCACAAACTCCATTGACATCCACAAGTGATAAGCCCATTGAGAGATTCTTTACTGCTGGTGTGAACACTAGGTGAGAAAGCAACCAGTGTGCACCAAGACGTGAATGCTCCATAGGAAACCCAAGAACCGGCACTGAGCTACAACATTGTGTGCTCAGGTGAGCATTTCAGGCTGGCATAAACTGTTAGTTGATTAGCAATATAGGCCTGTGGTGAGCCCCACTACCCGTTTCTTTTAGTGCCTAAAATCTGAATGGGAGTCCCTCTAACTAGGGAGCTATATAGATAGGCCCTGAATACAAAGTCTCCTCCAACACGTTGGAAGCTTGTTGTAGCTATTCATAAAAATGAATTCTACTGGTGTCCCCACGGTGAGTAAGCTCCAGAGAGGTAGGATGCTAATAATGTCAAAGGGAAAATAAAGTGAGAAAGGTGTCTGCTGGGTGAGCACACATGTTGAGAAGACTTTTGCACATAAGGCTCACACACCTCTGGTTAGTATCTGGGATTACTTGTCAGTCTTCAATTGTATTAGGTTGGTGCAAAAGTAATTGCGGTTTTTGCAATTTTTTTTTTTTAACCGTTTAAAGTGCAATTACTTTTGCACCAGCCTAATAGAGTCCTGCATGCAATCACCTAGCACATCTTACAGAACGTGTATATCTTCCTTATCTCCCCTACACTGGTAAAACCCAAGTCTGGCCCCTGTACTTTCTGTGTTAATTTCCTGTGGCTGCTGTAATAAATTACCACAACCTTCATGGAGTAAAATAACAAATATTTTCTCACAATTATGGAGGCCAGAGGTCTGAATTCAAAGTGTCAACAGGGATGCACTCCCTCTGATATTTTTAGGCGAAGTATCTGTTCCTTGTCTCTTCTAGATGATGGTGGCTGCTGGCACTGCCTTGGCATTTCTTGGCTTGTGGCCACATTTCTCTCTGATCCATCTTCACATTGCTTTCTCCTTTGTGTTTCTCTTCCAAAACCTTTCTGCCTCAATCTTATAAAAACATACATGATTGTATGTAAAGCCTACCTGGATAATCCAGGATATATGTCTCCTCTCAAGATCCTTACGTTAGTCACATCTTTTGGCGTATAAATCCTTAAGTTATTCACATAAGGTTACATTCACATCTTTTACAACATAAGGTTACATTCACAGATTCTAAGAATTATAGGACATGGACATATGTTTTGTGAGACCACCATTCAGTCTACTACCCGTTCTGAGATTAACACAACCCACCATTTATAAAACAAAACTAGGACACTTGGTGCAGAAAATGTATTCACTGGAGTCTTGACAGCCTGGAGTGATTTCAGACTGGAAATCATAAGACCGAAGAGATCTACATGGACATTTTGGGAAAGGAGAGAGATGGAAAAGTTGCCTGATGGTAGCCAAGAAGTGAAAGGGTTCAAGGCATGTAAGGGACTCATAGGAGGGGAGTAGGATCATTCACAACCCCAGGAGCCTTAAGTAAGGCCACATTAGCTTTTAGGGATTTTAGATAAGATATCCAAAGTACGAGGTTGGTAGAGGTTAAGAGCAAGAGACATTAGAATGAACCATCGAATGGGGTGGGCCATGAAGAATGGCTTGAAGGTGACACCACTGCCTACAATGCGACCCACCAGAATTAAATCTAGACAGATGAGGAAGGCTGGCAGGTCATCTGGGGAAGACTCTTTAGGGCATTCTGAAGAAACGCCTCTTTTCTTCAGAGGATTTGACCTGTCCAGCATGCACCCCACCCCCAACCCATGGAGGAGTAAGGATGGTGTTACCCTTGGCTGGGACAGAGCCTTGCTGATCATACACAGCCTAAGATATAAGTCTCCATTGACCCAAACAGGGGAATATAGAGGTACATCAGAAGCTCTGGTGTAAACCAGTGAGAGGTTTTAAGATGATTAAGGTGAACAGGAAACCACAAGCACCTACCATTGTTACAGAACAACCAACCCCAAGTACCAAAGGGAGGAAGATGACTACCCCTGTCAACCTATAGCTAGAGATGGTGGCAAGGCCAAATGACCTACCCATGTTCCTCCTCTTCTTCCCAATTGGTCCCCCCACCCCCACAAGGTTCCTGCCTGCTCTTGCCTGGCTCAAACACTGTTTTCATCTTGCATCACTCTCATGAAGTCTGCCTTTCCACCAGTTCCCAACCTCTTTTCCTAAATCACTGCACTTCTGGGTTTACCCTGTTGACATTCTAGGTGAAGACAACATGAAGGTAAAAAGAGCCCTTCAAGGAAATTCAAGAAAAAAAAGCCTCTCCCACAACAACCATCCCTTCATGAAAATCTAAAAGAACAGGAAGGCCAACGCTATTGAGCAATTATCACAGGCTGAATAAGAAACTGAATGAAAATCATTTCCTACTGGGAAGGACCAAGTACCCTGGAAAACTCTACCACTTCAAGTAATGACCTGTGTAGCCAGTAGCTATAGAGCAATGTAGCTTAAGAAATGGTCAACTGTGTAGAGATTGAATCTAATGGCAGCAGAGAACGTGGATGATGATGATTAAAATAAAATAAAGAAATAAAATAAGTTATGAAAAGGAAATATTTGTGTCTCTGCAAGTTCACTAATGGTAGGAAAGGAGAAAAGAAAGGGAAGAGGCAGGTGTGTAAAAAAGCAGCTAAGTGGGGTCCTCCAGGGCTGGGGGCCAGACCAGCAGGTCCACAGTTAGCCAGACATTGGGCAATACGCATTGGATGAGGACTGCATTGAAGACAGATTTCTTCAACACTATCCCCCTGGCAAGAAGGAAGAAAAATCACTTCGGAGTTTCTGAGTGTGTTTGGGGTGGAGGGTAACGTTAGGTTCAAAAATTGTTGTGATTTATGTTTTGATATATAAGGTTCAAATGACCACATTTTAGTACTTATACTTTAATAAATATTGTATTCCACAAGGAACTTAATTTGGGGGAGTCCCTGTTATGCAGTTGGCCTAAGACACAGGCTGATTAAGCTGTCCCCGTGCCTTTATAAAGTTAAGTTCTTAATGGTTTGGAATTTTTTAAGCTTACTTTTTGCACACATCTAGTCTGAAATCCTTGTGGTCTAATACAATATATAATACTTATACCCCTGAGTTTAAATATTAGATTCTAAATAAACAATGATTTGAAAGTCAAAGAGAAAACTTGGTGTTAGTTCCATTCTGTCACTGTTATATGATGTCATGTTTTTATATCTAAGTGAATGTATTTATTTACAAGTCTATAAAGTAATTTCTTATAACTTTCTTTTAAAAATGTCTCTTAAATAAATAAGATTTAAAGAAATGAAAAGGTAAAAATATCTCTTAAAAAGTTTTTACTAGCCTCAGTTTATCTTTTAACATAATTTAATCTTCAATTCTGAGATAACTTTGTCATTTTTTACTGCATTGAAGAAAATCTCTTCATTTTTCCCAGGTTTTTTTGTACATTTCTATTCTTAAGTATTGATTTTAGAGTCGATGAGGTTTTTCATATACTCAAATGCTTGCTTGAGTGTGTTTAGTTTGGTGGGGAATGTTATCTTACGGTTTTTCTCTGCTTTATAGCTGCTTTGTTTAGAAAGCGGTCTCCTTAGTCCAAATGTGTTGAATTGGATCTCACTTTTTAAAATTGTAAGCATGAGTTTATATTGATTTATTCAATTTTCTTATATTTATTTTGTGGTACTTTTACTTCAAAAGAGCCTGCTCTGAAAATGCAGCCGATTCCAGATTTTGTTCTACATTTTTGGAAGATGTTGATTGTGCTCTTTTCACTTCTTTTTTTCTTTTCTTTTTAATTCTGTTTGCAATAGTTTATTTTTTAACTTTTATTTATTTTAAGTGTGTTTTTCCAGGACCCATCAGCTCCATGTCAAGTAATTGTTTCAATCTAGTTGTGGAGGGCGTAGCTCACAGTGGCCCATGTGGGGATCGAACCGGCATCTTTGGTGTTATCAGCACCACACTCTAACCAACAGAGTTAACCGGCCACCCCAGTATCTTCATATCTAAATGTGTTTCTTAGCAGCATCTAATTAGGCTAATCTGACAGTATCTTCTTTTAATTGGGGTTACAATTGGTATTTAATATGATTATTGATATGGTTAGAGTTATCAGTTTCTTATTTATTGTCAATCTGTCCCACGTTTCCTGTGGAATTTCTATTTTTCATCTTTTCTCAGACAACATTTGGATTATCTATTATGTTTCAATTTTATCTCCTTTGACGGCTTTTTAGCTACCAATTCTCTATTTGTTACTTGAGGTTGTTTTGGACTTTATACCGTACATCTCAAACATCTCACAGTCCACCTTCAAGTGATGTTACATCATTTCACATACAGTAAAAGAAACTTAAAATAGAACACTTCTATTTCTTTCCTCTCAGCCTGCATGCTATTGGCATTATACATTTTAATTTTACTAATTTTTAAAACCCCACATACATTATTATTACTTTTCTTTAAACAGTCAATCATCTTTTAAATTTACATACTAAAAATTATTATAGTAAGACATGTCGTTATCATTTTGTGCACTCTTTTTTCTTTGCATAGATCTATGCTTCCCACTCGTAATTCTCATTAAGTCTGACAGACGTCCTTTGGCATGTCTTGTAGACTGGATCTTCTGGTGATGAATTCTGTTAGTCTTTGTGTGTCTGAAACATAATTTATTTTGTCTTCACTTTTGAAATTTATTTTTTCTGTGCATTGAATTCTAGGATGACAGCATATTTTTTCTTTTAGTCCTTTAAAGAGTTTTCACCGGAAGCAGCATCTGCGAATCAGGAAGCAGAGATGTGGGCATGAACTTGGCTCTGACAGCAGGTGAAGGGCAGTTGCTCCTAAGGGTGAAAGGGTGGAGGTGTGAGCATATCAGATCTGTATGCACAGGGTCCCTTTCCACACCCACAGATACTTCACGGCCTCAGCAAGTAGCATGGACACAGTTTTCCTCCACCAAACTCATGGGTTTGCGTTATTTTCTGTTATTTTCTGCTGTGAGAAATGTGTCATTTCTCTACAAGAGATGTTAGTTAGTGACTCTTAGGACTGTGGGGGACGCTACCTTCTGGGCATTTTTGAAGTCCTTCCCTTTGTGCATTTAAGAATCACTTTTCCCAGAGGCTGTAGTGTATTTGCAGGTCCTGATACACCCTATGGGCTTTATTTATACTTTGGGTGTGAATATGGGAGGTGTTACTTAGGGGGACGGGGGGGGGGGGCTGTGCCGGCGTGTTTACACACTCTAAACCCCCCACCCAGGCTGCCCCCATTTCTAAGGAGCATCAGAGCCTAGTGTTCAGCTGTGATCAACGCGAGGGGCACCGTGTCCCTTGGGAGCCCTTATTCATCCACGGCAATTGGATCCATGTCTGTAACGTGCAGGAACTGTGGCCAGGACACCGATGGAAAGCTGACGCACAGCAGGGCCCTGCTTTCAAGGCACTGGCAGTCAGGTAGGGGAGGAAGAGGCCGCTACACAAACAGGTGAAGTAAGGAGGTCGTGGCAGAGATGGAGGTAAGAGTCCCCTCCCTCCCCATTCATGAGGACACGGGAGTGAGGACGCTGGGCTTCTGATTCTGGTTCCTCAGCAAGGTGAAGGGAAACCACTGCCTGTCTGTCCTCACGTCCAGTTCCGCCTGGGCACCAGAATCAGGACGTTGTCTTCTTCCTCCCGAGACACAGTAGACAAGGGTGCAGGTCACCAGGATCCAGCTCCCTCCTGCTCAGTGGCAAAGATGGGGTGTGTCGCAGACCAGGTGTTTAAAGAGTTGTGGAGAGAAATGGACATCCCGGGGCAGCCGGGAGAGTGAAACACGGCCCCATCCCACCCAGACATGGGAAGGGCACCACTGGAAGAATGAACACAGGTGACAGGTGGGCGCCCCTCTATGAACAGATGGAAGAGGAGCTGGGAGGAAAAAGGCTTTTCCCAAAAGACGGGGATGGTTGGTGATGGGCTCTGATTGGCCAGGTTTCCTCTGACGCCAGTTTCGTCTCCTGGTTCCCAAAACAATCTTGCACTCTTCCATGGGGAATGACAGCACATTTCCATGGTGATGGCAGTAATGCTTGGTCCCCACCCTCGTCCAGTCGATTTGCTGAGGCTGCTGGTGAGAGTGGGACAGGAGGTAGGAGGAAATTGAACATAGGTTCCTTGCCACCCTCTGTCTTCTTGTGTCCCCCCGAGAAGGCCAGGCCAGGGTGTGAATGGCAGTTGTATGTGGTCGGGTCAGGGACGAGGGCAGGTATGGTACCCCGGGTGTCCTGTGTTCTCCCGATTTCCCTGACCAGTTCGACAGCAGCTTATGTTGATTTCTCAGTTGTGTCTTTTCGTTTTCTCCCTTCCATTCCCTTAAGTCTCTTCTCTCAAACATCCCCCTCGGATGCAGGCTGCTGGCAGAGGATCCCCCAAAGCTGCCAAGCAGTTGCTGTGGGGTTCACATCAGCCAGCTCAGCTCCGGTCCTCGGATCCACCCCACTGCACATCTTGTCAATACCGAGGTACCTGCCCCTCACGGTCAATTATGTGAGCACTGGCTGCTTTGTCCCTCTCCCAATGACCGTCACTGTAGACGGGGAGAAGTAGGACGAGATGATTCAGAGAACAAAGAACTTCCTGCCTGAGCCCAAATGGGGACACAGGAACTCACCACTCAGTGCTTCAAGCAGTGAGCTGGAAAGAGTGTCGGGAATCCAGCAATATTTAGTCACCTACCTACCTAGGCGCCTTCCAACTCTAAGAAAGAGTCTGATTAATGAAGGAAAACATACGATTTAGGCCAGTAACTGTGCAGGCATTAAAGGTGCTCCATCCAGGCAAAAACAACACCTTAATGACCTTTGATGTTGTTCAGCGAGCCCCCACCTTTTAACACTCACCTGTGAGAGCCCCCACCTTTTAACACTCACCTGTGAGGTGTGAGTTTCACAACAAGGAACATACAAGGGAAATGATATTGACATGCTACAGAGGGGTTTGGTGGACGGTTAAAATAACGATGCCCAGTGAATCATGTGTCCCTGTGAACACACCCTTTGCAGCAGGACCATTTCTTCTCTTCCCTGGAGGGTTTGCATTTTTTTCCCCACGCGGTGATCCTGGGCTGGGTTGTACCTGGCTTCTATCAACAGGGTGTTTCAGATGTGACATTGCTCACCTTCCTAGGCTAAGCCTGAAGGTGCTTTGTGGCTTCTGCCTTTGCCTGCTGGAACCCTGAGCTCAGCCTCTCCAAAGAATCAGGAAAGAACAGCCATGTGGAGGGAGAGGCTCAGCCAGCCTAACTGTTCTGCCATTCCAGCAGGGACCTGCTCCACGGGAGGGGGCATCTTAGAGCACCCCAGCTCAGCTGAGTGCAGTCGCATGAATGACCCAGGCGAGCCCCGTAAAAGCAGTTCCCAATGAACTTATGGAATCATGGGAAATAACACATGAGTGTAGTTTTAGGCACAGATTCGGGACGGCCTGTAATGCAGCCACAGTTGGGTGGCGGCCTTGGTATCCGATAACCTAATGAGATCAGACTACTTATTTGGTTCATGGCTTTCAGTGATTTAACTTCTCTACGCTTTATTCTTCATCCACAAAGCTGTGATAATGACACATACTATCACAAATTGGTCGTTACAAAATAGTCCTGGGGATAGAGTACAGCATAGGGAATGTAGCCAATAATATTGTAATAGCTGTGTGTGGTGCTGGGTGGGTACTAGACTAATCGGGGGGACCATTTCGCAAGTTATACAAATGTCTAACTACTAAACCATACACCTGAAACTAATATAAAATAATACTCAATGTCAACTGTAACTGAAAAAAGGGAAAGATACATACTACCTTCTTAGGGTTTTTAGTTGATTAAATGACATAACACATGTGTTCCTTACCAACTCACTGTACTGTCACTATGGAACAAAGCCTAAAGGAAAAGAGATGCTGGAAATGACCACATAAAATAGAAAATTTCACTATATCTGATTTACGTTTTATTATAAAGCTTAGAAAACACTTAGAAAATATTTAAAATGCATGATAGACCAAGAGTCAAAACATCTCTCACAAATCAAAGATATGTTGGAATCAATCATTGGAATCAATTCACATTTCAAAAGTGTTTACGAGGCTACTTGATATCTTTATAAAATACTTATGTGGAAATTTTTTTTTAAATTAAATTTATTGGGGAAATTGTTATAACAAAATGGCGTATACATTTTGACACCAAAATATAAACTGTACAGAAATAATTAAATGCATGGAATAATGCACAGCTAAATTTTAACAAAGATTATATCTGCATTATAATGGTACAGGTATTTATGTGCCTCGTGCTTTTTAGGTGTTTTCAAAATTGTTCTACAATGAATAGAAATGAACCTCACGCTCAGAAAAAAAGATAGGTTAATGAAAATGTGTTTTCCTTAGAATTCTGAAGGAAGAATAATTTGGAAGAATATATAATTTATTTTTGGTAATTATTTTCTTACTTTGAGCTCCCTGAATCTGTTCAGTTGGAGTCTTGCCTTTGTATTTTTCTTTCTCTCAACCCTGATAAATGTTAACTTATTAAAAATTATGAGGCTAAATTAATATATTCACTTGACCTATGTGACAGAATTTAACAGGGAACTTCCAGAAGGAACATGTAACCACTAAGTATCAGCTGAAGTTCTGAGGATTTTGGGGGCTGTGATATGATTGCTTTGGGACCATATATGTATCTTATCACCCTCGTCTTTGAATACCATATAGGTTCCTCATTCTCAGCCATTGTATCTGTATCGATTTAGCCTTTGCTGCATAATTAAGCCATCCAAAGTCAATGTCTATACAACTATCGTTTATTATCTCTGCAGTTGATGGTTTGGCAGGGAGTCACTTGATATATGCTGGACTTGGTTAAAGGTCAGTCTACTCCAAGTGTATCTCATTGTGCTTCTGAGACCGAGAGGTGAGTCTGGACATGCTTTTCTCATGGTGCTTGGAGAGGCGTAAGAAAATATGCATTCACCCTAAGTTTGGAAATAGCACATTTTTAGTTCTACTTCATTCTGTTTACCAAAGAAAGTCATATGGCCAAGGTCAGAGTCAAGGGATAGGAAAGGACCCCTACCCAGCATGAAAGGTACATTGCCAAATTTCACACATGACAGAAGGAATGGATAGAGCAAGGGGTGAAGCATGGGGGACATGAATAAAATCTGCCATATGAGCCTTATCTCTATTTGTTATATTAGAAAATAGATTTATTCCCTTTGATTGATAGACTAGCTTTACTTAAGTTTAAGTAGTACATTATTTTCAGAATAATTAAAATCACCTTTTTGGTAAATAAAATTATCTTGATGTTTTAGCTTACAAATTATAATTACTAATATGGCATTTATAATTTTAAACATCTGTGTGCTAAGCAATGCATCCATTATTTCAATTAGCACAATAACCCTTTGCAACAGTTATTACTAACCCTGCTTAAGAACAGGAAAAAAAAGACATAAGTGGAAAAAGGTTATGTAGTTTGCCAAAAGTGGTCCAGCGAGCAAATGGACTTTTACAGCAGGATGAACTGTCATTAAGCCAGTATCTCCAGTTCTGTATTATATCTATAATATAATAGATGTATTTCTTACATCATATTTTCTCAAATCCCACATTAGATTAAATATATAAAAAGAAAATAGATATATTTCAGTTTCCTATTTGAAACTCATTGCTTTCTTTCCATCCTCACTGTATATGTTACCAGAATTTTCATGCTGAGAATAACATTATTTGTTGAGGAAAGATTTACAAACTACTGCAAAACCATTGAGCACTTTTCATGCATCCCTGTGGTCTCAATCTTATTTAGATGTGTGTAGGGAACATAGAAGCAAGAGTTGTTTGTACCCCTATTATTTCAGGTACATGTGGGAAAATAATGGGCTTTGTGCATGTGAATCCCACATACAATTTTGAAAACTTACTCCCATGTCCATATTTCACCAGAACTAAAATGAGATGCCCAAGGTACATCTTTGTAGTTCTTTAACACCTGGTCAGTTCTTGGGCTGCCTCTTATTTCAATAAAATCCTTGGAATATTTCCAATTGTAGTCACATCAATTCCCAGCATCCTTGTAAAAACTGACTTCTAAGAATACGATCTAAAGATTAAAATGAAAAGTGATAGGTAAGCAAAACATTACAGTCGTGGTTGGAGGCAAGCATTTGTGGCATCTCAAAGTAGTCTATTGTTCTAATCACAGTGTAGCCATTTGTTTCATTTCTCTTTTCCTGTGAGGAAATACACTCCAACCCATTTATCAGTGGTCATGCCAGGTGACTTACTATGCTAGGGACTGGGAAAACACACGGATAAGATGTGATCCTTGACCTTGAGGAACTCCTAAGAGGAGAGAGCCATTTATGGAAGCTCTTACAAGGATAACTATGATCAGAGCTATAATGGAGGTATAAAACAAGTTATATGGAAGCATAAAGAAGCAAGATATGACAAGAGGTCATGAGCTAGCTTTTGAAGTCTAGTAGGATTTCGATATCATAGTGGAAATGAGCATTCATGGTTAAGAGAACGGTAAAAATCAAATGAGACTATTCCATGCAGAAATGTGGAGGCAAAGAAAATTGGGCACAAGAGTATGAGATGGTGCAAGGGATACAGAGTGACTGAAGGGATGGAAGAGGAGAGAGAACCAAATAGGTATGCAGTGGCTGAAGAGTGGAGGGCTTAAACACCTTACTAATGCATTTGAACTCTATCTTCTATATCAATTGCCTCCATATTCTTTTTTAAAACAGCTGTATTAAAGCATAATTGTTACACAAAAAACCTGCACATATTGAATATGTATAATTTGATGAGTTTGGACATATACTCTTTTCTTGGAATATAAAGCGGTTTATAAAATTGTGTTTTTAATGTGTACAGATAAGAGAGGTTTTACAAGCACCATATTTATATTGTGTTGACCAAAAGAAAAAGAAAAATCACATGGTGATGTCAATATTACAAACATCCATCTTTGAAATGTTCTTTCATTAGCATAAGTTCCTGTCAAAAGGCCTTCACTTTTTACTTATAATTAAAATGCTAATATGTCACCTTTACTTTGGAGAGTCAGATAGGCCAGGGAAGGAATACTGTCAGTTCTGGCAGTTTGTTGTCTTTACTTGTGCTTGAGTCATCCCTACTCTCTGAAATCTGTTCTTTATTTCCATTAATATCTTTAAGCCACTGTCCACTTAGTGACAATTTAATTATTAATTACATTTTCAGATTATTTTATCTAATGGGGCATGAGTAAGAAGTGATGTGTCACACTGTGCTCAAAGCAAATCAAAGAGTAAAGGTTGTGGAACTTCCACTCTTCCCTCAGGATACCTTACCTTCCATAAGTAGACAAAATGAAGGTGTCTCTATGTTAGTTTAGTGGTAATGAATATATTAAATATAAATAATGCTTACTTTTCTTTAAATAAAATTAATGTTATGCATGTATATCAATGTTCTAATATTTTCTTCTATTACAGCCCTTGTGCTAATGAAGATATACCATTTAATCTATCATAGCCCCACACTTGAAAATCCTTGGTGAAGGTTAAGATCCACAAAACGGACACACAGGATTTACCAAGGCAGAGATATCACCATCTTCTGAAGAAGTTGCTGCAGTGTCTTGGAGGTGACAGAAAAAAAGGACAAATTGCTAACCCCCATCGAAATCGTGAGTGCAGGCTTTCCTGAACTTACGGTATGTTGTTCAGGGAAGCCAAAGTACCTGTGATTGTGTGTCAGTCAGAAGGCTGAATTTATGAGGAAAAGTTGTAGGCCACACAAATTTGCAAAATGACCCAAGTCGAAATAGCATGATGTGTGAAGCGAGTCTTTGTGGGAGTGAAGGGATAAGCTTCTGATGGTGTTTGACCAAGTATTTGGCAATAATGGTATTTTGCCAGTGGATAGAGAAAACAAGGTTTCTTCCTGCCCTCAAGGTACTCATACTTTTATGGGGCTTACAGACGCATACAGATCATTACAAATATTGTGTTGTGAGTGGCACTCACCTCTAACTAGTGTGGAAGTGATTTCAGATAAGTCTTGACAGAGGAAGCGATGGGGATCTCAAAAGACAATAGAAACTTACACGGTAGAAATGGAGCAGGCAGTGTCCTGGTTATAGAAGAGGGAAGACGTAATGAAAGACATGGTTGTGTTGAAACCATTAAAAGAACATGGCATGTTCAGCAAATGGTGATAAGTCTGGTATGGTTGAAATATAAGTGTATTTGTATAAAACAAGTATGGATACACGTGACTAGAAAGATTGGGACTAGACTGTGGAGAGCCTTCTAGATCAAACTAAGGAATCAAGACCCTAGAGTTACTCTGCCTTATTCTACAGGCCTTGGTATGACTTATAACAGGTGCCTAGTATATACATTATAACCAATAATGTTCTTTATCAAATGGCATCTCTGCCTTTAATTAGCATTATAATTATGCTTGACAATCTCTTTAGCCCTTGAGTCTGGATTCTGCTTCCTTTATTCATAAACACTAGCTAAATGGTCTGTGAGAATATATAGAACTAAAGTTCAGTTCCATCAGCCTCCTCAACCATCACTCTTAGATTTTCACGTAGGAATTTCTATATGGACATTCCGATACCAGCATTTCACTGAATCTCATCTGGCCTTGACGCCTTCTCAGCAGCAAAGTATAAAGAACAGGCATTGGCCCTGACATTCCTTTCACTGACTAGCAGTGGTAAAGAACCTCAAAATTTGAGTCTCATTTTCTGTGCTTGCATAATTGGTGTAATATACCTACTTGACAGTAGTGTTGTAGCTATTGAGCTAAGTGAATGTTAATTCCCAGAGGCCACCACCCAGTTTTATGGACACTGTTCTGTGGCCTGTTTGGTCGCTTCCTCTTGGCTGGTGCAGCCATCACGTGCCTAGTTCAGTACTCATTCCACGTCTCAGCAAGCAGACTTTGCATCAAAGTTGCATACTGTACTCGTATTCACTGCCTATTACATTTCTTTCCAACTTTCAATGGTTTCCCTTTGTTTGAAAGCTTCCTTTGTCATCTTTTCAAGGGGGGAACTACAGATAAATCCATACAATGTGAGTTATACCCCTGACCACAACTGATTAGACCAAATATAAGGACTGTGTTTCCCCAAAAATAAGCCCCAGTTAAGATCGTCAGCCAGATGGATACATTTAGTACATTATGACGATGTTCCAGAAGAAAATGACATGCCTGTATTTGAATAAGTATAGATTATTGTACAGGAAAAAATTAGACATCCCCTGAAATTATGCCCTAATGTGCCTTTTGGAGCAAAAATTAATATAAGACCCATTCTTATTTTCAGGGAAATATGGTATAAGACCCGGTCTTATTTTCAGGGAAACATGGTAGTTAGCCAAACATATTGTGAATTTTGAATTCGTCTCTCTCGAGTAGGTGGACTAGTGATGTGAAAATTTGGGAGTAGCCTATGACCATGTTTTATGTCTAGTGTCTTCAAAAGCACAAATGACCTGCCTATAGCCAGAATAAAATATATCTGTACCTATTAATGTAATCTCTTATTGGTTCTATATCTAAAGATATAGAGGAGCCAGGCATAGAGATAGGAGTGGAAAGAAGATTTTGCAAGTGTAATGGACATTTCAGTCTCTAGTTTTAGTTCTTGAAACTCAGCTGTATTCCTGCACCTTGAGATAGGATTCATCCAGTATACTCATATTCAATCTCCCTATTTAGCTTAATGTCAAGTATCTATTTGCAACATAAAAATACCTTAATGGTACAAATTATGTTTACATTTGTTATCAGGGACTCAAACTAAATCGCTACTTTTTTATACAGGGTCCTGTACCCAAGACACAGGGTTTCACTTAATATTAACAATTTATAATAGCAATATTTTTCATATACGTGTTCATTGTTCCTCCAAATTCCAAACATTAATTGCTTTGTGTATACCCAAGTCAGATGTTGTAATTGAATAGCCATAGACTCAGTTTTTAAGCTATGGTCACGTAAAACCGATTTTGTTCATGTTACAATGAGTTAAATCATTTCTTTTGATTAATAGGAGTAATGTTCTTTTAGGAGGGAATTCTAGTATATCCACATTTCTGAGACCCAGTGTTCTCAAAAAAACATTTCTGAATGTAATTTTGGGGCTTTGAAATTCTGGCTTTAATAGCATCATGGCAAGGCTAAAAACAGAGAAATCCATAATATGCTTGACAACCCTTTAAGAAAGATACTAGCAATGTTTTATGTTAAACTTCTGGCGTCAGCACAGAAGCACTTCGACCAAAGTGTGGTGTTGTGAAAAGGCTACTCCTGCTCCTTCTTTCCAGATCATAAATCGAGTTAAAATTTTAATATGCAGAAACCCCCAAAAACAATAAAGAATAATGATATTTTGAAGTCTAGAATAAATATCAAACTGTATTCACTTTTTTTTGAAAAGAAAGAAAGAACGCTTTATAACTACATCATCTGAGACCTATCAGTTCACTGTCATAGATCCCACTTGATTTTTCTGGCTTTCAATGTTTTTCCCATCTATCACCTTGATTCTGGCAAGTTTGTATCCTACTGCGTAGACTTCAATTGCCCACAGATCTATAAACTTGCAATGTCATTAAGCAGCAAGTGAAACTGTTTCCTTGTGATGGCCGACAGAAGGGAGAAAAAAGAAAAACAACTGAGCTCTGGCCACTGCAGGCAGGAACGGGCTTTATATTACACATACGTGTATATAGGGAGACCCCTTCCCAACCGTGATGAATTTGGTTTGAGGATCACAACCCTTCTTCCTTTCAAGAACACCACAAGCTCATTTCCAAGTGTCTTATAGAACAATTTGCCCTCTTTTTATTGTACCTCAATTTGAGTTCTCAAAGAATATGTCATTTTATTTTAAGGCCATGTTAAAATTGTCTAAAACAGATTTTTTCAACAGGATTATTAGGAACAGTTGTTGCTTAATTTGAGTAACTATTAATTGAAACTGTAGGGGATAGATGAGTATTTGTATTTTTTTCTCAAGCAGTTGAGTTCAATAGAGATGGAGGGAAGGAATAAGGGAACAGGAATAGTAAGAGTGGGATAGTAATTATATAATTAGCATGTTAGGAAATAACTATGGTGTGGAGAATGATGGCTAGGATTGTCATGGCATATAGGAAGTCACAAAAGTTGATAGGGTATGACGGATGTTGCAGATAGAATGGAGTGAGCAAAGGTGGAAAATCAGAATGTCATGGAGTGTTTACTATTTGGGCTACTATAACAAAATACCACAGACTGGGTGGCTTGTAAATAGCAGAAATTTATTCTCACAGTTCTGGAGGCTGGAGGTTTGAAGTCACAGTGCCCAGTTGGTCAGGTTCTAGTGAGGGCCCTCTTTCGGGTCACAGACTGACCTAAGTCCCATCACCTTTGGGGTTAGAATTTCCACATGGGAATTTGGGGGGGGGACACACAAAAATTCCAACCATAACATGGTTGGAATAGCAACAAAATCTGCGTATCTAGTTTGTGTATAAGGCATAACAAGGAGATGGAGCTGGTGGTCTAAAGCAGGAGTGACAGCAGCACACAAGGATGGATTAGAAAACACTGATTACATACGATGCTGCTTGTCAGACTCAAAGTCACACAGACTTTGGTGCTCAGTAAACTAGCTTATAGATGCTCCTGGAATATCAGTGTCATCAGGAAATCTTAGAGGCGTCCCCATTGCATTTTTCCGTTTAGACAAGTCTCCAGGAGATACCACAAATCATCCCGGGGAGTCAGTGCGTAACACAACATTGGGTGTCCAAAATGCAGCAACAGTTAAGTACCTCTTGTTTCTCTGGTGAAAGATGGGGACCCAGTTGATCAGCATTGCGTTCTTCCTGGGATTCAAATAGGCCTGGGAACAGGTAGAAGGCTGGTAAGGATACAGGGTCTATTTGTGGGCTAGAGTGAGTCACCTGCAGGGGGAGGGGGAGGGAACTCATTTAGAATGAAGGGGACGGCAGGTCCTCAAGGTTTCACTTCATTATTCCTTAGTCATCAGAGAGAGGGATGCTTCTGAGCATAGTTTAGTCTGTTTCTCACGAGCCAGCTTTAGATGTTTTATATGGCCAACCTCCTAGTGAGAGAGGGGGCTAATTTAAATCTCTGTGACGTGTTACAGTGGGCAAGGTCGAACTGCTGTGGGATATTGTGACTCAAAATGGAGAGAAAAGACATTAGCTCTAGGGTGGTTACCAACCATGAGACAGAGGAAGGAACAAGAATCAATTGTCACATGTTGTGATCTAATTACAGAACTGTACAAAGCTAAATAATGCCCTAATGTTTTGCAGCAGCTTCTGAAACCTCTAATCTGTGTTTAAGTTTATACAATGAAACTATTGCTAGCTGTCATGGTATTTCAAATGAGGGTCAATGGACTCCTGGTAGTCCAGACACAATTCTTTTTCTTTCTTTTTTTTTTTAATTTCAGGTGAACAGAAGAACAAAATGTTTAGACATTTACACCCGTCAGAAAGTGATAACCCCAACAAGTCTACTACCCATCTGACACCCTACCTAGCTATTCTAATACGATTCATTATATTCTCTATGCTGTACTTTACATCCTGTGACTATATACCATATATACATATTATATTACATATAATATATATATATAATCTTAATTATAGTTGACATTCAGTATTATTTTATATTATTTTCAGGTGTACAGCACAGTGGTTAGTCATTTATATAATTTATGCAGTGGTTCCCCCCATAAGTCTGGTACCCATCTGACACTAAACATAGTTTGTAAAACATTACTGACTATATTCCCCATACTGTATTTCATATCCCTGTGACTATTTTGTGACTACCAACTTGTACTTCCTAATCCCTTCACCTTTCTCACCCATCCCCCAACCTCCCTCCCATCTATCAAATATCAGTTTGTTCTCTGTATCTCTGAGTCTGTTTGTTTTGTTTGCTTGTTTATTCTGTTGTTTAGATTCCATATATAAGTGAGATCATATGGTATTTGTCTTTCTCGGTCTGACTTATTTCACTCAGCAAAATACCCTCTAGGTCCATCCATGTTGTTGCAAATGATAAGATTTCATTCTTTTTTAAGGCAGAGTAATAGTCCATTGTATAAATGTACAACTTTTTTTTTTATCCAGTCATCTATTGATGGGCATTTTGGTTGTTTCCACATCTTGGCTATTGTAAATAGCGCTGCACTGAACATAGGGGTGCATATATTTTTTTTAAATTAGTATTTTGGATTTCTTTGGCTAAACACCCAGGAGTGGAATTGCTGGGTCATAAGGTAGTTCTACTTTTAATTTTTTGAGAAACCTCCATACTGTTTTCCATAGTGGCTGCACCAATTTGCAATCCCACCAACAGTGCACAAAGTTCCCTTTTCTCCACATCCTCGCTAACATTTGTTGATTTATTGATGGTAGCGATTCTGACAGGTGTGAGGTGATTTCTCATTATGGTTTTAATGTGCATTTCTCTGGTAATTGGTAATTTTGAGCATCTTTGCATATGTCTGTTGGCCCTCTGTATGTCCTCTTTGGAGAAATGTCTATTCAGGTCCTCTGCCCATTTTTTAATTGAACTGTTTGGTTTTTTTGGTGTTGAGTTGTATGAGTTATCAATTTTAGATATTAACCCCTTTTCAGCTGTAGCATTGGCAAAAATCTTCTCCCATTTCGTAAGATGCCTGTTCCTTTTGTTGATGGTTTCCCAAAGCCCTATTCTGGTGGGTCTGTAAGTTTTCCATAAAACCTTCTTAATTGTGGCTTTTCCCCTTTGGAGTGATCTGCAAAAATAATGCAATCATAGTCTAGATCAACTGGAAGAAATCCTCTGGAGCTAAGCCCCGTCGTGTAATTTTATTAACTATATTTTAATTGTGGACTAATGGAAAAGGGGAGGTAGATTAAGTATCCAAATAATGTATTTGCCAAGTATAAGGCCAATGATTATGTCCCAGTCTAAATGAAAATTTCACAGTAGTTTGAATGGAGAAAGGTAGTAAAAAAAATTGAGTTACCACAAACACAAAGTGATAGAGGCCTGTTAACTAGTTCGATGACCCCTCACAGTAGTCATTACTACATTCATATTGTGAGGAGCAACCTATGTGTTGGAAAACATCATCCTTCATATGAAACTAATATTGTAACTTTGAATTGTATTGGCTATTTGAATATGGTTTTAAGAGCTGTGAGGATAAGAAGTTTATTCTTAGCTTTATGATTGTGCATATTTAGCCAATAAAATGTCAAACCTGGGGTCTTGAGGCAATGTTTTCCTTACAGGAAGGTTCATATATTGTTCAAATTTGGGGAAAAGCAAAAAACAAGCACTGCTCTTCTGAGAAAGGCACGGTTTTAAGTATTTCAGAACAGCCTAAGACAGTGCCTTGGTGTAAGTAAACCCAGAGTAACACTAGTCAAACTTTATGCCACCTAATTCAACAGTTAAAATGAAGAAAACGCTTTGAGATGTGTGAGCCAAGCCAACTACTTCTTAATTATAGTGAACTGAAGAATTCCTATTAGGCCAATTGTTAATGTTTTTTAAATTTCTCCTTGAATCATAGCTAGATATAACAAATATCTGTGAGGACCGTATAATAAATATGCTGTCAAATTTAGAAGGTAAAGGAAGTATTGTTTTGTAGGACAAAAATGAGTCTCAGAGGCCTTACGTTGTCCAGGGTCACATAGGAAGAAGTATGGTGATGCTTGGTTATAAGCTTTCCACCCATCACTCCAGCTCCTTCTGCTCACATACTTCCTTCTGTCCAAAAATTCATTTAGCATAGGCAAACAAGTGGAACTTGGTCCAGGATCTTTTATATATAGCAAAGAATATAACCTCTTCTTTAATCAGACACCACTGACCCACCCACCACAGAACTTGAGCTTTGAGTCTTTCTTGGTTTTCAAATAGGTTCACATTTATCCTGCCCTTTTTCTTGCTTTCATGATTAATAACACGTTTCTAATACTATATGGGCATTCAAAATACACCCCTTCTGACTTTAAACAGGCACTCTTATATGAGATCATTTTAGTTGTCACAAAGAAAATTGCCACAACAGAACATCTGTGATAATGAGAATGCAAGTTAAAATCATTTACTCAAACAAGTCAGCCTTCTTTTGAGTCTAGGGACCTTTGAAAAAGAGGGTTTACTTGAGTAACAAGATACCAGACTTTTTCAAGATAGTAACAGAAGTTTCTAAAGATGGTCAAACAACTTTTGTAATATCCTTGCTTTTTTCCCCTTGTTCATTGATTGAAATAATTTATATAACAATGTCAACAAATCTGACAAGTTTAATTGGAAATTGCAATCAAACTTTTGCCTAATATAGCTAAGAGTCAAGCACAAGAAAATACTCTAGGTTTTCAAACATTTACAGAACATCTTATCAAAATTTCCTTTTCTCCTATTACATTTTAATTATCATCACCCTTGATCTTAGGCCTAGTTTAGTTCAGTGCATGAAAATCCTAAAGCAGAAGAACCCAAACTTGGGATTTTCAGCAGTTAAAAATTTTTGATGTCATTTACTTTTATCTATTACTTGCATTTTAAGATGTCAATGTCTTATATCATGAATGATGCATTTTTACCCTTCATAATATAAAATACATTTGGCTTTTTATAGACAAAGATTTTCTGAAATTGAAATGAGTAGAGGCTTGTAATACATATTTCCCTACATTTAAAAAGAAAATGCTTTAAACATATTGAATGAATTTTTAATATTCACATTTCTATTTAAGTGTATGGAGTCAGTACAGGAACAGAGTATTGTTAATTAAAATAATGTTTTAAAAGGGAAAACAAAGATAGAGGTATCTTTTACCAAAATTAAACACTTTCAAATATATCTCTGACATCATTTACTGAAATGATAACATTGTGTAGGGAAAGGGGACAAACCAGGTTGTTACCAATTTCATTTTAGTGAACTCGTAAATTTTAAGTGAGCCATAGAACTTGAACCGCATTACTTTGTAAATCACTTTGAGCTGCACTTTTCACTGTTTTTTATCTATAGGGGATTTGGCAGCCTCCAATTTTTACCTCTTCTCCAGTATGAGGTAGGGTGAGGGTAGATAAGCATTCTCACACTTTCCTACAGGAATGGAAATTGACACAACCTTTTGGAGGACAACTTGGAAATACTTTCTGCAACACGGTAAAAAATGTATATATGACCACACTTTCCTACATATTCTGAACCCTTAAGTCCTCTTAGTAGTGACAGCATCTGGGGACGTATACTAAACTTGCCCATTCAAAGTAACTGAACATATCGCAAGGTTTACAAACGGTTTCAGATGAACTCAGGTTCTTTGTAGTTAAACGGTCAAACTTTCCAAGTTCATTTGCTTTCCTCCTCTTCCCATTTCTACAGACGGCATCTGGACAGAGAGAAAATTTAGATACCATTATGGAAGCCGGGGAGGGCTATCTGGACCAAGAATTATCTTTCTCTCTGAACACCTACTGACCTCTGCTTTGGGGATGTGGCCCAATGTTCTTCCTTCATCTGCTGTTGAAGTGTCTCCAGGTAATATAACTTAGAGTTTCTTGGTGGTACAGAAATGTATAGGGATTTCTAGGACCATCAGCTGATTCTTCCTGCTTACTCTTTCTGCTTACTCGGCTTCCCATCTTTGTTCTTATTTATTGGGCTAAATCATCTAATACTCCATCTAGATTTCAGCTTTGGGATACCCGCCCTGAAACGTCTAGAATATATACTTATGCCCTTTGGCATCCTGACCCCCAGAGAACCATACTCCCTTATTCTTACATCCCTTCTACGCTCTCTGCAGGGTCTCATGGGATCCTCTGGACCTCTTGCATGTCTGGTAAAAATTGTGGGAAAATAGAGGGGCCCTTCTCTTTTATTAAATACATGAAATCACCATTTCTGCTCTGTTACAACCACCCCAGGTTTGTATTCGGACACTATTTTTTTATAGAGTTCCATGGGAGAAATGTTTAAAGACACCCTATGTTTTTAGCTTTCCCCTCTCTTTTAAAAATTATTATTAATACGACTCGGTGCCCCTCTATTGACCCCACCCTCTTCTATTTGAACACAGGGCCAGGGTTTAGGGGATGGGGGGTGCAGAACAGTATTTCAATAATGCAGACATTATCATTAACATAGTTTCATCCCCTTTGGGTCTTTTCATGTTCCTCCCAGCATTAGAAAGTTGTTGTTTTTTTTCCCCTCATTCCTGTCCATCAGGAACTTACCTTCATCGATAGTCTGTCTTTTTCACACTGCAGATTCTAGTAAATGTCTATGCTCAGATCGAAGCTTGGTTCTTCATATGTAGAAGAAGGCTTTTAAATTTCAAAAATCTATTTCTGTCTCAAAAACATCATGGTTAAAAGAATATTATCAACATTGATCCATAAAGACATATGTGCTCCAATGTTCATTGCAGCTTTAGTTATGGTGGCCAAGACATGGAAACAACCAAAGTGTCCTTCGATAGGTGACTGGATAAAGAAGTTGTGGTATATATACACAATGGAATACTATTTGGCCATAAGAAAAGATGAAATCGTACCATTTGCGACAACATGGATGGATCTTGAAATTATAATGCTAAGTGAAATAAGTCAGATAGAAAAAGTAGAGAACCATATGATTTCACTGATATGTGGTATATAAACCAAAAACAACAAAATAACAAGACAAACAAATGAAGAAACAAAAACTCATAGACACAGACAATAGTTTAGTGGTTACCAGAGGGTAAGGGGGAAGAAGGGTTATAGAAAAGGGTAAACGGGGTCAAATGTATGGTGATGGAAGGAGAACTGACCCTGGGTGGTGAACACACAATGTGATGTGTTACAGAATTGTACATCTGAAATCGCTGTAACTTTACTAATAATTGTTACCCCAATAAACTTTAAAAATAAAAGAGTATTGTCTCCATTTGCATCCAGTAAAATCAAAATTTTAACCACTAACTGAACAATGTGTGTGTTTTTTTCAAGGTAGTGTCTAACATCCATCCGAAGTGCTGAGGAACCTCAAATCTAAAAGACCTTCAGGAAATGCAATACTTCAAAGGTAATATTTTAAAAAATATCATCAAAGTTGCATTACTAAACTATAAAAATCTATTCATAACCTCATCTCAGTATACCCACAAAAGCATCTATATGTACATGCAAAAGGATGTTATTGCAGCATTCATTTTGATAACTAAATATTGGAATCAACCAAAATAGCCAGAAACTGGTGAGTAGTACCATATCCATAGAATGCAATAATAATATACAGTATTGAGAAAGAATGTAGATATGTAAGTAGTCATGGGCAAAAATAGCCAAGAGTGTTAATTTAAGAGCAATTGCCATAAAATGTGTATACAGTAGTCCTCCCTTATCCATGGTTTTGCTTTCTGTGGTTTCAGTCACCTGTACTCAGCTGAGGTGCGCAAATACTAAATGGAAAATTCCAGAAATAAGCAATTCATAAGTTTTAAATAGCATGCCATGCTGAATAGTGTGATGAAATCTCGGGGTCCCTCTCCACCCCGCCTGAATCATCACTTTGTCTGGCGTCTCCTTGCTGTACATACTCCCCGCCCATTATCATTTAGTAGCTGTCTGGATTATCAGAGACCACATTCACATAACTTTTATCATAATATATTGTTATAGTTGTTCTATTTTTATTATTGTTAATCACTTACTGTGCCTAATTTATAAATTAAACTTTATTATATTACATGTATGTATGGGACAAAAGAAACATAGAACATATATAGGGTTTGTGTGTGTGTGTATATGTATATATAGGGTTCATTACTATCCACGGTTTTAGGCATCCACTGGGGGTCTTGGAACTTATTCTCTATGGGTAAGTGGGGGACTACTGTATATGTACCAAACTGGGTTTTTTGGGGGGATGGTATTATCAGTGATTTTCAGTTTCCCAATAGTATCATACTTAGGTGAAATCCTAGTGGCATTCTTATTAAATCTAGGAAGAGAATGATAGGCATGTCATTACTATTATTATATCATTCTGAAAGATATACAAGAAATGCAACCGAATTAGAAGGCAGAACAGAATTATTAGAAGGATAGAAAATAATGTTTGATTAGCAGACACGCTGTTAAAACTAAAAAGAATTCAATAAAATGGTTAGTTATAATCCAAGAATATAAAAATTGATAGCTACCCTATAAAACAACATACAATTACAAAATAAATAAGCCACTCAGAATATTGACAGAATATACAAACTACTGAGGAATAAAATTAAGAGAAAATATGAAGGTTGAGAAAATAAAATATTTTGAGAACTATGAATACATGAAGATAAGCCATAAAACATTCTCTATTACTAGATGATCATTTGTTAGACTGAAAAGATGTCATTAAATAAGTTGATTCACGATTGTATTGTTTCCAATAAATATACTTCTAAGCAATATCAGAGTGACGTATATGAACATAGGAAAAATAAAATCAACCTCAAGAGCAAGTCAGTAATTCGTCCGTTTGATAAACAAGGTCCTTATAGATGTGGTCCTATCTAACTTAATTCACCTCCCTTCCTCAGGCACAGTTATGTTCATTATGGTATAACAAAAAAACAATTTATCCAAAGCTATGTAATGCCTAGTATATATCAGGAACATAAATGATAAAGTTTTGTGGATGGCTAGTTCTCTGGTAAGCACTTTATATGCATTATCTTATTTGATCTACACAATAATCCTATAAAGAATAATATTAATTATTAGGACACAGATTTTAAAACGGGCCTAAATCCACACTACTGCTAAGCAGGGAAGCTAGATTTTAAATTTATCTGTGTCTGATTTCAAAGCTTTAAGTATCAACCACTATTTTATATTCCTTTTTTAAATAGCAGAAAACTAAATATGGCCTTCAATATTCATATAATTCAGAAAATCACGGTATAGCAATGTGATTATTATACAACCTTTAAAATAGGGTTGAAAACATTTATGCTGTGTGAAAATGCTTCTGATGTTGAGTGATTAAAATAAGGGAAGAACTACATGTTACAGGAAGCTATTGCTACAATTATGTTCGCAAACTCATCCTAGAAAAAGTGCTACATACCTCATTGCTGAATATCACTATGGTCACCTTTAAAGTACTCCCCTTGGGAAGCTATGCACTGATGCCAGCACCTAGTCCACCCTTCAAAGCAATTTTGGAACTCTTTTTCTGGGATAACTAACCATCAGAGCTGTCATCGTATTACCCTTGATGTCCTGAATATCATCAAAATGTCTTCCTTTCAATATTTCCATTATCTTCAAGTAAAAAAAGAAGTCATGGGGGCCAGATCAGGTGAGTAGGGAGGGTGTTCCAATACAGTTATGTGTTTACTGGCTAAAAACTCCCTCACAGACAGTGCCGTGTGAGCTGGTGCATTGTCGTGATGCAAGAGCCATGAATTGTTGGTGAAAAGTTCAGGTCATCTAACTTTTTCACACAGCCTTTTCAGTACTTCCAAATAGGAATCTTGGTTAACTGTTTGTCCAGTTGGTACAAATTCTCAATGAATAATCCCTCTGATATAAAAAAAAGGTGAGCAACATCGTTGCAGTGAGTTTGTGAACTTAGTTGTCACACCTCATATGTCTACAAGTAACTATTCTCCAAGTCAATAAAATTTCTCCTATTTTTACTATGACCACGCATTTATTTTAAAAATAATATTCATTATTAACACAAATTACATAAAAATATATACCCAAATTAGCATTTTCATGTAAGAAAACTGTAAAACATGAAGTACAATTTTTAAAAAATAAAGGATGCCAGAATTTCCACTTCTGTCCATGAAGTGCTGATTGCTACAGGAATTGCCCTTCAGCAGCTATAACTAGGAAACAAGACATATATATGTGTGTGTGTGTGTATATATATATGTGTATATATATATATATATACATATATATATATACATGTATATATATATATATATATACATATATATATATACATACATATATATATATATATATATATATATATATATATATACACATATATATATATATATGAAACAATGGTTTTAAGACATGGCACAACAGGTAGTGCAGGGCTGTGATCTCTGAGAAAGGGAAATCAAACAAGATGAGCCCTATTTCCTAATGGCATGTTCAAATCGAGGTCACAGTGCAGAAGAGGAAAAACAAGCAGAGTCCTGTGGCTTTACTGAGTTGAAGAGACAGCGATCAGAGATTCAGGAGTCCAAGGTGGCTAGAATTATAGGTAGAGTATTGGAGAAAATGAGCTGTACAGAAAGAAAACCCTACAGCTCAGAAGAGACCGCTTGAGATTATGGGTAAGTACTAAACTGCACCTGTGTTGGTCGAAAATTTACAAGGCTAGAGAAAGTAATACCAGAAAAGGCTGTATTGTGTGGTTATCACAGAACTGCCGATCAGATGGCAGTGGGTCAGACTCTACCTACTTGGCCTTGGGTAAAACATTTCTCCTCTCTGTTCCTCAGATTATTATTTTTTCTTCGTAAAGCGAGGAAGAAAATAATTGCATCGCTCTCAAAAGATTGGGAAAGTTTATTGAACACTGTTGTTTCTCATTGGGTTCTCTGATTGAATGTAAACTCCAGAAGGCAAGAACTTTTTTTTCACCTCTGTATTCACTGGCATAAAGCAGGTGAGCAGTAAATGGTTATTGAATTAATAAACTAGGGTATTTAAAACGCTTTAAATAATGTCTAGCATTGGGCTCAATGAATATTCTCTAACAGAAAAGACAAATAGCATCAAATATTTTTTCAGGTCCGTTGAATGGAAACAGCCTCTGCAATAGAACCCATGAGTTTCCAGAGTTTGGGACCATCTTACTACTTCAAGGTAAAGATGAATATGTGTGGGGGACTAAAAAAGTAATACATATGTAATAATACGTATAACATATGCGGCTTACATTATGTATATATGAATGCAGAAATATAATATAGGAAAGCAGTTTTGCCTTTTCATCTTCTGCCTCCACGGACCAGAATTAGTTGGTAAAACTTGGGGAAGCCACATCAGAAAATAAAAAAAGAGGGTTAATCAAGGACAGATTTCTTTGAAGGTGCTTCTCTGTAAGTATTTTCAAGTGTAAAATTATATGGAGAAATGGTTGGTATTTCTTTTTTAGTAAATCTACCCTGAAATGCTATAAGTAGTACTTTTACTGTTTTTTAGGCCTCACTTGTTTTTTTCTATCATGATAATATAATATATCTGGTTATCACCAAAGCTGCTCACAGGTTGTTTCAGTCACATCCAGCCTCTCTGTCTCTCCTACAGAGCAGGATGGGATTCTGCACGGCATGCAGATATGGCCACAAATAGAAAGACTGAGGGGTGGTGACTTATGGGTCACTCCTGACATCTGTTAATAATCGTGCACTGCCCATTGTCTTCTCCTGGCGAAAGCCTCAGTTTTTGTTCTGTAAATACAGAAACTGGTTCCATCAAAATCAGGGAGATTTTATGGCATTTACAATCAATACCAGTTGTAAGAATTGAATCAGTCAAGACGCTTACAATCAATACCAGTTGTAAGAATTGAATCAGTCAAGACTCTATGTCAACCATCAAGCTGAAAGCAATACAACAAAGACACAACATGTCTTAATCTCTGATGTGAAAGCTGTCAGTAAGAACAGGTACATGGCATCCAGCTCTCGATATACTGCATTTTCACCTCTCTTTGTCTTTGAGGCCCGTTCTTGTTCCTCCTCCCCACTCCTGTAAATTCAGTTCTACGCCCCCCACAGGACAGTCAGGTAGTACTGTATTCACCTACCACTGTCCTGACCCCAGTTCTCCACTATTCAGAATCAGACACATGACTATTCCTAATTGGCAGACCTCAAAAAACCAAACCAAACAACCCAAAATCTTGCATTATAGTTATATAGCACTTCATTAATGTTTTTGTCACTGGTATTGGCATCTTTGTTTAATACATGAACCAAATAGACCAATGACGTACTAACTATAGTTTGTCAGAGTGTAAATTCATTAAACACATTTTTGTTGTGATGGTATTTCCTAAGGAGCAATTCTAACTATATAGACATAATCATATTTGAGGAATCAGCACAAAACTTTGATATTAATGTATGGATGAATGAAAAATATATTGTCTCAAAATAATCCAATAAGGGGGCACACATGAAACAAGATTGGTCATGAAGCTGCAAGAATGGCTTATGGGGGTTTATTAAACTAGTTTCACTCTTGTATATACATCTTTGATCATTTTCATGACAAAGTGTTTTAAAATAAAACAGAACGGTCATGTGGGATACAAAGGAAGACAAATGTTTATGAAGAAGTGAAAACATGTATTAAGTACAATTTTAAATTTAGGTGAAATCCCAACAAAATATAGACTAGGTTACAATTCTAGTTAACAATAATCATGTGTTTAAAGGAAGCTTAGACTTTTCTTGTCCAGAATGGATCATCCTCTAAATTTTCAGAAAAATACTTGAATTTTCTCTTTCAAGGTTAGAAAGTAGAAGTATACTTAGGCAGTATTTTCATATAGTAAGGTCCTATACTTGAACATTATTTTCAAAGAACGGCCTTAATGTTTTACCCAAATAATATATACATATTTTAAATGATCAAATAGTACTAGAATGCATAAAACAAAAACTTAATCATTTTCTATCCCACCACGTCTCCCTCTATAATCCCACACACCAGACCCAAGTACCATTCATTGACTCATTTTGCTCTTTTATCTGATAGTCACCTCATTCCGGCTCTAAACAATATACTTGTACATTTTCTACTGCCATATTATGAACGACCAAATTTACCTCCCTTAATGCCTCGCACCCCCATTTATCACCTATATCCTTGCCATTCTCCCAAGATAGTGAATTCCAAATTTCTAATGAAATGATTGTTTGCGTGTGACTTGCTTATTTCCCACTCCTGTTGTTTCCTTCTCAGTGGATGCAGCCCCATTTGGGTTACTCTTGGCTTTTGTTTCCTGCTATTTTATTCATTTCACAGCAGGAGAGGTGATTTATTAGACAGATCAATTCAGAAAAATAAAGAGCATCTTGTACTGGGCTCTGCCTTTCGCGCTCTTCAGATTGCGCTGCCTACAGGAAGCATTGTGTCCAAATGCTCCTTCAGGGTACACTTTGCTCCTTCTAGGGGGGAGAGACGTTTCCTTATCCAATTTTGCTATGAGTCGGTGGGACAAGCTAGGGATTTGTTAGGAGGCCTGTTTTCTCTTACACTACGCTCTATCCTCCACTTTTATAAGTAATGACAGTGATATTCTGGCCTCCAATCTGCTGCTCTTCACTTCTCAATTTGCTCAGATTCCAGGTACGAAAAAGAAGGAACTATTTATTGGACTTCCTTAGAGACACCAATAATATGTATATATTTTTAATTATCACCCCATAAAATTTCTTCACTGCAGAACCAGCGGTTTACTAGGACTATGTTTCCTCTTTTACACTATTTTCCATTTTTCCTAGGGGTAACAATTTCTGTCTTCATTTTTTTCTTATTCATGTGCATTTTCTCTCTTTACGCAGCTTCAAATATCTGGATTTCTCTTCCACAAGATAAATTTCATCTAGTAAGTTTTCATCCCTTTTATTTTTCTAGAGTCTTCTGTTGCGGGCCTTATAGTCTCTTCTTCCTGGTTCCTCTCTAGGCCTATTGCATACCATGTTTCTCCAAAAATAAGACCTAGCCGGACCATCAGCTCTAATGCATCTTTTGGAGCAAAAATTAATACTGGGTCTTATTTTACTATAAGACCAGGTCATATATAAGACCAGGTCTTATATTAATTTTTGCTCCAAAAGATTCATTAGAGCTGATGGTCTGGCTAGGTCTTATTTTCAGGGAAACAGGGTAGCTGTCATCCTGGCACTTTCTTTTGGGTCTCTTCAGTGTGAATTCATTGTTTCTTGGATCACATTTCTCCCTCGTTCTTGGTATATCCTTTTCTTTGGTGGAGTACATTCTTAAATAACTTCCTAAAAATAATACCTAGGAGGCAAAGTTTTTCAGACTTCAAATATTGAAAATACATTTACTGTATCATGTTTTTCAAGTAGGCTAGAATGACGATAGAACTTTACGTGAGAAATTATTTTCCTTAATCATGTTGAAAGTGTGTAGTCTGTATGATTTTCCATTGTTGCTGTTGATAAATCCAACAGCAGATTCCTCATCCTTTCATGTTCCCTGTTTCTCTCCACTTGATACTGCAGTAGATGTTGTTGCCTATCCAACATCCATTCACCCCAAATTTGTCCAGGTATTTACCCCATCACCAGTTTCATAAGAGTATCTTGAGTAGTTTCAGACAATCAGTAGATGGTATTCTTTTATCTGCCAATATTGGCCCAGAAATGAGCATGTGATATTAATTACCCCATCAACCTGCAGGAAAAGACTTACAGCATATTGGTGGAGAGGGTTCTTACTCTTCTTATGAATGTGAACTATGAAATTTGTAGTTTTTTTTTGCTACTCTCAACTATTTTGTGAACATTAAGGAAACCAGATTTAGGGAGAACCAGAGGAAGAAAGAAGAGGCAGATAGAACTGGAATCGTTGATGATGTCAACTGAGCGTCTGATGCAACCCTTACTGAAACCAACCCTACTTCTACACTATCTTTTATTTAGTAAGATAATTAATTTGCTTTTTATTTAAGGAGATTAGAGTGAGAATTTTCTTTATTTTCCCCCCTCCAGCCCAAAGCATTCTGACTGCTAGAAGAAGCTTTTACTTTTTTCTCTTTATCCCTAGCATCCTGAAATTTCTTGATGATGTCTCACAGTTTCTGTCGTTTTCCTTCCTTTTGCTGGACATGGGGTGGCCCTGTTCAACATAGAAATTCATATTTTTCAGGTGTGGAGATACATGATTGTATTCTTGATCATTGCCTTCCCCCCCCCATTTCTCATTCTTGACTATCAACATCAATAGGGGCACAGAGTCAGAAGAACCTTCTACAATAAGAATTAAGTGACTCCTAGAAGATTCATGGATCAACTACAGGTGGATTTTTATCCCCCTTGAAATTGTGTGCAAAATACTGTATTTATGTATGTATTCTCCATTTTTCCAGAGAGAATCTAAAGCTATTTTCTATTTTATTGTCCCCAGAGGATCTAGTCCTTGAGGGTGACAGGACCATTAGCTTGTACGAGAGCACAATTGCAAACTACTGACTGGTTAAATATTAGAAGAAGGGACCAACAGATATGGAGAAGGAAACAGTTTCTGATAGTTACTCCTGACAGTCTATGTGACATGAATGGCTGTGGGATTTACTTCATTCAACAAAGAAACAGGAGACGTAAAGGTATGAGGTATTCGACTGATTTGAATGGCCAAAGCAAAATATTTGATTTGTTAGTCCAATGAATGGACAGCTTTGTGGCTATAAGCTGAATATTCTTCACAAAATAAGATTTAACTTTAAAGAAAGAAATGGAAAAATCCTCAGTGATAGAATTAAATTCATAATGCATGCCAAAGTCTCATCTAAGGCTTTATTATACTGTGAGATGTGTCTTATGATAAATAATATTCTATGGATGGCTATGTATTTACTTGAGATTTTAATGAAAAAAAAAAGAAAATGAAACTGTTTTAATGGAAAATCTTTGCAATTAGTTTCCAAAATAGCTTCTTAAATTGCTCAGTTTCGAGAATAGTTTTGGCAAGGCGATGTATTATAGTAAGCACAATAGTTCTAAAAGATCCTTAAAATCTTTCACTTTTTTAACATTTAAAATTGCTATTAAGTTAATGCTATTAAGTTAATGTTGGCATAATTTCAAATAAACCATCTTTTTAAAATAGTTTATACATTTTTTCTTATAAACTTGTTTCATTAAAATGCCATGCTAATGGGCCTGCAGCTGGTTTCCTATTGGAACTGCTTTAACGAGCTCTATAGTCATTCCCAGAACCACAGAATTATAATTTTCATAGGAAGTAACTTGCTCCATCAATTATCCTCTTACCTGTATGTTCAGTCTCTCTTCTCCTATCCTGGCAGCCTTTCATTCCCTTGGAAACATATTCAGATCTATACCACTAGAGGAAATCCTTCTAAATTCTACTTCTTCCTCCAGCCACTGCACATTCCCTTTCTTTGACTCATACTCAAGATATGTGAAAAGTATTCTTCTGAATGTCAGTCATAAATAAGTGGAGAGAAGAAGGTGGTGGAAGGCACAGCATTGCAACCTGGACTGAAACTTCAGGATCTAAGAGCAGGAGCAAGTAGGAGGGTGGAATGAGTCTATAGTAGGAGTTAACCGTTGTTAAGAGAATGAGGCTCTCAGGGTTATATAGACCTGTTTTCAAATTTCTACTTTGTCGCTTGATGGCCTGTGACACTGGAAAAGTGATTTAACCTATACATGCCTCCCTTTCCTTATGTGAAAATGAAGTAAAAATGGTATCTACGCCATGATGTGAGAAACATGATTAAGTTCAATAATCTAAGAAGAGCTTAATAAATATTTGTTACAATTACTACTATTCTCAGAGGCTGTGACCATGTTTCTCCCAAAATAAGACCTAGCTGGACAATCAGTTTTAATGAGTCTTTTGGAGCAAAAATTAATTGAGACCCAGTCTTATTTTACTATAAGACAAGATATAATATAATATAATACCAGTTATAATATAATATATAATATAATACTGGGTCTTATATTAATTTTTGCTCCAAAAGATGCATTAGAACTCATTGTCCGTCTAGGTCTTATTTTTGGGGAAACATGGTAGTATTCTGAATGTGAAGGTAGATTCTCTTACCCCTCCCTCCCTTAAGCTATACACTTAATAATGCACTAGGTAATGAAATGGCCATGGTGTTCTGGGGTAAGCATCACTTATACGATGTTCCCCAGTTTCTAATTCTAATTAGCAGGAAAGGGAGTTAGAGAACAGAATGTGACACCTAGGTCACCAGAGGCAGTGTTGATTGGTCATGAAGAATATTCACAGTGAAAGAAGGAGAAGAGTAATTGTTAAACCCTGGAGGAAGAAGAACAGCACACAGCACATTGTTACTCACTGTATAGCCAATAGGTTTTTCAGTGTGTTTTCTTTCAGTAGGAAGTATAGAAATTCAGGCCATCTTCGTTGTGATTTATTTGAATGTATGATAGATGCAGGGTTTGGAGGGTTTAAAAAGCACTACAAAAAAGAGGTCAATTTTATCTTGTCCTTTGATAGATTCAGTATTGTAAAGATTATGAATTAGCTTGATTGCGGTTATTTCACAACGTACGTGTATAGCAAATTGTCAAGTTGTATACTTTAAATATATACAATTAAAAAAATTACGCTCCAGAGCGTAGTTAAGAACAATGAAGCAATCTTCGCCTTTAATTACTGGAGTTTAACTGCTAAGTGTGTTTTTTGGGAAAGAGTGATTGAGGGCCCTACCTATACGACTGTCATCACATGGTTACTGTGGGCATAACCAAAGCTGTGCCACCCAGAGGAGCAACAGCACAGGCTTAACACTGTGTGTGAGTGTGTGTGTGTGTGCGCGCGCGTGCACGCGTGCGGGGTGGGGGGGTGTGGAGTAATAGACCTCTCTAAAACACAGCCCTGACAATTAAGTTCACGAACTCTTCCTAGAAAAAGTGCTACATCCCTCACTGCTGAATATCACTACGGTCACCTTTGAAGTGCTCCCCTTGGGAAGCTATGCACCGACGCCAGCACCTAGTCCACCCTTCAAAGCAATTTTGGAACTCTTTTTCTGGAATAGCCATCAGAGCTGTCATCTTATTACCCTTGACATCTTGAATGTCATCCAGACGTCTTCCTTTCAATAGTTCCTTTATCTTTGGGTAAAGAAAGGAGTCATTGGGGGCCAGATCAGGTGAGTAGGGAGGGTGTTCCAATACAGTTATGTGTTTACTGGCTCAAAACTCCCTCACAGACAGTGATCTGGTGCATTGTCGTGATGCAAGAGCCATGAATCATTGGCAAAAATTTCAGGTCATTTTCTTCTAACTTTTTCGCACAGCCTTTTCAGCACTTCCAAATAGTAAACTTGGTTAACTGTCCAGTTGGTACAAATTCATTCTGAATAATCCCTCTGATATAAAAAAAATGTTTGCAACATCATTGTAGTAAGTTCGTGAACTTAAGTGTCAGACCTCATAATACACCCCATCACTAAACAAGTAAATAAATAATAACTCCCAGAATGGGGGCCCAGTATGTAGAATTATAACAATATATTATCTAAAATGTCCAATTTTCAACAAAATTTACAAGGCATGCAAATGTACAGTGAAATATGACCCAGACATTGAAAAAAAGGCAACAAAAGCTGTCTGTGAGAGTAACCAGATATCAGATTAAACAAAAAAAACTCAATGCAGCCATCATAAACATGCTCACAGAACTAAAGATAAAGGTATGATTAAAAATGTAAAGGAATGTATGATGAGATGTCAAATAGTGAATATCAATAAAGACAGAAGTTTTAAAAAGACCCAATGGAAATTTTGGAGTTAAAAAATACAATAACTGAAATAAAAACTCACTGGAGTCTCAGCAGACTTGAACTGGCAGAAGGAAGAATTATGAACTGTGAAGACAGATCAATAGATTATGCAAGCCAAAGAATAGGGAGAATAAAATGATGAATAAAAATGAACAGACCCTAAAAGAAATGTGTGACATCATTAAACATACCAACATACACATAATGGGAGTATCAGGTGGAGAGGAAAAAGAGAAAGGAGAAGAAATAATATTAGAAGAATTGATGGCTGAACGTCCCAAATTTACTGAAGAACAATAACGTACTCATGTAGGAAGCTTAAACTCTAGGTAGAATAAACACAAACAGAAGCACAAACAGCACATCACTGTAAAAATGCTGAAAGTCAAAAACGAGAAAATTTTTAAAGCAACAGGTGATAAATGATGTTACTTGCAAGGGAACCACAATTAGATTAACAGCTGAATTCTCAGCAGAAACAATGTAGGCAAACAAGCAGTGGGACAGTATACTTAAAACTGCTCAAAGAATCTGCCAACCAAGAACTCTATATCCAACACAGCAAAACAAAGGGAAAAACAGAATATGCTATCAGACTTGCCTTACAAGTAATTCTAAAGAAATTTCTTTAGTTTGAAAACAAAAGATCCCAGACTGCAATTCAAATTCACATGAAAAAACAAAGCACATTGATAAAGATAATAATATAATTACCAAGGACCATATACATGTATATTATTCTCCTCTTAATTGATTTTAAAAGCAATTGTATAAAATAATATCTATATAACATATTGTTGGGCCTATCACATATAGAAATGCAATATATATATATATATAATATATTTACCAAAAACACTACACAGGAAGTAGATGGGAATAAAGCTATAATGGGCTAAGGAAATGATGACAGATGGTAAAGTAATAAGTACAGTGATGTTATGTTGGTGAGGATGTCGAGCAGGCCTCATGTCGCAGGCCTCATGCACTGCAGGTGGGAATGTAAAATGGTGCAGGAACTTTGGAAAGCAGTCTGGCAATTTTTGAAATGATTAAAGGGAGTTACCATACGACAACCCAGCAATTCTACTCCTAAGAGTATACCCAAGAAAAATGAAAACATGTCCTGCATAAACTTGTACACAAATGTTTATAGCAGCATTATTCATAATCGCCAAAGTTGGAAACAACCCAAATGTCCATCAATAGACAAATGGATAAACAAAAGTCATATATTCACACAATGAAATATTATTTAACCATAAAAAGAAATGAAATAATGATACATGCTACAACTTTGATGGACCTTGAAAATATACTGCTAAGTGTAAGATGCCAGTCACAAAAGACCACATACTATATAATTAAATTAACATGGAAATCTACAATAGAAACATCTGTAGAGACAGAAAGTAGACTAGTGATTGAGTAGGGCTGGGGAGTGGTACATTTTAAGGGTCTTTCACGATGGTTCCCATTATGTCTATTGAGAAGAAAGTTACATCAACCAGAAAGGTAAAGTACTTCCTTAAATAAATTAGATATGGTGAAGGCATAATAATCTTTTCAGTGCTTAGGGATTCTAAAGTTTTTATCCTGGTCTAGTTAACTCTTTATTTAGAAGGGCCTTAAAATATGTCACTGCCTGTGATGGTTAATATATGTGTCAACTTGGCTTGGCTATGGTACCCAGATAGTTAACCATTATTCTGGATGTTTCTGAAAAGGTGTTTTTGAATGAGATTAACATTTAAATCAGTAGACTTTGAGTAAAGCAGATTACCCTCCATAATATGGGTGGCCCTCACCCAATCATTTGAAGACCTTGAGAGAAAAATACTGACCTCCCTGGAAGAAGAGGGAATTCTGCTAGCAGCCTACCATTGGCCTCAAACTGCAACTCTGGGTCTCCAGCCTGCTGGCTTACCCTACAGATTTTGGATTTTTAAGCCTCCACAGTCACATGAACCAATCGTTAAAATCAATCTCTATACACACGTATATCTATTGATAGATATACCATTGTTTCTCTTTCTCTGGAAAACCCTGACCCCTCACTAATTCAGTGTCCCAGACTCACAAATTAGCAGACCTGGGAACTGGTTACCCAGTGATAAGTAATTTCTCATTTTGTTCTCCAAATCTTCCTCACTGATAAATAGACTTTGGATCTAGTTTTTCACAGAATATCCATCTTGTTACCAAATCACTCTTCTCACCAACTTTCCTCATTACCAATTTTGCCTCATTCTTTAAGATTGCAATTTTGTCTGGTCATTGCTCCTTTGTTGTGATTCTAAGACTGGGCCTTGGCCTGTGCCCCAACCCAATATTTGGGAACTTTTGACCATGGTTTGATCCTCTGGATGTCAAAACTGCCCAAACAATTGGAAACTTCAGGGCCAACTACTATCTAAATATTTATCTAAGCTTGTCTGGTTTTCATATGTGTATTTCCTAGTGCTAGTAGAGTTTTTTTGGAGAGTTCCTTTATTACTGGCTCCATTTTCCAGGTTAGAACTTAGCTCTTATTCTGTAAGTCATTTCTCCTATTTATGAACTATTTGAATGTCCAGTTTTCCTAATAAATCATTTATACCCATATTGACAGAGCAGTTGCTTCAAGAAGTTCCCAATTTTGTTATTTTTGTAAGAAAAAGATTGACCTCATACAGGAACAAGGTTTAAAGATAGGTCTCAAGCGAGTCAGTGGTAGGATCAGGAATAAAGCTCCAAATCCCTGACTCAATCTTGCGTGATCCCACAAAATTAGTGAGTCTTCTCTAAAAACCTTACTGGCACCTACTAAATCTTCCGGAGACATCAAATGGCTTTCATTAAACAATATTTTGACTAAGAGTAAACATGAGAAACACAAATTGAATTTCTTTTCGTGCTTCTCAGTTCAAACCTAAGTGGTAAGTTCCTTTCTAAGTACTTTTTTGCTTTGAGCTAAGGACAAAATGTTAGCATGACCTCAGATGTTGAATAAGCCCAAAATATGAATTCATTTGGAAATAGCTCATAAGAAACTATTGAAACAAAGTTGAATAATTGAACACAGCAATTGCCTTCCAAGTCACTGCAGTAGAGTTCCACTCACAGTACCTGTCTAGTTACTTTTTAATTCTTGCTCTTTTGCCCATGTTTTTTATTTTTTGACAAACCAGAAACCCGTAACAAAGGAAGTGTCAGCATTCTTTCCAGTGGACTACTTTTATTTCCTGAATATGCGATTATGTCTCAACTCTAGGTCTGTATAAATTTCGTCTACTTCGTGAAATATTTATCCCACCCTGGCTAACCTCCAACTTCTAGCGATACTACTTCTGAAACGCCTCTTCAGTAACTCCAGACTGGGTTAGGTGATCTGTCTTTGTGTTCCCATAACACCCTATGTTTACATATCAGCACTTAACACATTGAACTGAAATTGCTTGCTTATTATTCTGCTTTCTCCTTTAGACTGTGGGTGCCTTGAGTATAAGAAGAATGTTTATTTTATTTACCAATTGTCTGCCTCATTCATCTTGGAATCCCTAAGACCTAGTAAATAGCTGTCTATATACTTGTGTCTTCACCACACTGAACTCCTCTGTATCTGATTGCACTGGTAAACATGAACTAAAGAGTAGCTATATACAGGATGGATGGATAGACTGATCAATAGTGGATGGAAAGATTGACATAAAGGAAATAGGTTTTGGTTTGGACACTTAACATAGAAATGGTGGAACTGTGACCCAGGGTAGAGTTCTGATCCAGAAAGTCAATACTTTGGACATGTTTCAGGTACAAATTCAGTGTGAGTGTGTGATGCCTAGCAAATGTAAGCAAGCAACAAGTCCGTGAGCCAGGGCTCCAGCCCGACGTATTAGTCATACTTTACACTGCCATCCTCCACCAGCCTTTGCTTACTATTTGTCTTCTGCATGAAATTCCATTGGAAATCTTTTAATCCTAGCAAAAGCTCACATGTGCCTTCTTTTTCCCTGATTTCTTTTGAATGGACTACCCCTTCCCTTGCCCTCCCATGGTATTGCGTCTTCTTGGATTAGAACGCTTGGCGCATGCTGACTGGTAGGGCCTGAGCATGCAGAGGAAAAATAGGCATAATCCCTGGCCTTACGGTGCACAGTCAAGAGAGGACTTGACTATTGAAAGTTGACTATACACAAGTCATAATGTGCCTGTGTGTTTGCCTTCTCACTGGGCTGTGAACTATTGGAGGACAGGGACTACTTTGGTTCATCTTTGTATCCTCAGTACCTGGCACCAGAATGTTGCTTAGCCAATATGAATCTGACTCGAAGATACCTGTTATGTTAGGTTTCTTATTCTCAGGAGAGGGATGTATGATAGCTCTTCAGCAAATTTTATTGAATACATACACCAAGGACTCAGGGCTAGGGATACAGAAATGAACAAAACAGACTAAATAACTGTCCTTGTAAAGCCGACATTCTAAAAGAGGGAGACAAATGATAAACGAGTAAGCAAATAAATAAATTGTGCAATCCAAATGTTAATAGGTATTGTGAAATCAAATAAGTAGAGCAAAGAGATAGTGACTATGGCGTGGGAATAGGAGTGGAATGGTGACTATAATATGTGGCAGTCAGGGAACGCCTCTTTGCAGAGGTGATATTTGAGAAGAGACGAATTAAAAAGGGGATCAAGTACATGATGATGGAAGGAGAACTGACTCTGGGTAGTGAACATACAATGTGAGATATAGGTGATGTATTACAGAATTGTACACCTGAAACCTATGTCACTTTACTAACCATTGTCACCCCAATAAATTTAAAAAGAAAGAAAAGGGGCCAGGCTGGTGGCTCAGGCGGTTGGAGCTCCGTGCTCCCAAATCCGAAGGCTGCCTGTTCGATTCCCATATGGGCCAGTGGGCTCTCAACCACAAGGATGCCGGTTTAACTCCTCGAGTCCCACAAGGGATGGTGGGCTCCACCTCCTGCAATTAAGATTGAACATGGCACCTTGAGCTGAGCTGTCGCTGAGCTCCCGGATGACTCAGTTGGTTGGAGCGCGTCCTCTCAACCACAAGGTTGCCGGTTTGACTCCCGCAAGGGATGGTGGGCTGTGCCCCCTGCAACTAGCAACGGCAACTGGAGCTGAGCTTCACCCTCCACAACTAAGACTGAAAGGACAACAACTTGACTTGGAAAAAAAGTCGTGGAAGTACACACTGTTACCCAATAAAGTCCTGTTCCCCTTTCCCAATAAAATTTAAAAAAAAAAAGGAAAAATAACTAGAATGACATATTTAAAAAAAAAAAAAAAGTAAATTGTGAAAATTCATGATGGAGGCATATTCCAGGCAGAAGGAACTAAAAGTTACCCTAAGGTAGTAAGATACTTTGTTTTGGGAGTAAGAAGGATAGCATAACTGAAACAGAGGAACAAGGAAAAAAGGGGTCAAGAGAAACAAAGGCCAGATCCTGCAAGGTCTTGTAAGCCATGGTAAAGAGTTTGGATTTTATTTTAAGGGAGATGGGAAGCCACTGCTGAATTTTCAGCATGGGAGTGACATTAACTTATTTATGTTTTAAAATTTTTACTTCACTTTTTAATTAAAGTTTATTGGGGTGACAATTGTTAGTAAAGTTACATAGATTTCAGGTGTACAATTCTGTATTACATCATCTATATATCACATTGTGTGTTCACCACCCAGAGTCAGTTCTCCTTCCATCACCATATATTTACTTCACTTTCTGTGAAGAGATGAGCTCTCAGGGCACCAGCTAAGACAATTTTTTACAGTAATCTAGGAGCGTGTTGGTGGTTTGGACTGTGGTGGTAGAGGTAGACATCTTGGAAAGGGATCAGATTTGGAATATTTTTGAAACTACAGGCAACTTTATATGCTGTTGGATTGGATGTGAGGAAGAAAAAAAGAGTCAAACATGATGCCAAGTTGGGGGGAGCTGAGAAAAGGAGACCCTATTTACTGGGAGAGAATCATGTTTCCAAAGAATCAAGAGTATACTTACAGACATCCTAATTTTGAGAGGTTTGCTTGACTTCCAAATGAAAATGAGAGAAATAGTAGGTTAATACATTAATTAGGAGTTTGGGGGAGTGGTTGGAGCTCAAGCTATATATTGGGAGTCAAGAATATATACATGGCATCAAAGATAGTGGAACAGAAGGGGTTCAAGGACTGGTCCCCAAGGCCCTTCATGGATTCAATGTGAGGGAGAAGATGATCCATCAAAAAGAAAATGGGAAAAATTTAAGTTATCAAATAGACAATATATCAGATATTATAATAACATATTGCACTTTTTTATGCAAAATGACAAAAAACATTTATTCATTCAACAAATATTTATCACGTGTCGATGTGCCTACTGTGTGCCAGGCACTTTTTTAGATGCTAGGGATGCAGCGGTGAAGAAAGAAACAACAGATTCAATTTTCTGCTTTTATGCAATTTTCATTCTAGTGGTGGAAGGAGACAATAAGCAAGATAAATAAGCTAACTGTGGTATACTAGGTCATAATAATTGCTAGAAGAAAATTAAAACAGAGCAGGTATTTGCACTGCTCTTCCCTCTGTTGAAAGTTCTTACCCCAGAAGTCCATATGTGAGTGGTTCCCTCAAAGACTTGCATCTTTGCTATAATGTCACCTTCTCAGTGAGGGTCTTCCTGGCATTTCTATTTAAAATTCTAAATCCTCCCCTCTACCTTCTGTGACTTGCTTTACCTACTTTGCTACACTTTTTTCTGTTGCACTCACCATCTCTTTTTTCTTTTGGTTGTGTATTTACATATCCATTTATTCATTTATTATATATTTCCCCCACTAGAGTATCAACTCCATGATGGCAGGAATTTGTTTTTATCTTTTCTGTGCACTGTTCTACTCTAGAACCTACAGCACTTCCTGGCATGCACTAGACACTGAATAAATATTTGCTGAATAAATGTATTGCTCAATGAATAACCATTATCATCACCTGATCTTATCAACTAGAAATATTGCTCCAAAACATGGAATGAATGTACTCTTTTGAGCTTCTGGTAAATTTAACCATGGAGACAGAGGACATTCTGTAAAAATCAATGCATTGGTTTAAGAGAGTTAAGTAATACAAATCATCTTCTGATAGCTTTTAAATTCTAAGGCAGAAAGTAATGTAATTCTTAATTAAATGCTTAGGTTTATGATAGGTTACCTATAAATATTGCTCAAATAAATGACCTAAGTAGGGTTGTAAATTTTATGTATTGGACGCACCTGTATGTTATACTGGGGCTCCTTGAACAGCCAAATTTAACAGTATGCTAATACCTACTTAATAAAACTTAGAGTGTGATTTTACTATTTCAAATGCACATAGAGGCTTATAGTTGTACTTTTACGTTTAGGACTTAATGATGGTAGTTGCTCTGACTAATGAGTGCCAAGTTCATGATCATGCATGCAATCCTCAATTATAACATCATTACAAAGGTAAAGATTGATCTTTTTCATCATGTTTTGATTTATAATGGTTTCTCGGTAAACACAGAGGTAAAAATAACTATTTCCTTATTGAATTTATAAGGAAAGAACTTTGTTCTTAATTTTTAAATTTCCATCACATTTTTAAAATACTGTATTTGCTTTGCAAAAATGTTACAGAAGGCAAATATGGGACTAGATAACTAGAACGCAGTGTGTCAAATATCATACTAAATGTATGAAAAAAGATACTATGAATAGAGAGAAATAAATACATAACTTTGCTTGAGGAGGTTAGATATGATTTTACAAAATAAGTTACTTTTGAGCCAGGATGAGGCATTTTTTTCACATGAAGATATTAGGGGGTGTGGAGGGGGTGTTTCAGGTAGACACAGCATCACAGTTGTAATGGAATTATATGAGTTGTCAGACAGTAGAAATTTCAGTGGGGGCAAGAAACATTTTATGGAGGTAGAAGAAGATTTCACTGGAAGTGAAACTAAGATAAGACAGTGCAGAACCGAGGCAAGAAAGTGAAGGAACTTGTAATGCATTTGGGCTTTTCTTAAAGTATATTTAAGGCAGCCAAATATTGTGTTTTAGAAAGAGGACTCCAAGTCGTCCTTGGAGACTAGATGGGAACAGGAGAAATGTACACGCAGGGAAACCAGTTAGTAGGCTGCCCCGATGGCACCACTGAGACATGGTGTAGCAGTGAACATGGAGAGAAGGGATCAGACTTGAAAGACACTTCTCTGGCACAGCTGTCGTGTGGCAGCTCGAGGGTCCTGAAAGCATTCATGAGGCAGGTAGAAATACAGAAGGAAGATTTATTAAAGAAAGAGGAGGGTCGGCTGGGCAGTCTGCTGGAAACTACTGCCCTGAGTCTTTGTTTCATCTGAAGTTTTATATTTTCTAACCAGGATGTAAATTGCTTTGGCCTGTTGTGGAATTTTCTATTGAGTTTGTCCATTGGGGTGGGGGAAGAAGGAGTTAAACTGGTTATCGAAACCTTTGCATGTGTTGTACAGATTTAAGTTGGAGTCAGGAGTAGGTCCCATATAGATGCAAAACCTCTCCCAAGTCACAGGGCCTGCACTGGGTCGAAGTAAATAGAAACATTGAAACTGATCTGCATAGTAAATGTATAGTAAACAGAATCATTGAGGTTTGGCAGGAGGAAAGGGAGACAAAGGAAAGAAAACTTTTAAAAAGTCCTGAGCTAAATTATACTTGTTAAATCGAATGATATCAGAGGTCCAAATCTCAAAACCGAAGGTACAGTGCCACCATTACAATCCCCCTATCTTATCAACAACCACTTTATAATTTCAGTCCACCTCATGTTAGATTTAAAAGTAACTAAATAAGTAAGTGGAGGGAGGCTGGATATATCAGTTGGTTGGAGCATGAGCTCTGAACAACAGGGATGCCGGTTCAATTCCCACATGGGTGAGTGAGGTGCACCCCACAACTAGATTGAAGACAACGAGCTGCCGCTGAGCTGCCAGAGGGGCTGCCAGAGGGCTCAGTTGCTTAGAGTGTGGGCTCTCAGTAACAAGGTTGCCGGTTCAATTCCCACATGGGTGAGTGAGGTGCACCCCACAACTAGATTGAAGACAACGAGCTGCCGCTGAGCTGCCAGAGGGGCTGCCAGAGGGCTCAGTTGCTTAGAGTGTGGGCTCTCAGTAACAAGGTTGCCGGTTCAATTCCCGCATGGGATGGTGGGCTGCGCTCCCTGCAACTGAAGATTGAAAATGGCGACTGGACTTAGGGATGGGCTGCGCCCTCCACAACTAGACTGAAGGACAACGACTTGGAGCTGATGGGCCCTGGAGGGGCACACTGTTCCCCAATATTCCCCAATAAAAATTTTAGGAAGTAAATAAATAAATAAATGGAATTTAAAAATGTGACACTCAAAGGTAAACTAAAAATATCTATGGACCAGAAACATTACAAACACATATAATGCTAAGTAGTTCTGAAATCCTGGTCCTCCTGTTAAGCTGGGGGTTAAGTGCCTACAGGGTACCAGAAAGGAAAATATTGAATATGGTGCTGGAAATCTAAGTCAAGTTCACTGAATGAAATCAGGGTCCCTGGCAGAGTGAGCTTCCTCTGAAAAGAGGCTGAAAAAGGTTGTAACCGCTGCTTAAGTCTTTGATTTTATGTAAAGCTTGTACAGGTGTGAGTGTGATTAGAGGAACCAAAGAAATCTTCAAGGTCTAAGAGAGGGGTTAAATGTCCCATTGTTTTAGTGACAGTATCTGTCAGTTCCCCATTGTCTTTCTGAGATGGAGGAACTATGACATCTGGCTTGTGAGCGTTCAGGTGGAGGCAATCACAAAGCTACTAGGTGGGGATGGCTGAACACAGAGGTAGAAGAGGGTGGAATAAAAGAAAAACTGAAGATGCATCTGGAAACAAAAATTCCAAAGAACACTCTAAGAAAGATTGCCAACATGCTTAATAGTCTATAAATTTACTGCCAAGATGGTAAAAATAATAGCAGAATCTCAAAATGATCTTGGGCATTTTTAGAATGTCTAGAGATAAAAAGGAAGGAAGACAACCATTTTTTTTTAAAAGCAAGAACTCAAGAACCAACACCAAAGAGAAAATAAAAACAGGGAGTTATTTTTTAAAAGAACATTAGCAAACAGTCATTTTAATTTAAAAAAACAGGACCAACGTAAGTAAAAAAGGCGACATCGTTGAAAGGAGTATAATAATAGAAAAAGAAAAATCTACTGTATGGTTGCAATGCAGACCTGAGATGGCAAAAGAAAGGTTCGAGTCCATTGCTACCAGACCTGCCTTACACAAAATATGAAATGACACTGGATGGTAACTTGAATCCATAGAAAGAAATGACAAGTAGCAGGAATGATAAATATGCAGGTAAATGTGTGTAGTTCAAGATGACTCCCAAGATTCTGTCATGAGGACAAATGGAAAGAGAATACTGGGGAAGGAGAAAGTTTCGGCAGGTCAGAGAGATGTTGAATTCAGTTTGGGAGTGCTGAATGTTATGCGTGAGTCCCCTCTAGGACACAGAAATGTCCAATGTGTGACTGGAAATAGAGGCAACCAAAGAAACCACTAAAATACCGAACAGTGCCAGTTCAGAGGCTAAAAACAGAGAAACTTAATCTTTCAAAAATCATGTACAATGCATACCGCATACATTGTGTGAAGATTCAGAAATCAAAGTCTGACTGGAAATGGTTTAGACTCTTTATCTGAAAAGTCAAACAGAAGTCTATAAAGCAATGACTGGTTTAGATAGGGAAAAAAAAAAGTGGAGGTCTTTTCCACTAAAATCCACATAATTATCTAATATCAGGACTAGGGACACTCAGAAAGCAGTCCACTTCTGTAGATAAAAAGGAACATACTACATTGCACTGGAGGGATTGGTCATGAAGATGTTTTACAGACTAAAGATGTAAAAAGGTTAAGCAAAGGTTTAGATCAATTCACGGATATAAGATGTAAAGTAGCTGAATAAGGAAACTTAGACTCAGTTCCTAACCTCATGAGGGCAACTGGCACTCTCCTCACAGATCAGATCTCTTTGCTGCTGTCAGAATAGTCAGATGGAGAATTGAGCAGACCTAATACTGCATGCCTTATACTTGATGACTTCCTGAAGCTGGAAATTGGCTGCAAATGCTGAATGCAGATGGAATCTGGCCTTCATTCTAACGTCACAAGTCAAGCGTAAATTATTAAAATAGATATACAGCGGAAATGTGATCAGATTTTTGTGTTGTTAATCATCTGAGTTTGTGAGATTTTTATGATATTCTATAGTTACCCATTTAATGAGTATTCAATATTTTGAGTAGTTGACTTTTTGCACAGAAATATACACTGCATTATGATCATACGGTTTGATTTGAGAACAAAACGAATCAAATACAAATACAAATTAAAACAGTAAGAATTGTAGAGTTGGAAAAGACCTTGGAGATGATCAGTTCGTTTCCTACCAGACCTGGGAAAGTTCCTGCCTCAGTTTCTCACATGCTCATTCAACTCAGCTGGAAATCCTTCAGTGACAGAGAGAAAAGGTCCCATCAGTTGAGCGCTGAGCTAGGTGCTTGACAGACATTATCTCATATAGTTCTCACAATACAACTCTAGCAGGTAGGCCATTTTACAGACAACGAAGGAACCTGAGGCTCAGACATTTTAAGTAACTTGTCTAAAGTCACAAACTTAGTAAACGATGGGGCCAGATATAATACCTGTTCTTTAACTGACTTCAAATCCCACATTCTGTCCATTAACAATGGCATTCTAACTCATCACTTTATAAGATAGCCCCTCCCACCATTGTAATTATTACCCAAAAAAATCTCTTTGTTGTATCTTCCATGTGGAAGTACACGCAGTTTGTAAAGACCATCCTCATGTGATCTACAAGTGTTCTCCATGCTGAATGTCCCCAGTTACCGCTATAGCCCCTCACCGAACAGTGCACGGGCTTCTGACATTGTGATGGTCTCTGCGTGCACTCTAGTTTGACCATGACCCATTTCAATTTCACAAAGTAAAATACTCACTGACCTCGCCTTGGGCCTTATAAAAGTAGCTTTGTTCATGAGCTCCATCTGCTGGGTGGGACTTACCATTACTCTTTAGGAACAAGCTTTTCTTAAGATCAACGGTCTAGATAGGGTCATGGAAGCTTTGTTTAAAATTTTACATGGATACATTTCAAAAGGATGATGGTTATGGAAATGTCACCTTCCTTTGTGACACAGTGCTAAGTCTGTGGGCTCAAGTCCAAAATACTGTACACATATCTTCCATCAGAGAGAATGGGTCAGCCAAGGATTTTAGAAGTGGCTTTTCGGGTTTCAGGAGTCCATTGAACTGTCACATTTTTAATAAAAAAGGCCAGCATTCAAAGCACAGAGCAGAACCTCTTTATCTTCCCTGTCACTACATCTGTGAAGTCTAATAGGATATTATGGCATATCCTGACAGAACTTGAACCATAAAAAATACAAATTGGAATTTTCTTGGCTAATTTGTCAGTGGAGAGGGTCCTGTAGGAGAGAGAATAAAGACATATAACAGTGGATATTTAAACCTGAACTCTAAGAAATACTAGTGAGAATATATATATATATGAAATTAGAACATGTAAAACAATATTAAATCAATATGATAGGATTTGTTTTACTTTTAGTGTTCCTTCAAGAAGAATTCATAAGTAAGTGAAGGTGATTTTCTCCTGATGGATGAAGCACAGAAAAATTTAACTCAGTGTCACAGATAGAAATACAGATTTGGCCCAAAGGCATAACAGTTTCCTTCACTGTCAAGTGTTACAAATCTTGAATGTCCAACATTTCAGTGGATTTTCTATGGGACCTTTGTTAACTGGTACAAATTGTGCAGTACTGGTCTTTCAGCAATATATTCAAATGTACTCTTTGAAATAATAAAGATTCTCTCTCTCTCATTCTATACATACATATATGTATGTATATATATATGTGTGTGTATATATATATATATATACACATACATCAATACATATACATATATATACATACACATGCAAAACACTCGATTGTTTAAAAAACTCCTTCCCACCCAATCTTCCAATTATCATCACAAAAACTTTGCAAAATACTTAGTATAGATTACAACCATCATACGTGTTTCTTAGAAAAGTACTCAGCAGCCATTGGCCCTCATACTACCTGAGGTGAAGAGGCTGGAGGCTTGTTGATTAATTTGCATGGATTTTACAATGTCCAGAAAAAAAACACATTTTTTTAGAAATGTACAAGCCAATTCTAAAATTAACATGAAAATTTGAAGGACCTAGAATAGCCTAAACAGCATTTCAAAGACAAGATCAAATTGGAGTACTATCCTGCCTGATTTCAGGAATTAAGCTACAGTCATCAAGATGGTATATGATTGGTGTAAGAATGGCTAAATAGTTAAAATGAACAGAACGTTTAGGAATAAACCCTCGTGTATTTGTTCAATTGATTTTCAACCAAAATGCCAACAGTAAATGCTAGCCTTTTCATTAAATGGTGCTCAAACAACTTGAGATCCATATGAAAAAAAAACATACCTTGACCCTTACCTCACAATATACATAGAATTCTACTTGAAAAGGATCCTATATGTAAGCATAAAATCAAAAACTATAAATTCTACCTTGCAGAAGACATTTAATATGAAACAAAAGCAAAATATATCTAACGATGTACTGATATACAAAACATATAACTAACGATTCACTAATAAGCAGATAAGGAACCGAGATAAAAGTAGATAATTATTTAAGCAGGTATTCATAAAAGAAGATACAAGAATGGCCAGTAAGCATATGAAATGATGTTTATTTTTCATTAGGGAAATGAGTTCAAAACCATGATGGGATACCATTATACACGTATTAGAATGGCTAAAATTAAAACTACTAAAAATGCTAACTATTAAAGAAGATATACAATAACGAGAACCCTCATACATTGTTGGAGGGAGCATAAAATGGCATAATCGCTTTTTAAAAGTCTGGCATTTTCTTAAAAGACTACACATACTTCCCTGTGAATCAGCAATTTCACTCCTACGTATTTATCCAAGACTCATGAAACTTGTGTCCACACAGAACCTTGTAAGTGACTGTTCATGTCAGCTTTATTCGTAACAGCTACTAAAGGGAAATAACTCAAAAATCATAGACAAGTGAATGACACACTACTTGTGATGTACACAAACAATGGAATAGAGTAGTAGAAAGAGATGTACTACTGATACAACAACGTGAATGAATCTCAGAAATGTTATGCTAAGTGCAGAAAGCCATCATAAGTGTTTCTAAGTTAGAAAAGTACTGATATGACATCCGATATGACTCCATTTATATGAAATTCTAAAAGGTAAAACATATCGGTACTAACAGAAAGCAGATCACTGGATGCCTGGGCCATGGGTCAGGAGATGGAATTGACCACAGTGGGTCAGGAGGGCACTTTTTAGATGGATGGAAATGTCCTGTATCTTTAAAAAAAATTTTTTGACATTCAATATTATTTTATATTAGCCTCAAGTGTACAGCATAGTGGTTAGACATGTACATAATTTATGCAGAGATCCCCCCATTACCTGGCACCATACACAGTTGTTGCAACATTACTGACTGTATCGAGATTATACTGGGGATTATGCAGGTATATTTGACAAATCTCATCACAATGTGCACCTATTCATAAAATTTTATATAAATTACACCTCAAGGAAGTTGATAAAGAAAACACATATCAGTACAATACCGTTTATTTAAATCTTAAGATTTGAAACTGCTTTGCTTACAGGCAACATAAAATAAAAATGATGATAGCACATTTTATTGCCTATGATTGAGATACTGAGTCTGATAAGGAAAAAAAGGCCTTGTCAATGTCATTATTAAAGTTTTTCTTGTGCATTCTCTTTTCCAAATTGACATTTTCTCAATTTACCTGATTTTACACACACACACACACACACACACACACACACACACGCACGCACACTTGTGTGTGTGTGTGTGCGTGCGTGTGTGCGTGTGTGTGTAATGTCCATGCTTGCATTAACGTTTTCAAGAAAACATAAATGAATTAGATGGAGAAATTAATATAGAATCTGAGATATACACCAATCCTAGCCTGGAGGTTAATGAGATGCCATCAGCTAATACTATTGACACAGTAACCCTACTTCTACTGCGTTTTCCCAAAGGTAAGACTGAGTCTTATATTAAGTTTTGCTCCAAAAGATGCATTAGGGCTTATTATGTTCAGGAGATGTCATGTTGAAAAATCATGCTAGGGCTTATTTTCCAGTTAGGTCTTCTTTTTGGGGAAACACGGTAGCTCTCTTAAAGCAGAAATGTCACTGTTCCCAGTCAATGGAGTGTGGAATAATACTGACTTACTGCTCCCGAATGATAGGAACCCGAGGTGAGCCTCCAGGAATCCAACTGAGATGTGTGAATGCAGAGTTGCTGGAGGTTTGATTAAAGTGGTTAAGCTCTCCTCTTTTCACTTGCTTCAAAATCATGCAACACTTGACAGCTTAGAATTCTTCGAAGTTTGTCTTCTCACAGCCTTAGCAGGAATTCTGATTTTCCTACTTTATTCATAAGGGATCCGACACTCAGGTGAAGTTTCCAAAGTCTCACACATATAAAGTGCAGGTCCAGGAGTAAAGGCCTTGGCTTCAACTCAATTCAATTTTTTTTTTAATTAACATTTATGGGGGGGGGGCAACTGTTGGTAAAGCTTTTCCTCTATAAACGCTACCTCCTTGCCCTGGCCAAGGTTACTTATTTTTGACAAAAAGGAAACCCAATGATAGGAACTCACTGGAAAATGCTCACATATATACTGGGGGTGCCAAAAAAAGTATACACATTTTAAGAGGTGTTATCCAGACTCAAGCAGCAGCTCGCCATAATCAGAAGTGTCTGGACACTGATGGTAACCACTTTGAGCACGTCTTGTAATGGCAGAAGTCAAACATGACTTGTATTCATCCTTTGTTACCGGCATATGTCGACTATTACAATTTTAATACAGTTTTCCTTTCTTAAAATGTGTATACGTTTTTGGTACCCTCTGTATTTATATCTATGTCTGTCTCCATGTCTATATTATCTATATTTATTCATTCCCCAAATTAAGAGTGATTGATAGGTATAAGAACAAAAAAAAACTATATATACAAAAACCTAAATAGAGTACATGAAATGCTGAAAGATAATATAGCCATTCAAACATAGTTGACTAAAACTGTGAATATCAGAGACTCTAAGTCAGGGAGGCATGTGGAAATAAGTAGGAAGGGCGGAATGGGCATTGGACTAGCACTGGGCATTAAGCTGAAGTTTGGGTCAAATTAAGCAGATTGCTGTGAAGTGGGGGTGCTAGCCATACATGGGAGTTGCACTTATAATTGAGGCAGAAGAGAGGAGTATAGTGCTTAAAAGTCTCTGTTTTAGAATCAGATCGACCGAATTCAAACCAAACATGATTTCAAACCAAACAAATTTCAGCTATGATTCTTTTTCAACCACTTACCAGCTGTGAGACCCTGGGCAGATTGCTTAACCTCTCTGAGCCTTATTTGAGTAATAGGAAATGCAATTGTACCTCATAGGGTTGTTTGGAGAATTCGATTCAGTAATGATATATAGTTAATTCTTTTGTATAAATATCAGTTATTGCTGTTAATTATTAATAAATAACATTCTCTTGGTATCCCACCCCCAATATATACCAATGTCTTATATGTATTAGGTGTTAAGTAATATTTGCTGATTTTAAATAAATCTTTCCATTTTTGTCAATATCAAAAGATTGTTTATCATTAGAAAAAGGACAGGTAGAGGATCTGCTATTCATAAAGAGTCATTTCTGCCAAATTCTCACTATTTGGTGCTGCTACCATGTTTCCCCGAAAATAAGACCTAGCCGGACAATCAGCTCTAATGCATCTTTTGGAGCAAAAATTAATAAACGACCCGGTCTGATATGATATGATATCATATATGATATGATATGATATGATATATGATATGATATGATATGATATGATATGATATGATATATGATATGATATGATAAAGACCCGGTCTTATATTATAGTAAAATAAGACCAGGTCTTATACTAATTTTGCTCCAAAAGACGCATTAGAGCTGATCGTCTGGCTAGGTCTTATTTTCAGGGAAACATGGTAGATAAGGCCTCTCTCACTTATTAATGTTGAAGCACATGCTCACTCATCACTCAATCTGTTCATTAGCCAAAGCTGACCCAGGCACATCTGAAACAGACATGGTACATAGTGACAATCAATTTTTCTCCATTTCTATCAGCTCACCATGCCTCAAAAGACCAACAACTGTGTGAATGTCATACTTAACCTTTTCTACATAATAGCTTCTTAAATATTTTAAAAAGTGTGCAATATTCAAGACATACAAAAAAAGAAGGGAGAATAAACAGCATGGAGGAACTGACCCAGTTACTGCAACATGTCAAGAGCATGAAAAGATAAATGGCAGGGAGGAACACCTTAGATTAAAAGAGACTGAAGATCTAACAACTCAATATCATGTGTGGACCTTATATGGATCTTGATATGAACAAATTAACTGTAAAAGGGGGATTTTTGAGACAATTAGGGGAAGTTGTTTTTATAGTCTTTTGGTATGCATGATACTAAGGAATTATTATTTTAGTTAATAGTAGTGATGGGCACTGTTATGTTTTTTAAAATCTCAGATTTTTTCAATATGTATACCGCAGCGTATAGAAATAAAATGATGTGTTGTTTGGGATTTGCTTTAACACATTTTAGAAAAAAAGAACAAACATGAAGCAAATATGGCACCATTTTGATAATTGTTGAATACACAAAATGAGAGTATACAGGGGTTCATTTTACTAGCACCTCTACTTTTGTGTACATTTGAAAACACATTTGAAAATAACTTATTATAGCACATGTGATGATATAAACTATGACTACAACCAATACCCGTGTATCCAGACTCAGTTTAGGAAACAAAAGCCAATTCAGTTCAATTTCCTGCACCAGTTACCTCCACCTCCTACAGAAATGACCACCATACTAATTTGGGTGTTTACCTGTTGTCTTGTTACTCTTTATACTTTCACTACATATTTATTTATTCCTAAGCAACATATCACATTGTTCTATAATTTTTCAAACTTCATTAAAAACAGTATCCAGTGGTATGTGTTCTGGAACTTGGTTTTTTTGGTCAATCTGACGTGTGTGTGATTCATCCATATAGCTCCAAAATAGAGCCTTCCAAAAGTATCTTCCATAGTCTCTCTTTTCCTGAGCTGACCAAAGTTGATATCATTATTGTATGTATACTCTTCTCTGGATGAGGGGTTCTAAGTAAATTAATTCTGTCATTAATTAAAGTTAACACAATTTTATTTCCTTCCAAATCTCTCTATTTGTCTTTTTAAAAACATTCTAGAGAGCTAAGTTTTAGCTGTTGGCAGATACATTTTTACTACTTCAGTACATAAGTAAAATAACACATAATGACGGCAAGTTAATTTGGCTACTGTTGTTATTTTAAGAGTTGACATTTTTGGCTAAATCTCAAAATCCTGCATAACTTGCATCACCTCACTCAGAACATAATAATGACAAAGGTGGACATCCACAGCGTGGAGAATTTGACATATCCATGATTACTTACTTTGGATGTGATTTGAGAAAGGTTGCAAAATATGCACGCGTGAGCTGTCTCATTCAAGATTTCTCTGCCCACTGCCTTAAAGGGAAACAATCACCACGTGTAGATCTTCCCGAAAGGTAGGGGATTGTTATAAAATAATGCCTTAGGTCTATTCCCAAATAGTCTTGGTCACATAGTAGGTGTTCAATACTTACTACAAATAACGTTTTTCCTTGGTTGGCTGCAATAAGGGACAGAATTTACTGAACACATCAATTGGCTATCATTGCAAGCACTTTCTCGAGGAGAAAAGATAAGAAAATAAAAGGTATCTGAGTGCATCTCCATGGCCAGTAGACGTTAGGATAACTGACTTCAGGGTAGTGTGGATACCAAAGGACAAGCCCCTCATCTTTGCTTTTACCTGCAGACTCAGTGACAATCCTGCACTGGAGAGTTGTTTCTCTTTGATACACAGCAAATGGGACAGGAGCTTCTTCAATCCTTGCCTTAAAAATAAATCCTTATTTTTTTTCTTAAATTTATTGGGGTGACATTGGTTAGTAAAATTATATAGGTTTCAAGTGTACAGTTCTATAATATGTCACCTGTATATTGCATTGTGTTTACCACCCAGAGTCAGTTTTCCTTCCATCACCATATATTTGATCGTGTTTACCCTCTTCTACCACTCCCCTCACCCCCTTACCCTCTGGTAACCACTAAACTATTGTCTGTGTCTATGAGTTTTCGATTCTTCATTTGTTTGTCTTGTTCCTTTGTTGCTTTCGGCTTTATGTCCCAGATATCAGTGAAGTCATATGGTTTTCAACTGTTTCTGACTATTTCACTTAGTATAAAAGAACAATTATCCGGAAAGATATATGTACCACTATGTTCATTGCAACATTAGTCACAGTGGCCAAGACATGGAAACAACCAACGTTTCCTTTGATGGATGTATGGATAAAGAAGATGCGGCACATATACACAATGGAATACTACTCTGCCATAAGAAAAGATGAAATACGACGACAACATGAATGGATCTTGAAAAAAATTCTCTTAACTCACTCATTGATACGAAGGGATTCTATCCCTGCTTTCTTCTTCCCATAGCCTGGACCTAATTGCATTTAGATATATTGTTTTCTTTTTTGTAAGCCACAAACCCAACATTATTCTTTGCCTTTGTTGAATTTTATAATGATGAAAGTGTCTTTACCTCAGTGACAGTAATTTAATTGTTTACATCCCTGGCCTTTTATTATTCATCTCTACTGTGGTCTGGAAAGACAAGCTTGTTATAAGCTTGTTGTGTATTATTTTGGCCCATAATTCCTAATCAGAGATTTATTTTTATTGTAGTTGGCATATTCTGTATGATTGAAAACTTTCTTCAAAATATATTATTATCATCTGTTAATGTATAAGAAGCCATATGTTTATCCCATGTCCTACCTTGGTGCATTTAAATGACTCATTTTTGTGTGTGCCCACACGCATGCAAGGAGGAATAGAAAACAGAGGGACAAACACCTTTGTGTGACACCAACCATTAACAAGCACTGTGCTAGTGATACTGGTGTCGGTAGGGAGGTCGATGATGGACTCACTGAAGTGGAGCTGAGAAGGAACCTGTCTTTCCATGTCCAAGGCTTGGCACATGTAGTAGAGTCCAGGGCATTCAGCAAAAGGGCAATCAATATAGTTTGGATGTCTCAGGAAGTGGCTGCCTAGCACACTTGAATAAGGAATAAAATGGCAAAGATGGAGAGGAAATTAAATGGGTTTCTCCAAGATCACCATTTTACTTCTTGGTATCTACATAGAAGCTATCTAACGTTTAACCTGTGTTATGTCATACTTTCTGTTTAAAGTTTTAGTGTAACTGTGATTAAAATGTTTTTCATTGTAACTCCTGAAAAGTACTTGGAAATGGGAACGTTTCCAAATAAATATTATGAAATTAATTCCTTGGGAGGATTCCCACTTTTTAGAATGTATAGTAGGGCTACACACAATGATATAGATCCCATGATATTGATATAACATCCAAGAACTGGGAAAAACACTTAGGGAAAACTTCCAGACATTCATTACGGAAAGTAGCAATCCACAGGAGTCTTTTCTTCCAGTAAATGAGACTTTTAAAAGTATTTTAAGTAATGTGTCCTCTACCATGGATCTAGGCAAAATGTTTTGGCATCTTTTAAAGACAGTATTGAGCAGCAAGATCTCTGTGGTCCATTCCCGGAAGCAAAGTGAGGACACACAGGTATTTCTCTATAGTGGATTTAGATCATCAGAGACAATTATAAATGTGATTATGGACAACTTATTGTTATAATTTTTTAAAATTCTCTATTTGTATGTGAATTTACGTGTGGTTGTCACAAAGCAAATTCCTGAGGGCAATATAATTATTTGTATCCTGAAATACATTATGGGTTTCTGTGTCTCTGATGGTTATGAAAGCCCAGGTGTGGGGCTATTGGTGAGGATCTGAGCTTGAGAGCAGGTGCCTGCTGGATCTTATTTCGAGTCACTGCAAACTACGGATATTTCTCCTAAAGCCAAAGTTAACCTTCATTGAGAGGTTAGTAAACAGTCCCTTCCAAGATAGCCTACTTCTTTATATTTCAAGGACAGATTTCGAATGCGAGTTTTGACTGGAGGACACTCAAGACCTGGCCTTCAGCCTCACTCAGCTCTGCTACTTTTAAGCTGTGTGACCTTTGAATAGAACTCAAGGCCTTTAAAAATTCATTTAGTCTAACCCACTTGTTTTATAGTGGTTAAAAATAAAAATAATGGCGGCAATCTAACAACATATAATTAAGAGAAGGAAAAAGAGGTTTAAATCAATAACTACCCAAATGATGTTGGGATCACTTCAATTAAGGGTATTCTAATTGCCAGTTCTCTACTACTGCTTATAGCCAAGCGCCTGGAAGAAATGTCTATAAATCATGTCTCCACTTCATTGCCTCCCATTTCTCCTTAACTGCTAGTTTCTCTTCTGTCCCCACCACTCCACCAATACTCATTTCTTTAGCTTTTCTAATGACTTTCCTGTTGATACACAATCCAGTAAATATTTTTCAGGTCTCTGTTAGTTGACCTCTCAACAGCATTGGCCAAAGTTCTCAAGTCTGTCCTTGTTGAAGCTCTTACTTCTCTCAGCTTCTAATACTCTGGTTTTCCATCGAGCTTTTTAGCTTCTCCTTGCAGGGCTCTTTGGTGGGCTTATCTGATTATTGTTTAATATTAACGTTAGATTAATATTCTAACTGGTTATTAACGTTGGGTTTCTTCGGGTCTTAGCCTTGAGTATTTTATTAACCCAAACTTCAACTACCTATGTACTGATTGACTAATATCTTCAGCTCAGACCTCTACTGACCTCCACAGATGTGATAAATTGCTGGAAATCTCCATTTTGCTACCACAGACACATCAGACTGCCCTACTTTACATTTCCTTTATAGCACTTACCACAGTTTTAGTATGTATTTGTGTTGTTGTTGGGTCAGTACAAGTCTGGTCCATCATACTGACCTCTCTAGCAAGAAACATTAGTTTTGTTTAGCACCTTGCATGTAGTAAATGTTAGGTAAATATCCAACTGTCAATTCACTGCCCTTCAGGTAGGTAGTCCTTTTGTGGCCCTCAGTTACTTTTTCTCACCTTCAGGGATTTTTATTTGCTGTTGCCTCTATCTGAAATGCTTTGCATTCCTACTTTCACATGGCCAGCTTCTTCTGATCATTGAGCTCTCAGCTCAAATGTCATTTCCTCAGGAAAGCTTTTCCTGATGGTCTGATCTGAAGTTGCTCCCTGCTCTTACCCCAGTCATAGCACTTTGCAACATGGGAGAAACTTCTGAACCGGGTTCCTTGTTTAATCTCACTGATACCCTGTTTCCCCAAAAATAAGACCTAGTCGGACAATCAACTCTAATGCATCTTTTGGAGCAAAAATTAATATAAGACTCAGTATTATGTTATATTATTATATTATATTATATTATATTATATTATATTATATTATATTATATTATATTATATTAAAGACCCGGTCTTACATTGTGGTAAAATAAGACAGGATCTTATATTAATTTTTGTTCCAAAAGACACATTCTAGCTGATTGTTCAGCTAGGTCTTATTTTTGAGGAAACATGGTAGAATTCCACACTCTAAAGAGCTGGTTTGTATTGTTCACTAGGGCGACCCTTGTGCTTCACACATAGTAGTAACTCAAGAAACTTATTACAGTGGTTCCCCCCTTATCTATGGCTTTGCTTTCCACGGTTTCGGTTACCCACGGTCAACTGCAGTCCAAAACTATTAAATGGAAAAATACAGAAATACACAATTCAGAAGTTTTAAATTGCATGCTGTTTTGAGTAGTGTGATGAAATCTCACATTGTGCCACCTGGGACATGAAACATCCCTTTGTCCAGCATTTCCATGCTATATAGATGGTCCCTGACTGACAATGATCCTCCAACTTACGATTTTTTTACTTTCCAATGGTGCAAAAGCCATACACATTGATCCTTTTCCCAGGCTGGCATTAGGGTACCATACTCTTTCGTGCTGCTGAGCAGTGGTAGCGAGCCACAGCTCCCAGTAAGTCACATGATCCTGAAGGTAAACAACCCATACTCTAGTGGACTGTGTCGCCCACGCTTTTCTCAATATTGTGTTCTGAGCACATTTAACATTGGCTAGGCTAAGCTATGATGTTGGGTAAGTGAGGTGTATTAAATGCATTTTCAATTATAATAATGGATTTATCAGGACATAAAGTCAAGGAGCATCTGTATACAATCTCCACCTGTTGGTCATTCAATAGCCATCTTGGTTATCAGATCAACTGTCACAGTATCACAGCGCTTGTGTTCAAGTAACCCTTACTTTACTTAATAATGGCCCCAAAGAGCAAGAGTAGTGATGCTGGCAATTTGCATATCACAAAGGGAAGCCATGAAGCGCTTTCCTTAAGTGAAAAGGTGAAAGTTCTATTTAATAAGGAAAGAAAAATAATCATATGCTGAGGTTGCTAAGATCTAGGATAAAAACGAATTTATCTGTAAAAGTCTGAAAAAGGAAAAAGAAATTTGTGCTTGTTTTGGTTTCACCTCAAATTGCAAGAGGTATGGCCACAGTGGGGGATAAGTGCTTAGTTAAGATGTGGATACAAGGGGCGGCCGATTAGCTCAGTTGGTTAGAGCACGGTGCTCTTGACAACAAGGTTGCCGGTTCAATCCCTGCATGGGCTACTATGAGCTGCACCACCTCCACAACTAGATTGAAACAGCCACTTGACTTAGAGCTGATGGGTCCTGGGAAAACACACTTAAAATAAATTTTTTAAAAAGTTAAAAAGATGTGGTGCAAGACAAGAAAATGAATTCCAATTGATGGCAATGTGTTGATCAGAAAACGCTAAGCCTATACAAAGATTTCAGCAAGGGAACCCCTGAAATGAGTGACACCAACCCATTTACTGCAGAAAGGGCTGGTTATACAGAGTCAGGAATAGGTTTGGAATGAAAAAATATAAAATGTACAGGAGAGAGTAAGAGAGAGACTACATTCACATAACTTTATTATGGTACATTGTTATAGTTGTTCAATTTCATCATTAGTTATTGTTAATCTCTTACTGTCTAATTTATAAATTAAACTTTATCACAGGAATGTATGTATAGGAAAAACAGTACATATACAGATGGTGCCAAAAAATGTACACACATTTTAAGAAAGGAAAACTGTATTAAAATTGTAATACTCAATATATATCAATAACAAAAGATGACTACAAGTCACGTGTGACTTCTGCAATGACAAGAGGTGCTCAAAGTGGTTACCATCAGCGCCCAGACACTTCTGATTACGGCAAACTACTGCTTGAGCAATGCTGACCAAAGTGTCCACTTGTATACATTTTTTTTGGCAGCCCCGGTACACATATGCGTATGGTTCAGTACTATCCATGATTTCAGGCATCCACTGGGGGTCTTGGAACATATCCCTTGTGGAAAGGAGGGAGACTACTTTAAATGAAATTAAGAAAAGAATAAAAAGTTTCTTTAACCGAGTTATGAAAGCATTATGTTAAAAAGTGAGAGATTGTGTGTTATTGGGGAATATGGGAAGACTTTTCGGAGAAGGAAACATTTAAATCGTGACTGCTGACTGTCTGATAAATAGGACTGTAACTGTCAGAGCATGGGCATGTAAGTGGAGAATTCCAGGCTGTGGGAAGACATGGAGCTAAGTCCCAAATTGGAAGAATTGAGGCTTTCCCCCTCATGCATGGCAAACAGGTCAATATATGACCACAAGAAAAATAAACTGAAAAAATACGTTGGGATTAGATTGATTGAATGAGGTTTAACATTAGAGTATGTGCACTAAGGGACATTTTTTTTTTTAAGGAACAAAACTGCAGCCTGATCAGATCTGTGTTTTACGAAGATAAATCACAAATTCATGGATGGACCTGGATGGTATTATGCTACGTGAAATAAATCAGACAGAGAAAGACAAATACCATGTGATCTCATTTATATGTGGAATCTGAAGAACAAAGTAATGAACAAATAAAACAGAAACAGACTCATAGATACAGATTGGAAACTGATGGTTGCCAGATGGGAGGGGCGTTAGGGGACTGGGTGAAAAAGATGAAGGGCTTAAGAAGTACACATTGGCAGTTACTAAACAGTCAAGGGGATGTGAAGTAAAGAATAGGGAATATAGTCAATAATATTATAATATTGTAATAACTACGTGTAATGCCAGGTGGATAGTACACTTATTGGGGAGATTACTTCATAAATTATATACATGTTTAACCACTATGCAGTACACCTGAAACTCATATAAAATATTGAATATCAACTGTAATTGAAAGTAAAATAAAAAAAAGTAAAATAAAAATATTAAACATAAATCAAAAAGCAGTGCAAAGAATGATGGGATAGAGAGACTGGAAGTAGAAATTTAGGTGGCTATTGCAATATGCCAGGAAAGGAGTAGACTGTGAATTTCAGAAGTGGCTGAAAGAAAAGAAAAAGGTGCAGATCCAAAGAACCCAAAGGATTTGTTTACTAACTGCGTGTATATGTAGAGTGGAGGATGAGATGTTTATAACCTACTTTTATCATAACATCATTTATGGCACTAGGAGCTTTATAATTGCAAGTAGTTAAGGTGGCTGGGGAGATACATTAGCGTTTGGAGACAAATTTTGATGATTGCTGGATTTATGAATAAAAAGTGAAGCTGACAGTTGAGTGTTTGGATCTAGAAATTCAGAATGAACAGGGCTAGAAATGAATATTTGGGAATCATCACCGTGCACTTACACGGTGGAAAGTTTGCGAACTTAATTGTCCAACCTCATATATGGTACTTAAAACACAACCGTGGATGAAATTGCCCAAAGATGAGAGCAGAAGAAAGGATATAGCTAATAACTGAATATTGGTGGAAATTTGTGTAAAAAGGAACTGGAAAAGAAAAAGCTCTGCAAGAGAATATACCAACAAAGAAAGAGAACAAAATTCAGCTGAAATATATGGCTTGAGTTTCAATGAGAGCCTCTTACTGTTCTTAGATTATAAAAGGCGGTGTCATATGGTGCAGACAGCTTTAAGTGATCAAATGATTCCTATTTAACTGTGAGAGCTGATGAATTTTTAATGTCAAATATAAAGGTTGTTAATTCTCCCCAAAATGCAGTAGAACATTAGAGCTTTCCAGTGGAACTTCGATGACACATCACCTGATGTTTTGTGTCCTGATCCCCATTTAATGCAGCCTTTCGAATGACCGCTAGAAATCTCACCGAGACACAGAATTTGACAACACTTATAATGTGTCCTGTAGATTATAAAATGGTCTGAGCAGTGACTTTTGAATCTTTATGATAACAGTTTTTTACTTCTATGTGTTTTGCTTCTCTCCTCAGATTCTAAAAGCAAATGTGTGAATGTTTGTGTGTGTTCCCCTGAATTTGAATTTAGGGAAAATCTAGGCTACTCAATGCAATGTTTTAAATGCTGACACTGCAGATAAGTTGCCTATTTGGGTTATAGTGAGATTTATTCCTAGGGGAGCAGAGGACACACATTCAGATGCATTCTGTTGTGGTGATATCTTTAGTTGTGAATTCTTCCATTTGGAATTCATAATTACAGTGTCCCATACTTGAGGTTATTCTCAGCATTCAAGCCTCTGATAAATCTGTCTACACAAAACGGCAGCTGGTCCACTGGCAATTGAATTGCTTTTGGTGACATAATTTCATGATGTTTGTTAGAGTCTTTGAACTAGAGCAGCTGCCCAGAACTTCAGAAGCATTGTGTGTGGGGAACTTGCTTACATTTTCTCTCGTGACAAAGCCTGTGTGGTGTGACCATCATTGAGAATTGTCAGGTAAGGAACTGTCTATGGAAAATGCTCCTTTGCCAGTTTTAGTCCCTATAAGTAGAATTGCAAGCATCTTTAGTGAGAAGAACAATGGTAATGAGGCATAAGTGTAGATCAAAACAGAAAAATCAGGTTTAGTCAGTCTTTTTGAATTCAATCCCCAATTGAGACTATTGTAGAAAAAGAATAATAATAAAATAGATGGGGGGAAAAAAACCCAGGAGATCTGAAGGCAGAAGCTAGTACCCCAAATGGAATTGTCTTAGCACACTTTCAAGTTTAGGTCTTAGAAAATCTTCTTGTTTTGCACAGAGGAGAAACAATTTGCATCTGACCTCAGAGTGGAGAAAGACTCTGCTGATTTTAGGGCTGCAAGAATTGAATGTGAACCATAGAATTATTTCACCCAAACTATATTGAACATTTTGTACATTACTGAGGCCACAATTTGGCTGACCCAAGGGGATAACTTTCTTCCAAAACCCCCTGGCAAATCCTGCGTTATTGGAAGTAGTTAAATAAGGGATGTATGGATATATTCTCTACAAACAGTCCTTTATGGGAAATAATTTTGTACTGACTTTACCCTAAATCATCACAACACACAACTGTAGGAAATCAAAGTGACTGAAACAAACATAAAGAGAGACCTTTTATGATGATGAAAACAGTTCTCTATTTGGATTGCGGTAGTTATTACATACATCTACAGGTGATAAACTGGCATGGGACTATACATAAAAATTGTTATCACTGTCAATTTTCTACTTAGTTATAGGCTCCCCATGTAACCATTAAGGAAAACTGGATGATGCATACACAGGATATCTCTGTACTACCTTAGCAAATTCTTGTGACTCTATATTAAAAAAACAAAAAGTGAAAAATATAGAAAAAATAAATGTCAAAATGTCAAAAACTTTCTACCGCATTTCACTTGGCTGGCTCCTTCTCATCCCTTAGTTCACTTGACTGACGCCTGTACCTAGTGTAGCTTCTTTCTAGTCTCCATCTTACCGAGCTGTTTCCTTATCTCAGACCCCTGTATTTCTCAGCCTATTTTTCATGATATATTCATTGGTTTTAGTATTTGATAAATGTCTTTCCATTCTCCACGTAATAAACATATGTTGGGCTACTACTGGGTACCAAGCCTTAGTTTAGATATTGAGGGATACATCAGAAAGGAATCCTGGCAGACAGATGATGGGATTCAGGGCAGGCCATCCCAGAATATGCCACTTTGGCATATTGGTTATTTGAATTAAAGTTATTTGAGAAACAGCTGGTATAAGAAGGACACTCTGGCCTTCCTTTGTCCCCCTGAAAGCAGGAAATAAATCTCCCATGTATGCTCTCTATACCTGGAGAGTAGAAGGTATCCCAATCTGGAGAGACAGGGATTTCAAGGCCTACAAGGCTGCATAAACAAACTTTGTTGCTTCTTCATTAATTTGCTATCTCAGCCCCAACTCCTTTGTTTTGTCAAGTCTTCACAAATAATTGTTTCTTTGTCTAAAAAGTATTAAAGCTGTTTGCTTTGATCACTTCATTGAGTTTCATATTTTTATGAGCTCCTATATGTGCAAAATTCGTTTTTTCCCTCTTCTTAATCTGTCTTATGTCAATTTAATTATTAGGCCAGCTAAAGAACCTAGAAGGGAAGAAGGGGAAAGTTTTGCTCCCCTACACAGACAAAGTCCCTTCTCTCACAGAGCTCACATTCTAATAGGGAAACATGACAACAAACAAACAAATATGCAACTAACTAAGGAAAACATCGAATAGCAACATACTACACAGAGAAAGAGAAGGTGGTAATATAGTAGAGAATTATTAGATAGCTACTTAACATTGAGTGACTAAATGGTACCACTTTCCAGTGAGGTAATGTTTGAACAGAGACCTAAATTATGGAGGAGTCAGCCATGCAAAAATCTACGTGGTGTGAGGTAGAGGGGAGTACTTTCCAGACAGAGGGAAAAGCAAGAACAACTTTCTTAGATTGGGAAAGACCTTGGTGCTTTCAATGATTAACAAGAAAGCCACCGTGTACGGAGTGGAGTGAGTGAGGAGGGTTTCTAGAGATCAAGTCAGAGAGGCAGGTAGGAGCCAGACCCTAATAGGGTTTTGAATGCTGCGGTAAGAGGAAGACTGGAGAGCCGTTGGAGAACCTTTGGGTTTTCAGTTTTGTCTATTTTTGCTTACCATGGACACAAACCGCTGTCTGAGATATTTTTGATGATATTAATTAATGTGCTATGCCTCTTGAGAAATACAGAATCCGATCCCCTTTGGCTAAGAGTTTCTTTTAAACCTTCTGCAAAGCCTTCTTTTGTGTTCTAAAGTGAGAGTCCAAGTTCTAGGGCTTCTTCTTGAACAGCTTGGGTTGCTCCAGAGAACTTTCGACACTTAGTGGCTGTGGATAGCCTTTAGATGTGTCTGAAAAATTAATTCCAGCTGGCTCTAGAGGACACACTCCTGCTGGTTTTGCTTAGATCAACTCTTTCTGGAATGAAGACCCTGAGAATTCTTTAACCTACGAGGTCAGACAATTAAGTTTGGGAACTTGTCCTAGACAAAGTGCTACATACCTCATTGCTGAATATCACTATGGTCACCTTCGAAATACTCCCCCTGGGAAGCTATGGACCATGCCAGTGCTTAGTCCACCCTTGAAAGCAATTTTGGAACTCTTTTTCTGGAAGACTGTCAGAGCTGATGTCGTATTACCCTTGATGTCCTGAATGTCATCGCAATGTCTTCCTTTCACTATTTCCTTTACCTTTGGGTAAAGAAAGAAGTCATTGGGGGGCAGATCAGGTGAGTAGGGAGGGTGTTCCAATACAGTTCTTTGTTTTCTGGCTAAAAACTCCCTCACAGACAGTGCCGTGTGAGCTGGTGCATTGTCGTGATGCAAGACATGAATTGTTGGCGAAAAGCTCAGGTCATCTAACTTTTTCACACAGCCTTTTCAGCACTTCCAAATAGTCAACTTGGTTCACTGTTTGTCCAGTTGGTACAAATTCATAATGAATAATCCCTCTGATATCAAAAAAGGTTAGCAATATCGGTGCATCAAGTTCACGATCCTAACTGTCACACCTCATAGGTATACCATACCCAGCTCCTCTACTCTCTCCCTTATAATACACATTCTGTAACTTCTGCAGCATCCCTTCCATCAACACTTGTTTCTTGAGCTCCTATTGTGTTCCTTACTACTTAGGAACTAGGAAGACAGTGAACATGCCTTCAAATAAGGTTTTGCTCTGACAGAGCTAGTGTTTCCTTAGGGAAAGCCAAATGACATAAAATAATAAACAGAAACCAAAAAAGAAAATTTCTGATAGCAATAGTTCTTTCATGAAAATAAGACCAGTTGATGTGACAGTTACAGAGGAAGAGAGGATATTTTAAATGAGGGGGTTGTGTAGTTCAGAGAATACCTGAGATAGGGTATCTAGTCTCCCCCCCCAAAAAAAAAAATCAGCGATTTTGGTTAAAATGTAAGAATAAGCGCAATCAGAGCACAAGCCAGGGAACATGCATGTGTGTGTTTTAAGTCCTCATCTAAGTCTCCTTTAGAATATTTGAAACAGGTATTGAGATGGCACTTAATTAACAAGATTGCAAGACTATTTCTGCCATGGATGTGTAGAGGTTAGAAGCCTGGCAAAATCCTCTTGGTCAGACTCTTCCAGCAGTTTACTGCAGGGCTCCCTCTGTCATCATCATCCTCTCAACCTGAGCATTTGCTTGAGGACATTGAGATGCAATGATGACAACTTGGATAAGACTCCTGTTCAAAAACTTAAATACTATTAGGGAGAATGCATATCAAATCTTAAAGGTGGTATTGTTGAATAATGTATTTGCACAAAAGAGGTAAAAACAAAATTCTTGTATAAACATATGGATAGTCTGAATATTCTTGTTTGTACTTCTTTTGTTTTTTATTTTGTTGTTTTTACATTTGAGTTTGATTGCATTGGAAGGAGTGTGCGTTCAGCCATCTTCAAATAAGGCCTACATGGTCCCAAAACAGAAGAGATGACTGAGGATCAAAGATTTGAGGTAACTTTGCCAAAGGCCACAGCTAGTTAGTAACTTATCAAGGGAAGGAATAAATATTTGTCCACTCTAAGATTAGATCTCAGGAAAATGGCTAAACACGAGGTTTTTCGTGGCTTAATTTTATTTGTATCAATTCTGCAGATTCTTGAAAAGACTGGAAGGTATATTGAAGGTTGCATTCCTCTAAGAAGCATGTGGAGTGAGGACATGTAATTGGAGGATGATGGGGTCTGAGACCTGTGAAAGATGCCGAGTGAAAAAAAGAGGTCCAGTTGACGTGTGACAAGGGGTCAGACACACAACCCACGCTACAATCTCTCCCTGTTCCTCTAGAGATTTGGTACACAGTCTAGGGCTCTGTCTAAAGAAAAAGATGCATATCCAGAACCAGAGAGACCACAGGAGAGAGAGAAAATTAGATTATTAATAGATAAATTGAGAAAGTAGACAGGCAAATGAAAGGGGGACCTTCTTTCCCTGTTTATACAAATCTAAAATAGTGTTTTGTCAAAAGGGTTTCAATATGAACACTATGTGAAAGTAATTTAGTAACATGCCATCTGAGAAATTTGTCAAATGTTTGATTAACATGCTAGATGTTTTGGTAGTGCTGAGGATAATTAGGGAACCAAAAACAGTTCTTGCCCTCATGGAGCTCATGCTTTAATGGGAACAAACAACTAAACAAACAGTTTCAATACAAAGTGGTATATTTGGTATATAATGTAGGATGTACAGGGGTTATAGAAGCTCACAGAAAGGAAACCAAACATTTTTGGTGATCCTGGAAGGATTATTGGAAGAAAACAACATTTCAACTGGAGCCTGAAAGATGAGTAGAAGTCAGTCAGTCTAACAATGTGACTAACTGGGTGTGTGCATGGGTGTGGGGAGTGATTGGCATATTGGTTTCTTGGCTCCTGGGAACATACAAGAACAAGTGAAAAACATAGCACTCTCTTCTCTCAGCCCTGGAAGAACAGGGCCCATATTGATTCACTGCATCTCTACCCATATCTTGAGTCACACCTTTGAAGGAAAATAGAGTGTGTGTGTCAAGCAAGCCCTTTAACGGGTTATGATGAATGATTTTGGAAGAAGATTGGGTAGAGACGAGTTCTTTGAGTAAAAGCAAATGGCCTGAATCTGGTAGGGAGATGGTGACTTTTCTTAGAGACACTTGAACAAAACCAGAGATTGGGGTTTACATGAATGCTAGAGGACTGACGTTTCACTCTAATGTAGCACCCCTGAGAGGTGAGGGGACCTCTGCGTAAGTGGTATGTGAATATATGGTATATGGATATATGGATGGAGTGGGGGAGGCACAACATGTGGTCAGGAATGAGCATTGAGCTGGTTGGCCTTGACAGCTAAGATGAAGATTGCTTCACCCATTCTCGTCATAGAAATATTGGCACTTTCCATGTTGAATGGCCCATATGAATTTGGATAATGAGCATTTCTAGGATCACCAACATAACTAAGAACAAAGCTCCTCTCATGGTTTTTCAGCACAAAGTAAACTCGGGATTATTTACACCCAATGTGGTCAGGAAAGGGGCTCAAATAATGGCTGAGATTGAATTTTCCAGTAGCCAGGATAGTTGTTTAAAGCAGATTTCACTTGAATTAGAGAAATAAAAACATGCATTTCAGTTTTGCTCCAAAAAGTCGGTATAATTCATGTCATACATTCTATATATTACAAAACCCCAAAGCAAGGGAGAACATGGCATTATGTTGTGAACTGAAAGTAATTCACAATCTTATGGGCATTGTGTTATATCTAAGCTAAAATCTAACAGATCATTTGATAGCAAACTAAGAAAAAAAGAAGGTAGAAAGTTTTCTGGGTAAGCCCATCTCAGGCCTAAGAAACATCATGTGCAAAATTAGTAGGAGAGAAAGTATGGCATGCTTGAGTAGCTTAAAGAAATGTGGTATGCCTGAAGGGCTGTCGCGTCCCAGGTGATGAGAGTTTTGGGGAACGAGGAGGGCGGCTCAGGGTTAAGAAAAGACAGTAGTCAATAATAGATTGTAAACAAGGCCAAAGGATCCCCAGTCTCAAGGACTGGACAATGCATTAGATGCATTAGCTTTTGTTCGAAGTGAAGGAGATAAAGCTTGTCAATCTCAGGATCTGTGAATCCCACACATCATAATAGGAAACTGATTCAAGCCAATCACCCTTGCCTGCAGGCAGCAGAACAGTAAGTCTCAGGATGTATGTACTTCCCCGAGGGACAAAACCTTTATGCATATGAATAGATGGAGAGCACATCATTGAATCTCTTCCCCTGCAGGTTGTGGGAAGGAATGCAGCCATAGAGGCAGAAGCTCTCCTTAGCCAGGGGAAGGTGGGGGGCTGTGCCCACCTCTGTGAACCCTGTGAGTTCTCTGTTGGTCCCCACTCGATTGCGCCTGGCTTGAGTTATCCCCCAACCCCCCCACCCCAGGGAATCTTACTCGTCATTGGCTGACCAGCCATCTTTTGGGGGCCAAACAGGGAGACATAAGGTGCAAACATAAAGGTGAAGCAAGGTCCCTGAAAGGATCCGTCTCACAGACTCTCCTTTCTTTGGGGACAGACGGGTAGGCTGCTGCGTGGCCACAAAGGGCCAGTAGCATTTGGACAACCATGTCTCAAATACAGAACAGAGAACTGGATAGGAGATTTTGTATTTTTCAGTATACACGTGGTAATAGAACCCATGAAAATATTTGGGAAGAGGAAAAGGACTTAGGACAAAAGTATCAACATTTAAAGATGAGCGGAGAAGGAAACCTCCAAAAGAGAGAAAGAGAGATACTAGAAGAATAGGAAACAAACAAACTAGAGAACGTAAACTTATACATGCCAAGAAATAAATGTTTTCACGAAAGAATTGTTAATCTAGTGAATTCCTGTAAAGAGCTCAAATCAGGCAAGAAATGAAGTCTGTTTATTGGATATAGCATTAGAATGATTTTGGTGACTTTGGCAAGCACAATTTTGGTGTTGCAGTTGAGGCACAGGCCAACTTACAGTGAGTTTTGGAGTGGATAGGATTTGGAGACATAGAGAAGAAGACGTGGATCACTTGTCAAGAGTTTTGACTGCAAAGCAAAGACAAAATGCAATCACTTGAGAGTGAGGTGGGTTTCAAAATTGTAATATGGAGACCATTTCTTCAGTATTTATAACGGCATTATAATTTCCTATCTTAGAATTTAAATTCCCCAACTTAAAGGCTTCCCTTTTATAGTGTGACTATTATATCTATGTGCAAATTAAAGAAATGTAGTAAGACTCTATTATTCATGTAAGCTTACCCTAGGTGTTATTGCAGAGAATGTGCATTTACTCAACTAAGATTTATTGAACATGTCCTATATGCCAAATACTATATTGGTTACTGGTGAACGTGGAGATGCAGAAGACAGTATCCTCACTCTCACAAAGTTCAAAGGCTGTGTGGGACCGAGTTGTGTATCAGGGTCCTGGCTTCCATATGTAGCATATTCACTTCTGAATTTAGGCATGATTGGGCTTGAATTCCGAAACAGAATTCTGTTGTCTACATATGCATGAAATCAGACAATTAACTTCACAAACTCATCCTAGAAAAAGTGCTACATACCTCATTGCTGAATATCACTACAGTCACCTTCGAAGTACTCCCCTTGGACAGCTATTCACTGACACCAGTGCCTAGTCTGCCCTTCAAAGCGATTTTGGAACTCTGTTTCTGGAATGGCCATCAGAGCTGTTGTTGTTATTACCCTAGATACCCTGAATGTCATCCAAATGTCTTCCTTTCAATATTTCCTTTATCTTCGGGTAAAGAAAGAAGTCATTGGGGGCCAGATCGGGTCAGTAGCAAGGGTGTTCCAATACAGTTATGTGTTTACTAGCTAAAAACTCCCTCACAGACAGTGACGTGTGAGCTGGTGCATTGTCATGATGCAAGAGTCATGAATTGTTAGCGAAAAGTCTAGGTCATCTCACTTTTTCACGCAGCCTTTTCAGCACTTCCAAATAGTAAACTTGGTTACTGTTTGTCCAGTTGGTACAAATTCTCAATGAATAATCCCTCTGATATCAAAAAAGGTTAGCAACATTGTTTTAACAAGTTTGTGAACTTAATAGTCAGACCTCGTACAATGATGTTAGGTTGTGTGTGTGATAGGTACGGAAGGTAGCAGAATGCTTGTCTCGATTCTGATTCTCTACCCTATTTCAGTAAATTGATTTCTAGCTCTAAGTTAAAGGAGGCCACAAGAAGAAATTAAAGAAGTTATTAACACAAGAACACAAAAATATTGAGGACTCTGGAAAACATGCAGCAGCTTCTAACATATCAGCAACAGTGGTGATTGATGGAAGAAAAGCCAGAGAGAAAGAGGAAGTCACATGACAGCTATCATATAGGAGCAGAGGTCTCATTTATAAGGAACCATGAACTGCTCCACTGCTAATGTCAGATATAATTGAGGGCAGGATTTTTGTAGAGGTCTGTATTTGGAATTAGTAGGTTAAAAAAAAAGAACAAACCAGCAAAATGTAGTTTACTGTTGTTATTTTTATTCCATTTAAATATAAACCCAGAAACACATGGGTCACACATGCAAACCAATAACCGCAACACACAGAGTAATTAAATATACATTAGCAAGAGGTGCAAAGTAACTATGAGAATGAAAAAAGACATGCAGGTAGTAATTCCAAATAAATGAACAGAGAAAGCTTTGTGGAGGATGTGGCATTAAGATATAGTGGAGAGACAGGATTATTTTTTGTGATCTCACAGTCTAGTTATAAAAGCTTTGCACAGAATTGGCACCAAGTAAATCTTTGTTACGGGAAACCGTTTTGAAGCAGATTGAGTCATCCCAGAAGAAGGATATGAATGGGAGAAATGGGTTAATTTGGGAATGCTTCCTGACAAGGGCTCCATACACTGAAAGGATGTTTTGTCCTAGGAAAACACCAGGAGGAATTGCTTCATAGAACAGAAAGCAATGAATTGATTGTATCTGGAATGTGCGAGGCAGGAGGAAGGGCTGCAGCTTGGAAGGCACCCCTGAATGGAATTTGGATTTAACTCAAAAAACTACTACTTGACCTTACATTTTAAAACCTAAAATATACTCCTATTTTTTAACCTTATCCTGGATTTCATTCATCTTTAAACCATCTCAAAATCACAAACTCATTTCTACTTGCATTTGTGAATAAAGCCTTGATTCATAGCACAGAATAAGAATCAGACCAAGTAATATTTAGAGTATGAGGTTTTTATATTTTCAAAGAGACTTTCAGGTTTTAATTTAGAAAGTGTTCCTATGAGATGTTGATTTTTTAAACCTGCTTTTACATTGAAATTGCAGTTAAGCTATTTTTCCCCATTCAGGGATAAGAGAATTTTAAGAGAATTTGTATGCATTTGAATGTTTAAAATTTCAAAATAAGCATACTAAATATTAATTTATAAATTTCCATGTTGAAGAAAAATTTTAAAAGTTCACCTAATTATTTATAGCAACTGATCATATTTAATTAAGATAAAGGCCAGTTCAAAGTAGCTTTATTTTTCTGAAAGGTAGCCAAACATTTGAGGCAAATTTCATGTGAGACCAATTTTCTTCAACTTTTGAAGTCCCTTTTGTCTATATTGGACATTTCAAACTCAAATGATTGTTCCAAAAATATTTTAACTTTGTTTTACTTATTTTTGCCCTACTAATGATTTTCCATTTTGATCGGTTCATAAAACCATCTGTAGTTCTATGTGGAAGGCAAGGTTATAATCTTTTAATGCTTAACTCTAAGTGGAAGGACTAGTAATTACATAGCTAAAGAATAATTGGCTGATCGTCCCAATTTTAAATTCACACATTTACAGTAAGCTTTGCTCCTAACTCTGAAATATTTACTGGAAATCTATTTCCAAGCCATTTTTCCAATGAGAAATATATACTGCTGACCGGAGCATTTTTAATTGAGATGGTGAAACATTGCAAGTGGTGTTACCTCTTTTAGAATTCTGCAAGTAAGCACACAACCATTCTCAGCTCCATGATAGGTTTCTGATAGCATTCTGTTAGTATTAAAACATATGATGTCCACAAGCACTGATGAAAAATGCAGGTACCTTAAGTCAGATGTACCTCAAATAAGAGTAGCAAAAAGTATAATCTCTTGACTATTCACTGCATTTTTGTTATTGACTTAAGTGCACGCAGAGGATTATGGCAGCAGAGTTTACTGTTGCCAAACTTTCATGAGAATTTTTCTGCTCCTAAGGCTGTAGGAGAGCGCCCCTCAACAGTCTCTACCACCTCCACCACAAATGTGGGTCAATTTGAAGTTCTGCTTAAATTACAACTCTAATGGAATGACAGTCCTTTCATGCCTTTACCAAAATTATTGGCCAGTTTCCTTCCCGTATACTGGAAGCTGGACGTATGTCCCTTGCTCTTAATTTCAGTCATTCCCACCTTGCCCGAGTGGGGAAAAAACAACACCTTGCCTTAACAGGAATTTAAGGAAGATGCTTTTGGAGATAATGTCCAAGAGGGATGATAAAAGAATTTCTCATAAACCCTTTTTAATTTCTTGCTTCCTGACTTTTCCAGACTGAGCCATAGGTAGAGAATGGCTCCTGTCACACATAAAATGTGCTAAGGACCCTAATTCTTGTTTACTTCCTCCTAAATCTTCAAGAAGACGAAAGAAAATATGGACATGTAGCCAAACACAGGAAGTTAATTTTTCAAAAAAAACCCAAACCACTCTGGTCCATTAAGGCAGCCTGTACATTGTATTAAAACACATGATATTTTACCCTTTGGCCTGGTTTTGAGCATTGCAATAGAGACTATGAGCTTTGCTTAGTTTTGTTGTCACTTCTATTTAATCCCTTCATGAATCTTTCCCTAAAAATAAACTCATTTTAAGACGAAGTGATGAATTAATGCAGTTATATAATCCAGCAAAGACATCTAATTTGAGAGTATGTCAATTAGAATGTGACAGGCCCTCTGGCCCTTGCAATCAAAAGACGAGTCTACCGTTGTACATTTTTTTGTTGTTTATTTTGTTCTCAGATGCTTTCCAATGAGAGCATTCTATTTTTGACTTCCCTCAAATCAGAGGTCAACATCTTGTGCTCTGCAACCTTCATAAAGGAAGATGAAAGGCAAAATGAGAGTTTAGCTCTAGAGCCTCAAGCACAGGGTGCCAGGCAACCATGAGTGGGCTGCTCCCCCTCAGACCAGCAGGCAGATGGTGGCAGCAGTGCTAAAATGCAGCTGTGGGCTTAATGCTAATTGGAGCCTTCCAGAGGTGTGCCAGGTCATGGAGTTAGTGCTACTCAGGTAAGCGTGGTTTTACTGTGGGAGTAAAGTCATTGCCTGTGTTGTTCCAAAATAAATGTGAAGTTGGAAAGAGTAGGTGCATCAAAATTGGTTACTTCCAACAATCATTTTATAAAATGCACCATAGAAACTTATTCCTGTTCTGGTTTCTGAGTGTGATCTGTGGTTGGTTTTCTGATAGAATTAACCCTATGATGGTGTAGGTTGCAGATTGATGTTTGAGCTTTCAAATTCTCACTGTAGGACCCTGATTAAAAAGGGCAAGAAAGGGCCTCTTTTGTGGCCAGAATAAGGGCAGATGTGCGTGTGTATAAGGGCTGGGGATAGTGAAATCTACTGAGCAATGTGGGAGAATGCATACTGTTCTCAGCTATGGAATCCTTCTCTCAGAGAAAGTGGGCCTTGTGTGAAGGGAAAGACTAGACATCCTTAGAAGACCCTGTCATCACATAGGTAAAAGGTCCCCACTATCATCACAGAGTACCGGAATGACAGTTTATTGCTATATTCCAATCCTATCTTTTCTTTTCTATCCTTATTGACATGGGCAAGATTTTCCCCAAAGGATAAACTACTGAAAATGAGTAATAAGCAGCAACTCTTTAAGAGCAGCCAGAGAAAATGGATACACTACAGGAGCAGGGATTCAAAATTAGTTGACTTTTCAACAGAAATAATGGAGGACAGAGGACAGTGAGTATATATATTTAAAGTACAGGGGAAATAAACTTAACCTACACTCTCTCCAGCATATATATGCTTCATAAGTGAAGGCAAAGAAAATACATCTTCAGAAGGACAAAAATCTCAAATAATTCATTCTGAGCAGACTACTATCTCAAGAAATGATTAAAAATAAATTTCAGGTTAAAGGAAAGTAATGTTAAGTGGAACTTGATTCTGAGGAAGGACAAAGAAGCAATACCAAATTATAAACACACACACACACGGTGTCAAAAAATGTATACATATTTTAAGAAAGGACAAAACTGAATTAAAATTGTAATACAATCAATGATGCTAGCATTCATTTGATTAAAGCCAACTTTTGAGCGAACGTCATACTACACGTTGCTACCATAATTCATTTCAACTTCAAAAAGTAATACATGGATAATATCTCTTAAAATATGTACATTTTCTTACCCAAAAAAATGTATACAAGTGGACACTTTGGCCAATATTGCTCAAGCAGTAGTTTGCCATAATCAGAAGTGTCTGGATGCTGATGGTAACCACTTTGAGCACCTCTTGTAATTGCAGAAGTCAAATGTGACTTGTATTCATCTTTTATTATCGATATATATTATTACAATTTTTTTAAAAAAAACTTGGGGGAATGTTGGGGAACCGTGTTTTTTTCCAGGACCCATCAGTTCCATGTCAAGCCTTTTTTTTTTTCCCCCAATCTAGTTGGCAGGGGGCGGGTGGGGTGCAGCTCAGCTCCAGGTCTAGTTGTTGTTTTCAATCCAGTTGTGGAGGGCGCAGCTCGCTGTCCCATGTGGGAATCCAACTGGCGACCTTGGTTTTATGAGCACTACAACCCAACAACTGAGCCAACTGGCTGACCGAGTATTAGAATTTTAATACAGTTTTCTTTTCTTAAAATGTGTGTACTATTTTTGGTACCCTCTGTCTCTTTGTGTATATATACACACACACACACACACACACACACACACACACACACGGTTGGACAATTAAGTTTGCGAACCTAATTGTCTGACCGTGCATGTGTATGTAAATATAAAACACCTTAAAATATGTCATATATATGCAATATTAACTGTTTAAAGAAAAAATGTAAACAATGTACTGTGAATTTCATAGTAATGTAGAAGTTAAATATAAAACAAACGCACAAAAGATAGGAAGAGAGGTAAATGGCATTACATTACCTTAAATTAGTTTTATTGTTCCTGAAGTGATATACTTTTTGAAGATAAACTATGATAACTTAAAAATACATGCTGAAATTTTTAGAACCAATAAAATGACACAAAGAGGAATGCCAAAAAGTTCTCAGAGTAGATAAAACACAATGCTAAAGAATAACTGGTTCATCCAAAAGAAGGCAGGAAGCAAGGAACAAAAAAATAAATGTATAAATAGAAAAAAACCAATAAATGGCATAATTTACATCAAAGCACTTCAGTAATTTTAGTAAATACAAATGGACTTAGTCCAATAAAATTACAGAAGTTCTCAGACTTGATTAAAAAAAGATCTAGCCAATTAAACTACAAGAATACTCAATATATTTAAATACACTGGCAAGTTGAAAGTAAGAGGGTATAGTTATACCATGCAAACCCTAAATATAAGAAAACTGCTATGGCTATGTTAATAACAAAGTAGAATTTAAGATAGATTATTTCTAGATATAGAGGGAACATTTCATAGTGATAAAAAAGATCTATTCATTGGCCGGCCCGGTGGCTCAGGCAGTTAGAGCTCCGTGCTCCTAACTCCGAAAGCTGCTGGTTCTATTCCCACATGGGCCAGTGGGCTCTCAACCTCAAGGTTGCCGGTTCAACTCAGCGAGTCCCGCAAGGGATGGTGGGCTCCACCCCCTGTAACTAAGATTCAACACAGGATCTTGAGCTGAGCTGCCTCCCGGATGGCTCAGTTGGTTGGAGCACATCCTCTCAACCACAACGTTGCCAGTTCGACTCCCGCAAGGGATAGTGGGCTGTGCCCCCTGCAACTAACAACAGCAACTGGAACTGGAGCTGAGCTGCACCCTCCACAACTAAGACTGAAAGGGCAACAACATGACTGGGGGAAAGATAAAGTCCTGGAAGTACACAGTGTTCCCCAATAAAGACCTGTTCCCCTTCTGCAGTAAAAATCTTGAAAAAGAAAAAGTGTCCTTTGGTGGAGGGAGGGGGGAACAATTCTCTACAGGTTTGGACATTTAAAAAAAGATCTATTCATGAAGAACACATAATAATACTAAATCACTGTGCAACTAAGGACAGAATTTCAAAATACATGAAGCAAAAAATGACAGAACTAAATAAAGACATAAAAAAAAAAACCCCAATCATAGTTGGAGATTTAAAAACCTAGCTCTTAGTTAGCAATTTAGTAAAAAATAGAGAACAAAATCAACAAGTACATATAAGATTATAACAACACTATCAACAACACAACTATTTTACATTATAGGACAGTACCCTCAACAAAAGCAGAATGTATGTTCTTCTCATGTGGTCATGTATCATTCACCAAGATAGAGCATATCCTGGGACATAAAGCAAACTAATAAATGTCAAAGTATCAACAATATGTAGAACACAGTCTCTGACCAAAATGATATTGAGTCTTACAAATTTGAAGGTTTGAAATGATACGGTGTGCTCTCTGACCACAACACAGTTGAAGTAGAAATCAATTACAATACGATATCTAGAAAATCCCAAATATCTGGAAATCAAATAGCATAATTCTAAACAAACATAGGTCAAAGGAGTCACAGAGAAATTAGAAAATAGTTTGAGATGAAATGTCATGACACAAAGCATATCATATTTTAGGATACAGCTAAAACAATGAATACATTAGCAAAAAATGTAATATCTATGACTTTTACTTTGACCTTAAGAGACCTAATGTGAGAGTATAGAACCCATGGGAATCACACATATAGTGGGAGTTCACAGCCACTTGCAAATTCTTCTCTCAGATTTCTCGAGAGAAAGACTGGAGACAGGACAGAGGATGAGAAATCCCTGTGGTGCAGGCCAGGGAACAGGAGACAGCAGTTATGAAGCTCCATAGGAATCCTCCTCCTCTATTGCCCCCGGGGAACAAAAGTTGTAATTCACTAAGGGAATGACAACAAACCTTGTTACCCTCAGGCACAGATGAAGACCAATTACAGCTGGAAGAAAGGATCAAAAATCTCTCCATATCTAGGAGGAGGACAGGAACACACTCTTGTCCCACAACGAGGACACCCTACTGGTGGGGGAAGGAACAGGATCAATGAGAAGGCCCCACAATGAACCAATGGAGACACAGAGCCTCCCTGAAAGCAAAGCTGAGCCAGAACAAAAAACCACCCTCAACCGTTTATCACCAGTTTAGCGAGCTTTGAGTAACAAGTAACAACAACCTTCTCCTGAGACAGGGGCAAATGAGACTTTCTTTGAGGCACAGGCAAAAGGGAAAGACGTAAGCTCAAGGAGAAGCAGACATGAGGAAAACCTTCTGGAAAAGCAGCTTGTACCCTAAATACAAAGTAACCCTAGAGGAATTTGAAGACTATGGTGCATGGAAGGAAATGATAGAAACGATACAGCCCAACTCAGCTCAACTACTTAGCAAACAGGTAGTCTCAGTCTCCACACTGAAGACCAAGCAAAAGAGAGTTACCTCAATTTCTGGGCAGACATATCATAGACCCTAGTTCCTACTGTCCTGAACATGATGCACAGCATTTAAGCAAAATTTATGAGACACGCAAAGAAGCAAAAACACTATCAATCCACCAAATAATCAACAGAACCAGACTCAGATACAATTTAGTTGTTGGATCGATCAGACTGGGAAGTTTTGAAATAAATTTTGATGAGCCTGTTAAAGTCACTAGCTGAAAAGGTGAGCTATATGCATCATCATATGGAAAATTTCAATAGAAATATGGAAACCATGAGAAATGATCAAGTGGAAATGAAAAAAAAATAGTATGATAAATGAAAAACTGTTTTGTCAGGCTAATCAGTAGACTTGAAGCTAAGGAAAGAATCAATCAATAAACTTGAAGATAGGTCAATAAAAATTATCAAAGAGTAAACACACAGAAGAAAAAAAAGAGTACGTGTGTATGGGGGGAGGGGCACAAAAATGTATCCAAAAACTATGGGACAATATACAATGTTCTGAGATATGTGTAGTTGGTAACACAGGGAAAAAAAAAAAAATATATATAGTATGGGGCAGAATATATGAAGGGAAAATGGCTGAGAGTTTTCCAAAATTAGTGAAAAACAAACAAACCATGTGTCCAAGAAAGATAACCACCAAAATCAACAACATCAAGACACATCAAATTGTTGAAGAAAAAAAAAAAAAAAAGAAAATCTTTAAGGCATTCATTGGACCTAAAACAAACATTTACAAATTTAGAAGAACTGAATAATACAAAGTTTCTCTGGTTAGAACAAAATTAAACTAGAAAGAAATTACAGAATTATATATAGAAAATACTCAAATATTTGAACAACAAATTCTAAAGCAAGGTAATTTATATTAAATAATTATATAAGAGCAGATTTGTTTGCCCAGGGTTATACTTGCTGTCGTTTTAGCTCTAAAGGGAACAAAAGGCACCTTCCAATCTCTTCACTTAATTCACTAATAGAAGAAAAAGAAGAGGAGGAAATAGTTTGGGTCCAGAGACGTTTACAGTTTCCCACTCAGATGGCAATACCAAATGCTCTTATGCTTCTGACAAATTAATCAATGTTTTCTTTTTTTTTTCCCCACCTTGAACCTGATCCTGTCTTCAGAAACATTCTCAGTTCAGCACAGCTACTATCAATTTTAGTTGTCACTGGAGATAAATCTATTTGCCACCTCTGGTGTGGAAGATATATATTGGACATCAAGATGATAAAGTCAGTGAGCATCTCAACACATGAGTCTGATTTTCAGGAGGGTTAATAAAGGTAGAAATACATATTTGTCAATATTCAGTGCAGAAATAGCGGTAGGCTATCGGTGGGAATGAGATCACCCAGGTAGAGCCTGTTTAGATGTCTAAGGACACTGTTCATTCCTTGAGAAAAGGGGCGTGCCTTTCTTCTTTTTCTTTCTTTCTTTTTTTTTTTTTAGTGTCAGGTATACAAAACAATGTAATAGTTAGGCATTTACACCCCTCACAAAGTGATAATCTCTCTCCCCCAATCTACAACCCCTCTGACATTGTATATGGCTGTTACATTTCCACTGACTCTATTCCCTATGCTGTACTCCATATCCCATGACTATATATCTATATATATATTAAATTATAGTTCACATTCAGTATTGCTCAGCTTCAGCTTCAGGTGTACAGTGCAGTGGTCAGGCATCTACACCCTCCATGACGTGGGGTGGTCTCCCTAATAAGACCAGTGCCCATCTGACACCCTACAAAATCTTTATTGATTTTGAATATTGATTATATTCCCCACACTGTCTTTCATATCCCCGCGGCAATCTCTTTCTTTATATTGTCCTTAGACCTAGCACAAAGTTTATCCTTGGGGGATATTTATTTTTTTCTACAGTCTTCTAAACCTTTTCCAAATATGGGCTAGAATCACCTTAATTCAAATACCAAGGGTAGTGATTCTCCAAGTGTGAGACAAGCAAATTCTTAGGTTTCACCCCAGACCAACTGACTCAAAAACTCTGGGGATGTATCAGCAACCTGTGGTTTAACAAGATCTTCCAGTGGTTCTGAGGCATACCCAAGTCTGAAAATAGATACCTCTAGCTGACACAGATAAGCCTGTCTATTATATCTCTCAGGATCAATCTGTGGTCCTCCTTGTCTCATTACAGTTCATTCTTACACTCTTCAATGTGCCAAGATATACATATACCATTCATATGTACAGGTTAATAATTCTCTTGATGCCCAAACCCCTTTATCCTGTATCTACCTCAGACATAACAAAGAACTTTTATTCTACAGGTTGACTCTAATTGTTAATGATTGATTGAAGATTTATGTTAGGAAAGATTCTGGGGGAACACATAGGACATGTATGAAAGAATGCTGTGATCGCTTAGTTAGACCCACCACGGATGCTTGTGGGTTAATGTCAAGTACTCCTCCTTCATCCCCCAGGGTGTTACACTGCATTTGCCAATTTCCCACAAGACGACCAGCCTCCTTAATGCATGATAAATGAATAAATATATGTCTGCTCAACTCTTTTTACCTATGGCATCATCCTTCAATCCCTAATCCTAAATTAGTTGACACATAAAGCTTGCTTGGTCTGAAATACAGAAACCTGCATGAAACATAGAGGAGGAGTTTGTAAACCACCAGAATAATTTGCCATAAACATTAAAATGTAGAAGAAAGTTTTACATTAAGTTATTTCCCTCTGCGTGTTCAACTTGAAATCACTTAGAGTTAATCCAGCATTATGATGAAGCTTGGTTAGTTCCTGGCCTTATGTCAGCAAATTACCCTAAGGACATATTATACTTAACTTCAATGCTAGAGAAGCATTGCAGATGTAGGAAAATATTGAAAACATTTTTAAATAATTTATGACATCCATTCACTCAGCAAATATTTAATGAGTTCTAAGTACTATGTATTGCATTAAGGCTTAGGAGTCAAAAATGGATCCTACGTAGTTCACGATCCCAACAACTCTAGAAGAAACAGAAGTATGTGATAGTTCCCTGTAGTAAGGCCTGTGGTAGCGGCAAGCCCAGGAAGTAAATGAAGACACATAGTCCATTACATGTGAAGGTAGGATGGGAAGGAGAGAATCAGAAGGCTTTTAGGAAGAAGCAGAATAAGAGGTGAGTCCTGAAGGACAAATATGAGTTATATGGAAGAGGGGGCAAGGAGGGAACGAACAGGCAAGCAGAGAAACAAGCATGTGTGAAAAGTTAGACTGACAACTAGCATGATGTATTTATTAATTACATGTAGTTATAAGTGGCTCGAGACAAAGGTATGTGGGGGAGGGAGGAGAGGAGGGGGTAAAATGGATGAAATTTAGGCTGCAGAGGTGAGTAGGGCCTAGAACCAACCAATGCCAGCGGGAAAGTTCATCTGAGGACTAACCAGCTCTGAGTTAATTTTGATTCCTGCTTTGCCATCATTTCTCTGTGCTACTGTTCAGAGAAATCCTGGAACAGTTCACTCCACATCAATTTCATCCATTTGGAAACTAGTCTAGTAAATATAGGTTGAAGGAAATTGTGTTGTCCTGGGAAATGATGAGGAGCAAAGGTTGCTGGCCTGTAGACATGGTCATTTTATCCGGGAAGTCTTGCTGTTGACTATGGCTGTTGTTGACTTTCTCTTGGTATATGTACAGTGAGAGATTCACCTGCTTCCTGAATACTGATAGGTGTTACTTAATGGTTTTTAGTAGAAGCAGAGGGACAATTTCAGAGCTCTACATTTTCAGAAATCGAAGAGCCCTCCCCACGCAAGTCTTATCTGGCTCAAACATCCTCTCTGTAGAGCCCCTCTGAATGAGTTGGGCCTTGCATTCAGTTGCTAATAACAGAAAACTGAAAAACAGTGGATTAAACCAATGAGATGTTATTTTTCTTTTGTCAGAGTCTGCAAGTAGGCAGTCTGAGGCTTGTGCAGTAGCTCTGTGAATTCATCAGTGTTCTAGGCTGCGTCTGTCTTTTCTGTCCTGCTTCCCACAGTCTGTCTTCCATCCAGAAGGTCAGTTCATGATCTCATTTACAGTCACTACAGCTCCAGCCATCTTGCTTTTCTTTCAAGAAGAAAGAAGGAAGAAAGAGAGCGGGGAAGGGCAAAACCTGTGTGCCAGCAGACTCAGGCCCCTTTGACAGTTTTGTTCAAAAACCCTGTGCGGTGGTTTTTACTTATGTCTCATTGGCCAGAACGGTCACGTGACAACCTCTACTTGCAAAGGAGAATGGTAAATATAATTTTTCAGTTGCTTATGTTGCGATCCAACATAAAATTGTGGCATGGCAAGGAATAAAGAGAGACTGTTTATGGGAGAGACAATTCAGAATCACTTGTCATAGCTGAGGTCTGGCCTGAAGTTGGCATCCAGATCTCATTACTGGTTTCACTCTTTTTTCTGCCTCTGAAAACGCAAGTGCTCTGCCCAAATCCTCCAATTCAGCAGCTCCACCTTGGTGCTCGGTTCGTTATCAGCACTATGTTACTGAGCCACTTCCTTCTCTGTAGCACTGTTCTCCTTTTTTCTTCCTCTCGTCTATTCACCGCTGGTGTTAACATATGTGTTCATGTGGGTGCACATATATGTGCATGTATGCATGCGTTTCTGCCTGCTCTGAGCTCATGCACAATCATGCCATTATTTCCTGAGGGAGAACTTAATGTTTTGTGTTTGCGTCTTACAATCTCCATTCATGAAAGAGCTCAATTGCTTTCTTACCTCTCCTCTGCCTGTGGAAAATTATCCTTGAAGAAAATACAGTGGGTTGTTCCATTTGTCAGCAAATAAAATAAAAAGAAAAAAAAATTAAAAAGAAGCCCAAGTCTTTCATAAACAGAACTCAAGCTTCCATCTGTGTCCTGGAAATTAAGACGTTAAAAACAATTCCTTAAGGGCTAATTAGAGGGAAGTCGGTGGTTGTGTGTTTTGGCAAGAGTTTCTTTTCAATAAGGTATTTAGAAAAGATGGAAGGATGCACAGCAGTGTTCTGAGATCGGGGGGGGGGGGGGAAACTACTTCAGCTACTGGCATATTGAATATTTTATCAAGCGTAAACGTCCAAATTTAACCCATGCCCTGGATGTTTTTTTTCCTTTAATCGGTTGGAGATAGATAACAAATGAAATAAAATTAAATTAAGTGACACCACTTCACATTTAATGTACAGAATCATTCAGAACAAACACAGGTCATGCTATCTTTGAAAGGGGTACATGGGAGGTAATAATTTGTAAAACGGAACAAGCAGATGAGAAATTTCTTTACAAATAAGGGAAAATGTCTGGTAAAGAAAGGGGTGATCCCAAGGTCCTGAATTGGCCATTTCCTGTCTTGTTCATTCACAGCCCTTTTCCCTGCCTATCCCAGTGTTGCATCCTTTCCCAACCTCCCTTACCCCAAGCCACGTGGAGAGTGACAAAGCTGGCTGCATATGCATTATTTCTTTGGGTCTGCCGAACCAGCTCCCTTTCTTTAAATAAATAACTTCACATGAATGTAATAGAATATAAACTTATTTTGCTTTAAAAAGTCTTAGATAGTACCCATTCCTGAGTTTCCAAGGAAAAAATAAATAAGCATGTGTTTTGGACCATATATAAAGCATTACCTAAATGAAAGGAATAGTTATTACCCATGTAAATTCGAATTCTCCTGTGTGTAGACCTAAGCCACATGCGCGTACATATTTTTGCATGAACACAGATACACACACATATATATTTGTGCACAACCCTTTAATGTACATGTAAATATTTTCATTGGAGTCCTAGAATTGTCTTTGTTAGATTTAAATAGTTCACGCATTTTTCATTTTGATAGATAATGCCAAATTGCTCACCCAGAGAGGGTACATAAATATACGCTCTTACTGACACTCTGTGAGCTTGCTTATATCCCCATATTTTCATTAATAGTACTTACCAGCGAACATATTTTTGCTAATCTCCAACATGAAAGATAGCATTTCATTTTCATTTGCACTTTTGTATTAATGAGGTTGAACATTTATATGCTTATTGATAAGTTGCATCTCCTATAAATGGACTGTTTATATTCTTTCTACATTCTGTGGCTGGGTTGTTTGTGTTGTTTTTCTTTACTTTCAGTGAGAAGAATTTAGAAGACAGAAAAGTGATGGTGGAGAAGACATTGCAGGCTTTAGAATTGCTGGAGCAATGGCAAAATGGCACAGAAATACATGTTAAGCCCAAGAACTGTCAGGTCGATCAGATGTAGACAGTGTAGGATAAGTGAATCCTGGGGAAATGGCACAAGGGAAATGGCTTGCTGTGTATTGAGCCAAACTAAACAGGTAAACACTGTTTACATGTTTGCATGATTATGAGGTCTGACAATTAAGTTCACGAACTCATCCTAGAGAAAGTGCTGCATCCCTCATTGCTGGATATCACTACAGTCACCTTCGAAGTACTCCCCTTGGGAAGCTATGCACCGACACCAGTGCCTAGTCCACCCTTCAAAGCAATTTTGGAACTCTTTGTCTGCAATGGCCGTCAGAGCTGTCATCATATTACCCTTGATGTCCTGAATGTCATCCAAATGTCTTCCTTTCAATATTTCCTTTATCTTCAGATGTAGATGGATAAAGAAAGAAGTCATCGGGGGCCAGATCAGGTGAGTAGGGAGTGTGTTCCAATACAGTTATCTGTTTCTTGGCTAAAAACTCCCTCACAGACAGTGCCCGTGAGCTGGTGCATTGTTGTGATGCAAGAGCCATGAATTGTTGGCAAAAATTTCAGATCATCTCATTTTTTCACGCAGCCTTTTCAGCACTTCCAAATAGTAAACTTGGTTCACTGTTTGTTCAGTTGGTACAAATTCATAATGAATAATCCCTCTGATATCCAAAAAGGTTAGCAACATCATTGCAACAAGTTTGTGAACTTAATTGTCAGACCTCATATGGGGAAATTATTTCTTGATGCCTAGATGAGACAAGCAATAGTGTGGATTCACATTCAGGCTGTGGACCACTGTTTGCTGATTGCATGGTGAACAATTTCAGGTACCTTATCAAGGTGAACGACTACAATCTGAACAGAAAACAAACAACATCGCAGCAAGCAGCTGGGCAAGACTGGCTACAAAAACATCATGTGGAGCAGCAAGTCAGTAAACCTGGATTTGACACTAACTCCCTGCCACGACCTTGAGCAAACCATCGTCAACCCTCTGGGTAGTTTCTTCATGTTCAAAAGGAGGTGGGTCAGAAGACTTTCACATTCTTTACACACTTCTAAGTCTCGTCACTCCTATATGTTCACATCATTAGGTAGTTCCACTGTATGGTAGGCTTTGACATTTATTTGTTTAGTCAAGAACATGAAAGAAGGCTGACGATATTGTGGTCATGTCTGAGTGTTCCTTGGAATCTCATTCAGTGCCTTCTAATTAACCACGGAAGGACACTAAGAATTTCTCAGGTACATTTCTAGCAACACAAATAAAGTGGAAAAATCTGACATTTTCAGGGTCATTCTGCCTTCTATTTTTAAAGTTATGAGCATCATTTTCAAACGTTCACATTCTCTTTGATTTATTTGATCAATATGTTTTGGATCCAAAATGCTTATTTCTTTTCTTTAATTTTATTTTTTTAAGGAGGGCGCAGCTCACAGTGGCCCATGCGGGGATTGAACTGGCAACTTTGGTGTTATCAGCACCACACTCTAACCAACTGAGCTAACCGCCACCCCCCAAAATGCTTATTTGTTACACATGTCAAGTTGTGTACAATCTTCTTTCAAGTATAATATTAGTGAGGAAGTTAGCATGCCTCAGTCTCATTTTTCTTTATGTTATAAGGTCTAGATATGATTTTATTGTTCTCTAATAGAAGAAAGGTTTCTCACATCACTAAATGTTATATGAGATGAGAACAAATTTTGAATGGTCTTTCATACACAATTGATTAAAAAAAATTGTTTCTGGATAGCTATATACTCATGAATAAATACACTGTATTTTAAATTATTAAAAAGAAATTAAGTAAAATGTAACAAATGGTAAAATGAATGGTCAATATTGCCACAATGTTATACCTGTGATATTTTATTACAGAAATTTTGTATTCTCCAGTATGGGTATAGCTGTGCACCATTTATTAAAATACACAAACCATTTCCTTCCAAAGATTTACTTTGTTACTATCAATCTTAATGTAACAGGTAAACAGTACAAATTTCTTTACTAATATTTTCAATTGAGCATCAACATTTTCCAGTTATTAAAATCAATGCAAATCTCTCAATTAAAGTGCTCTATTTTAAGAAAAACCTTTCTCTTCTTTGGAAATGTTTTATAGCCTATGTATCTATAAATTCGAACTAATGCCATATTTTGATATGTGCTCAGGAAATTAACAAAATCTGTACGGGAATTTTATTTCTGGATCCTTAACCCCAAGATGATGACAGTAATAGAAGTGAAAGAAATAACCTGTTTGATAGATGAATTAAGAGGCTTTTCTTCATAAAGCACTGCAATTTAACAAAGCCATCGTATGTACACATTAAAGAAGACTTTGGTGTCCTATTTAGAGTCTAAATGTTACAAAAACAAATTGCTTTTTGTTTTCTATAAGGCATTTGAAAGGCAAAAGAAAGCAATTCCTTATTCACTGACATCCAGACTGAAGCAAAATTTACTTTTCCTTGTCAAATTGACAACATCACGACTTTCTATTTAGGACTTGATAGATCATAAAGTCAACCAAAAAATAATTTGGAAGATGTTGAGATCCTCTTCCTTTTCCCATGAATCCATCATGCTCAAGGATACAAAGACACACAGTGAAGGGTCTGGGAACTGTAGGAGAAACAAGCACATTGCAGGAGCCACAGAACAGGAAAAGGCTAGCCAGCTTTCCAGGACTCCTCTGGGTCCAAAGCCAATCAGAGCAAAGATTTTGGAGACTGGGGAGAGGTAAATGCTGTTTTCCAGAATAGGGGAGCTGCATTAAATGGGTGAACACAGCAGTTCTAGTTAAACACATAAGCCCCAAGGATTTTCTGTTTGCAGATTTGGCTCTATCAACTGGAAAAACTTACTGACACAGGAGGGCTCCTCACATAAAAAAGGATCTGGCTATTGTCTTTAGAGTGACATTTTCCAGGTACATGCTATGAGATTGAAATGTGCCTGCACTATAATTCAGAAATGTTCCAAATTTCAAAGATGTCACTCTCATTAATAGCTTCCAGAAGAATGTTGAATAAGGTGACAGGTTGCAAGACCTACAGATAATCCTGAGTTTGAAATGTTGCCCTCCCACAACTCCCTGCATAATATGACAGGGAAATGTTTAAAGGATCAGAAAACACACCTTGAGAATGGGGTTTTCACTCTTAATAGCCCTGGAGTAAAAGACTGAGACAAGCAGCCTCCAGCGAGTCCAGAAGACTCCCAAATCTTTCTTATATTAGCCAAAGGTAAAGTATGGAATAACATAGTAGGTTTGCAGTTTGTTGACACAGGTATGCCTTATACATCAAAACTCATTTTACTGGAAAGTCATTTCCTCTATTACTCCATTGGCTGGTTAGTGTCAATTAGCAACTCTCTATGAAAGACAATGTTATGTGGAGGGATGCCCTCCAAAGCTGCATCCTGAAGGCCTAACTCTCCTGGTCCCTGTTAATCCATTTGTGTCAGACTTTATAACACCAATGGGAATGACAACAGAGAGCTATCTCTTTGTGGAAGTACCTCCCACTTATTAATATATCCATATACATTGACCTTTACAACCAGACTTGATTGTTATTAATTCATTAAACAACTCGTTCTGCAAGTATCAAAACTTCTATGTTCCCCTCATGGTACCGTGTTTCCCTGAAAATAAGACCTAGGTGGACCATCAGCTCTAATGTGCCTTTTGGAGCAAAAATTAATATAAGACCCGGTCTTATTTTACTATAAGACTGGGTATAATATAATATAATATAATATAATATAATATAATATAATACTGGGTATAATATAATATAATATTATTAATTTTTGCTCCAAAAAATGCATTACAGCTGATGGTCCGGCTAGGTCTTATTTTCAGGGAAACATGGTAGTAGACATGAGGAATACAAAGTTGAGTAATACATGTCCCCCACCTTCAAGAATACCGCAACAAAAGCAAAGGCTTATGGTACAACTTTGTGCACAGTGCTGTGAGAACACAGAGGAGGCTGGGCTTTGTTATCCTGGGTAGTAGAGAAGATTTTGCAGAAGAAATGACATTTGAGCAGCATCTGGAAATATGGAACAGATATTCAGTAGGCAAGCAAGAGTAAAGGCCTTCTGGATAGAAAGAAAGATATGTTCTGAGAGTAAGACGTGCATGTTTGAGGAAGAGAGTGAGCCACATGTTGTTAGAGAGTTGGATATTTAGTTGGATTGGGTGATGAGTGGCTAAAGACAAGCTTGGATAGTTGAGATGGAGTTAATAAGATCTTTGTATTTTATTTTTTTTAATGTTGACTCTTCTTGGTAGCTGAAAGGGATCCATCAAAAGTGTATAACAAGAGCTGATGGAGCAGTTAACAGGGAAAAGCTATGAGGCGCTAAATTTGAAGTATATTTCTCATGTGGAATCAACACATTTTGGTATGGAGGTGGCAGAGTAGATTTGAGAAGGAGGACTCAAATGTGGATGGCTAGACAGATCACTGTATTAAAATCTGGAAATAAAAGGCAACCAAACAAGATGACCTTGGTAAAGTCACTTCCCTTCACAGAGGTTGTTTATTCAACAAAAAGTGGCTAAGTATTGAATGAATCACCTTAAATATTCTGCCCAACTCTCAGAGGACCTTTATAGACATTTCTCCAAAGAGGACATATGAATGGCCAATAGACATATGAAAAAATGCTCAACATCACTAATCGTCAGAGAAATACAAATCAAAACCACAATGAGATATCACCTCACCCCAGTCAGAATGGCTATCATCAACAAGACAAATAGTAACAAGTGTTGGAGAGGCTGTGGAGAAAAAGGAACCCTCATACACTGTTGGTGGGAATGCAGACTGGTGCAGCCGCTATGGAAGGCAGTGTGGAGGTTCCTCAAAAAATTAAGAATAGAATTACCATATGACCCAGCAATCCCTCTCCTGGGTATCTACCCCAAAAATCTGAAAACATTTATACATAAAGACACGTGCGCTCCAATGTTCATTTGCAGCTTTGTTTACGGTGGCCAAGACATGGAAACAACCAAAATGTCCTTCGATAGATGAATGGATAAAGAAGATGTAGTATATATACACAATGGAAGAGTATTATGCCATAAGACAAAATAATGCCATTTGCGACAACATGGATGGATGTTGAGGTTATTATGCTAAGTGAAATAAATCAGAAAAAGCTGAGAACCATATGATTTCAATGATATGTTGTATGTAAAACTGAAAGCAACAAAGGAACAAGACAAACAAATGAAGAAACAAAACCTCATAGACATGGAGAATAGTTTAGTGGTTACCAGAGAGTAAGGGGCGACGGGATTGGTAGATGAGGGTAAATGGGATAAAATATGTGGTGATGGAAGGAGAACTGACTCTGGGTGGTGAACACACAATGGGATATATAGATGATGTAATACAGAATTGTACACCTGAAACCAATGTAACTTTACCAGTAATTGTCACCCCAATAAACCTTAATTAAAAAAAATTATGCTCACCATAGAAAAAATATTCTGCCCAACTCTAAAAAGTATACGGGAAATAATTTGATTTTATTAAGGGGGGTGGGGGGTGGGAGATGAGGGTAAGGGGTATCAAATATATGGTGATGGAAGGAGAACTGACTCTGGGTGGTGAACACACAGTGGGATTTATAGATGATGTAATACAGAATTGTACAAATGAAATCTATGTAATTTTACTAACAATTGTCACCCCAATAAATTTAAAGAATAAATTTAAAAAAATGCTTCCAGTGAGTTTCCATATTTCTTTAAATGCTGTTACCAAGACTGCAGATTGGTTTCTGCTACCGTCAACTGTAGCCATCATTGGAGAGGAATGGGAGGGAAATATTCTCATTATTGGAAAATCTATTCTCAGCAAATAAATGGAGTATTCACTGTGATAGATGTTAGCATTTTTAGCATGAATTGTACATATATGCTTTCAGATTTGCTCTGCCATAATTAAGAGATGCTAAAAAGTTGACAAGTCTGAGAAGTGAGTCAAAGCAGAATTCCTCTTCTATTTGATTCATAAGTAGTGATGCTGCTAATATCTATATTAAAATCTCACCTTTTAGCTGAATTATGAGAGCATATTGAGGAACAATTAAAGTGAGGTTTTGTATGAATAATGACATTTGGTGGTAAAGATTGTACTCTGCCTTTAATGAGGATTGCATGTCCAGTATTTCATTTTAGTTCTACAAAGTTCACTAAAATGTGTTTTGAATAACAAAATCTTCATCTTGATGACAAATGGTGTTTGCCAGAAGAAAAACATATTAATGCTTTCAATTAAAGATGAGAAAATGTTGCCAAAAACAATAAGAGCCCCCACTAGAATTCTGTTTTGCCTCAGATGAGGCCTAATACCCAGTCAATTCTCAGAATTCTTCTATTTGTGTCCCCCTATAGACCAATTTCTTGGAGATCAGACTTTGGTCCCAGATTTGCAATGACAAAGATAGGTTAGGCATCCCCTGGTAGGTGACATTTCCCTGATACAGTTTTTAGAATTTCAGATTCAGTTAGCCTTCAGTATACTTCCTGAGTATCCTATTCCCGTTTTCATGTCACTTCTATGAAACCTTTCCTTATTTCTCCAGCCTTCAATCATATTCTAATAGTTTCCTCTTCAGGGATACCACAGGGCATTGGTCTTGCAATTTCTAGAGATTTCGACACTTGTGTTGTAGTTAGTTGTATATATACAGAGGGTGCCAAAAAATGTATGCACATTTTAAGAAAGGAAAAAACTGTATTAAAATTGTAATACTCAGTATATACTGATAATAAAACATGAATACAAGTCACATTTGACTTCTGCAATGACAACAGGTACTCAAAGTGGTTACCATCAGCGTCCAGACACTTCTGATTATGGCGAACTACTGCTTGAGCAATGTTGAGAAAGCATCCACCTGTACACATTTTTTTGGCACGTCCGGTATATGAATATAAAGCCTTTGGCTATGCCTCCAGGACCTGATTTATATTTTAAGCTTTTTCCGATTAGGAACTGTAATTTCAGCTCCTATTTTTACAACTTCAATTCCTTCTAAAGCTCTGCCCTGCACACAGCAACAACACATCTGTTACGGACTTTAGGGATGCTGGCAAGTCATATCACTAATTTCTAATGTTGTGTCAAATATAATCCATTCAGAGCATATGACAGGTCGAAATATCATGTTGATACCTAAATGCTACCAACTTTCCAACAGCAGTGATGTACCGGAAAAAAACGAGCACACTAATGGCAAAAGCTTTCTCATTACTCCTTTACAGTTCAGAATGCATTTTCCATCTCATCTCATTCCAACAGAACACAATTTCCTTTTGATACTGTACATATGGGCTCTTTATCCTGTTTCGTCACACCATACAGCCGGGCTCCCTTAACTTGGTTCTTCTCTTGTTTTCAAACAATGCCAATAACCTCAATTTATGCCAAAGTAGGCCATTAATACCAAGTAATCATCATACCTGCCTCACTGGGAATCCTCTGAAGTGACAAACCTATTGCCAGAGGGAGACTAAAGGTTTCTAATCAATTTACAAATCTAATGAATCTGAGACAAAACACTTTCCTTGACATCAGAAAAAAAAGTCTATATAAAATAAACGTTCTTTAGCTTTCACAATTTCATTAAAGGCTAAATGACAAACCGGGAGCAATAGAAAAACACTATTTATTTTCTTTCTTTGTGTATATATTTTGATTTAATTCCTTGAGTAATTCAGATGGATCTCATTTCCAAATTAAATCATGTTTATGTATTTGAATCGCTGCCATGAAGTTTTCTGGGTTTCCTAAATGTATAAATCCCTGGTGTCCTACTCTAGAGGCAGAAGATAATAAGATGGTAGATTGAATATACGGGTATACATCTAATTTCCCTTCCTCTGAAAACTCCACTACGATCCACAAGGAGCGAATAAAACAGCAGCAACATTTTGGAAGTTGGAAAACAAATGAACCAGTGATAATTGACTTAGCAGAACTAAGAAAACGGAATCTCAAGCAGGCCTTAGGAAAACCTGAGAGTCAACCAGATTTACCTTACAGAATTCTCAAACATTCAGGAAGTTATTAGCCCCAGGTACTTATGGATTTGGGCATGAAAGGGAGAGGCTAAAATAAGAAGTGTGTAAAAGCTGTTGGAGAACTTTTAGCTTTCTAGATCCCCTGATGCAATCTACATCTCCCACTGGAGCACATACCTGGAGGTTTATTTTCTGGAAATACAAGACACAGTTGAGGGCATGTGTACTGAACAACAGGGAAGTTAACTAAATACAATCAAATGCTGAGAATTCCCGGCTCTCTTGTAATTCTTATTAAGTGTTCCCCTCCCAAGTCTCTGGCAGCCAGCCATATCTTTACCATCCAGACAGGAGACTAGAAAACTCTTCTCAGTGAAATTCGATCAGACAAAAGTGAATGACACAAAAATGTGGTATCCCTTAATAAATAAATAAAAATAGCATCCCGATAATTTTACAGTAAAATTCAAAGTTGACCAGTCAGACCCACACACTCAGAACTTCTAAATATCATTTTATTCCCGTATCGTTAATCATGAGCATATAGTCAAGGATTATCAGACATATGAGAAAAACTTCAAGCCAGGAAAATGAATAACAGACACAAAGTAAAAAGAAAATACTGAAAGAAACAGAGACTACAGTGGGGAAAGAAAATTTCAAAACACTCTAGCGTTACTATAATCAGGGAGATAAGATTAGTTGCTACTTATCACAGTTCCATAGTGGGGGATTCTAGGATTTGTACAGGCTGACAGGCTTGCTAATATCCCACATGTGGAAAGTGATTTGGAAAAACATTTTTCTATTTAAATTTTTATATAAAAGTAACATTTCATAGCTTAAGCACTGAAATGTGGTAGTGGTTTATAATGCAACATTTAATAATCTTCTATTACATAGCTTTCTCTTCACATTCCATTTTAACCCCCAGTATCTACCTCATGGGTTTCATTCAAATATATTTGTCATGTGCAAAGAAATGCAGGGGGAGCGGGAGAGAGGAAGAGGGAATATACACATACACACACACACTTTAATAATTGTCATCAAGAAAGAAAAATTCAAGCAAGAGTATAAAATACCCCAACATATAAAATACATATAAAAGAAATTTTAAAATAAAGGATTACTGTAAACTAGTCTAAGATAATTTTGGAAAATACAGTCTAATGGATTTCTTCACAATTATAAAATAGCAATTTTCACATATTAAATTGCAAAAAAGAAAACCAGACTACTTGACCAAAGAGATATAAAATTATTAAATGTATTCTATAAATCTCACTCGGTCCTCATTAAAAAATATAATAAAGGGGAGTTCACTATAAATGGTTGTTTATAATACAGGGGCAAAGCTCTGACAATCTGGCCCCATCAATACAACCTGGAAATTATTTAATTTTGATACAGTCAATAAAACCAATAAAAGTAAAATACAATCAATAAAAGTAAAATGTGGAAGTACAGTATTATTGACTGTAGAGAAAAATATTTTCATTAACTTTTTAAAAACGTATTTTTTAAAATTATTTTTGCTACCCTTGATCTTAGCCAAAAGGCTGAGAAGCGATATGGATGGACCTAGAGAACATTATGTTAAGTGAAATAAGTCAGATGGAGAAAGACAAATACTACATGACCTCGCTTATATGTGGAATCTAAAGAACAGAATAACTGAACAAACAAAACAGAAATAGACTCAGAGATGTAGGGGGGAAAAAACTGAGGATTGCTAGGTGGGAGTGGGGTGGGGATGGGGGAAAAGGCAAGGGGATTAGAAAGCACAATCAGTAGCCACAATGTTGCCACGCGGATACGAAAGACAGTTTGGGGAATATAATCAATAATGTTGTAAAGATTTTGTAGAGGGTCAGATGGGCACTTGTCTTATTAGGGAGACCACTTCATGGACGGTGTAGATGCCTGACCACTGCACTGTACACCTGAAGCTGAATAATATTGTATGTCAACTATAACTCCACAGGATGTGGAGTACAGCATAGGGAATAGAGTCAATGCAATTATAACAATTACATTCGATGTCAGAGGGTCAGACGGGTAGTAGATTGGGGGTGTTATCACTTTGTGGGGGTGTAAATGTCTAACTGTTACATTGTTTTGTACACCTGAAACTAACAAATTATTTTTGCCAGTTAGGTTTATATTCGGTAACACTAATTTGTCATATCCTAAAATTGCTTTACCAGGGAGAGTACATATTTTTTTTCACCAGTAATAAGAAATATTAATCATTTCATCATGTCATTATTTGACTATTTCTTGGCACTGTATGCAAAAAAGATATTTCATTCATTAAAATTTCACTGTTAGGGGCCGGCCCAGTGGCTCACGCAGTTAGAACTCCATGCTCCTAACTTCGAAGGCTGACGGTTTGATTCCCACATGGGCCAGTGGGCTCTCAACCACAAGGTTGCCAGTTCAATTCCTCAAGTCCCGCAAGGGATGGTGGGCTCTGCCCCCCGCAACTAAGATTGAACATGGCACCTTGAGCTGAGCTGCCACCCGGATGGCTCAGTTGGTTGGAGCACAGGCTCTCAACCACAAGGTTGCCAGTTCGATTCCTTGACTCCTGCAAGGGATGGTGGGCAGCGCCCCCTACAACTAGCAACAGCAACTGGACCTGGAGCTGAGCTGCGCCCTCCGCAACTAAGACTGAAAGGACAACAACTTGAAGCTGAACGGCACCCTCCACAACTGAGATTGAAAGGACAACAACTTGACTTGGAAAAAAGTCCTGGAAGTACACACTGTTCCCCAATAAAGTCCTGTTCCCCTTCCCCCACCCCCCACCCCAAAAATAAAAGCATTTAAAATTTCACTATTAGAAGTTCTTCTGGGATCTGAAAGGTTAGTTCAGGTTCCAGAAAGACCTAATTATAAATACTGAGTTAGGTAAAGATCAATATTTCTAAATATTCCATCTTTGTAGCCGTCTTATTGTTCACTGGTTTTCAGAACATATTGTTTAACTGGGTTACCTTATCATAAAATCTCTGGGAAGTAACTCATGTCACAAAGTAATTCTTTTCTGTACACAACAAATTGTTTGAGTGCCTACTAAGTGCTCAGTTGTGAATCATGATTGTAAACGTTATAAAACAAAAGACCATTCATTCATACAAATTATTGGTAGTAACTGTTAGAAAAAAAATTTTAAGCAAAACTCACAGAAATATAGCAAGATATTTGTATTTTATCTGTGAAAGAGCGATGGTAATTCCTGTCCAAGAACATTTCTATGCTTTATTTGGCTTCCTTTGAATTTGCATTTAGAATCCGTTTTATTGCTTTGTAATACAGATGGAATTGGCACTGATTAACAAGTCTTAATCATTGTGGAAATAAGCAATGACCTTCCTAAATATAATGCTCAAAGACAGCGTGAAACAAGCTTCTGATTTTGTTACAGATACCAGGACCAGAAAGAACCCAAGCGGCACTCAGAGAGTTAGGAGAGTCAGCTTTATTACACCGGCGGGCTCAGAGGGATCCTTCCCAAAAGACTGAGCCCCTAGCAAGGTTTTTATGGCTTGGGGACTTCCTTGAGTCAGGGAAGGGGTAGGTGTCGTTTGGTGATTGGCTCGGGTGTGGCTTGGAGGGTGTTATGCAGAAGTGGGCTGGGGCTTAGGCTGGGGATTTCTCTCTTTGCTCGGGCCACCATCTTAGGTCAGTTCCACGTGGCAGGGAACCATTTTAGGTCAGTTTCTCCATCAATTTCATGGCCCCGAGTCATGGCTGGGATAGGAAATCTAATCTCAAGAATGATGGAATTCTACCCCAAGTCCCCATGTCCATTTTAACAATGTTCTTACATTGAGGAATCAGAATAACACCTGAAGGAAAAGTACAGTGGTGATATTGTAGTTGGTTGAATTAGCATGTTATTTGAGAGAACGATATAGTTGTTAAAAGTGTTCCGCAGTGATGCCTTCATTGGAAATGTTTTCTTTTACTTTACTTACTTTCAACTTACTGTTGTAATGGTGACACTGTATCTTCATTTTGAGATTAAAACTCTAGAGTAATTCCATTTAACAGTGTAGTTTAGCTTGGGGCTTCTTGAAAGCTTTTCTTTTCTTTGCTTCCCTCCCCTCCTGCCAAACCTTAATGACTCTATTTACCATACGTTTACTGTGCATACCAGTTTCAGTGGTTCTGTTTGCTCCAGACCACTCTCAATGGTTCTGTTTACTGCAGACTGTACGCATACCAGGATCAATGGCCCGTTTCCTCAAGGAAACCTCCAGGAAACTGACTTGAAAGAAGTTTTTACATCTGCCTAAGATCCACTCCTATCCCTGAAACAAACCAGCCTCTGGGAAGCGCCTATTTCCAGAAATTGCCTGACCAACTTCTCCTTTCCTTTATTCTGTCTCTTCTTGCTTGCCTATAAAGCCTTTTGGTGATATTAAGAGTGGGAAGGTAATCTTTGTCACAAGGAGTCCGCTGTCTCCCCTTAATGCTGGCTTTTTGGAATAAACCTGCTTTTCTTTCCGCCACCCTTGTCTCCTGATTTTTGGACTAGCGTATAAGCAGCCAGATCCTATTTGGCATGGTAACAGTTCTAGAAATTGTATCCTTTTTTCTATATATACCTTTTTCCCCTGGATAAGCAGCAACCCGAGGCCGCAGAAGACTAGCCCAGACCTGACTAACGGTCATACTGTCCGGACCGCTGGAAGGCTGAAGATAACACCTTGACCTAAATTATGTTTCAATTCCTGAGCTCTAAGGTGGAACTGATACAGGTGAGTTAGTATAATTGCTAGGTAGATAGGTAGGTCCCTGGTGGAATAAACAAAGACAGTCATATCCTAAAACTTCAGGTTTTGAAATCACTCCTTCGCTCCAGGACATAATGTAACAAGGCCTTGAGGTTAATCATAAAATTCATTTTGGCCTGACAAACGGAGCAGATCTGATAGATAAGAGTGGGTTACTTTGCTAATTCCTTTAGGATGGGCAAGCAGAACCAACCTGGTCGACGAATTTCATTAGAAGGCACCAGTTCCCTTCTCCAAACAGCTCCCCTTCCCCAAACAGGCAAGGGAAGGTATAAAAGTAAGAGCTTTTGCCTCAGTCATGGGGCACCCCCCATTCGGGACCCCCTCCTGCTCAGTAGCTGCAACCTCTTCTCCTGCCTCTAATAAACTATCTTCTTTTTAAAACTTTTTGCCTCTCCCTGGTCCGTGTTTCCATTCTTTGGCTTCATGAGATATGATCCCGGCCCACACTCAGAAACTGCCAGCAGATCCAACATCACCTACATCAGAACAACCCCCTGGCTACTTTCCCAAGAGACCAGACAGAGGAACTCAAGAAAAGACATCAGAACTGTCTTCAAGACCTGAAGAAATGATTCATTATCCTTCCCTCACCTCCAACCAATTAGCTCCCAGCATGACACCCCGACACCTAACCTATGGTGTCTTGTGATTTTGCCCTATAGAATCTGTAACCTATACACCATTGGGGAGTCAGGTCTTATGAGCTGTGTCTCTGGGCTCAGTGCCATTTCTTTAAATAAACCTCTACTTTCTTTGCTGCAAACTCCTGTTCATGTCTCCTTTGGCTTTGATGCGCGCAGGCAAAATAAAACCCTTGAGTTCGGTAATACTATTATCTCAGTTTCTATAGGTCAAGAATCTGTGTGTACATTGGCTGGTGCTCGGGGTCTCTTACAAGACATCGTCATTACTCTCAATTGGGAAAGATTCACTTCCTACTTCACAGTGTGGTTGTTGGTAGGATTCGGTTCCTTGAGATGTGAGCCTCTTCACTGAGCATCTTATGATGGCAGAATGTTACACATTCAAACACACATATTTAACAAGGCAATATATTTCACAACAGTATAAACATATACAAGGACATAATTCAAAAACATCAGAGTAGGTGCCTAATGGTGGGAAGGAAATGAGTGTTGGACTCCAGGAAGAATGAAAGAAAAATAAATAAAGTGTAAGGGAAAGAACCTTGCTGAACTCAATGACGAAAATATGCCTAGGGCCCAAGAATAGAATAAAAGTATAGACAAAAGCAACCTTCATGAGTGGGCAGTTAGTTCTAATCCCTGCTTGTAAGTCGCAGAGCTGGCAGAAAATAATTTAATCCAAATCAGCAGTCTTTAATGCCAGATGCTATAGGTAGGGAGATGTTTATTCATGGGAGCGGTCTTTTTGTTAGTTTGTAAGACGATTCACATCTCCACTGATATTTAAATTTAGCCATATTGCCTTTGGAGGGATTTTAGGTAAGATATACAAAACACCAGCTAACAATTAAGGGTGGAGAAAGCAGAACAAACCATTGAGTAGGGGTAGCCTTGAAGAATAGCTTAGAGGAAAGGTTCATTCTCTACCATGTGTACCACCACAATTGAACATGGCGATATGAGGAGGGGCGGAAGTTCAGCTGGAGAAGATTCTTTTGAGGGTGTTTAAAACAAACAAACAAAAAACCTTTTTCTCTAACCAAACCCATCTCTTGCCTATTCATCACCGCCCCACCCACACCCCCACCGAGGTATCAGGAATGGTACTTTCAAATGTGTAAGATACATCTTGGCTTCCCCAGCAACCCTTGCCACTCACAGAGGTGTCATAAGCAGTGCTTTGTGATGTCTAAGCCCCCCTTAGCCACCATTGGCTGGGGGAGACTAGCCGACCAATCAAAACTGAAGGGCTTCTCGTTGTCATGGGGATTGGTGTGTATATATACAGGACAGTCAGCAGATCTGTGGCAGACCACTGAAAAGCTTAGAATGGCTAAAGTGACCAAGAAACAACCACAGCCTAAGAGAGACATGGAACAACCAACCTCAAGTACGAAAGGGAAGAACATGAATGCTACCAATCGACCCAGGACCAGAAGGGGTCGCAAGGTAAGATGACTCTATCCAAACCACTCCTTTCTTCATTAATACCCACCACCACCACCACCAAGAATCTTACCCTTTCCTCACCTGGCACAAACTCCCTCCTCAGCCCTGATCCATTCTCATGAAGCCCCCCTTTCCATCAATATGTCATCTTCCCTTAAACCTGTGCCCCTTAGGCCTCACTGTGGTGTCCTTCCAGGTGCAGATGACAATTCCAAACATAAAAGGATCCCTTCAAATGAGTTCTACTAAAAAAGGCTCCAAAAAAACTACCCAACTTAAAAGAATGCCTAAGAAATCTAGAGGAACAACACTCTTCAGTCAGGATCACAGGCTGAACAAGACACTGAATCGAAATAAGCCAGTGCAGAACAAAAAGAAGATGAAGTCCATGACTTCAAGGAACCGCCAGGGCACCCAGTAACTTCAGAGCAAGGACACAGACCTCAGAACTCTCTGCAGTCCCCAAGGTCTGGTGGCTGAGAAATGGTCAACTGTGTAAACATTGAATTTTCCAACAGCGTATCCTGATGGTAATTAAAATCGAGCTGTTACGAAAAGTGGTGTTTCTGTGAGTTCTCTCATGATAAGAGGAAGGAAGGGAAGAGGCAGGGGGGTGAGGAGGGAGGGACATGGGCTCTCTTGCAGGGTTGGGGGCCACACCAGCAGAATCACAGTTAATCAGACAGTGGGGATAAGAACTGGGAGGGACTAAACAGCAAAACCAAACTTCCTCCTTAACACTGGAAGCCACAAGCAAGATGGAAAAGGGCTTGGCGTTTGGGCTGGTGGGGAGGGGGCAGTGGCTTGGGGTGTAGATTGCCAGAACCTATATGAAGGGAGGTGTGTGGGTGGCAGTACCAAATCACTTCCGGGCCACTTACCTCATTATGGTATTTGTTACACTTCATCCTATGATGTCATCAACTAAAGGTCCTCAGAAGGACCCCAAACTCACCCTCCTAAAAGTTACTGAAAGTACCCTAAGGACTTAAATAATGGTGATTAGAAGCCATAAACCCAACACGGATTAGCCCACTTAAGAAACTCAGGGTGGAGCAGTGGGAGCTGTCTGCCTTCAGCGCAGGCCATAAAGGAGAGATTTGTCTACAGAGAATTCTAAAACAGCACAGTCTCCCCTCCAAATACCTTTCATCTTCATTCTTTCCAAAGTGGTTCTCTTTCCTCTGAAGACAATATCATTTTAAGTGGTGTTACTGAAGTGTAATTGATCCATTACACTCATATAAATCGCACATGCTCAAAGTGACACTTTGATGAGTGTCATCTTATGTATACACTTGCTAAACCATCACTACAATTATAAGAGTGAATATACCCATCACCCCCGAAGTTTCCTCTTGCCCCTTGGCAATCGCTCCCACCTGCCCCTCTCTGCACCCTCCATCCTCAGATAATCCCTGATTTGATTGCTGTCTCTATAGATTAGGTTACATTTTCTAGCATTTTATATAAATGGAATCAGTATGTACTCATTTTTATCCAGCTTCTTTCACTCAGCATGATTATCTTGGGTCATCAATGTTCTTGTGCACATCAATATTACATTTTTTAATGTTATGATTATTACTGTGTTGAGTTTAGTAGCATTTAAATACCTCAAAGTTGCTCTAATTTCATTTTTAAAAACATTAAGATCATTGTAAATGCACCTGCAGTTGTAAGAAACAGAAAGATACCTCATACCCTTAACCTAGTTTCCCCCAGTGGTAACCACTTACATTTCTTATAGTACAGTAGCACAATCAGGAAAGTGAAATTGATATGTTCAATTTACATTATTCGGATTTCTCCAGTTTTACATGCATGGGTTTGTGTGTGTTTGGTTTTAGGCAAATTTATCACCTGTGTAGTTTCCTATGACTACCACTGCAGTCAAGATACAGAAAAATTCCTCACCAATCCCTGGGATCCAGTAATTTATTCTCCATCTCTATAATTTTGCCATTAAAAAAATGTTACATAAATGGAATAATTCAATATATAACCTTTTGTTGTTGGCATTTTACGTTCAGCACAAATCCCTTGACATCCATTCAAGATGTGTGTATCAAGATATTTTTCTTCTTTATTGCTGAGTAATAGTCCATGGTGTGGATATACCATAGTTTGTTTAACCATTTATTGCAGGGCATTTCGGTTGTTTTGATTTTTGGACTATTACAAATAAGGCTGATATGATTATCCCTGTATAGGTTTTCCTGTGAACTTCAAGTTTCCATTTCTCTGGGATACATGTCCAAGAGTCCTATTGCTGAGTCACGTGGTAACAGCACACTTAGTTTTGTAAGAAACCACCATACTTCTTTCTCAAGTAGCTATGTAATTTTATATTCCCACCAGCAATCTATGAGTGATACAGTTACTCTGCATTCTCACCAGCATTTGGTGTTATCGTTTAAAAAAATATTTAAGTCATTCTGGTGAATGTGTAGTGTCATCTGATTGAAGTTTTCGTTTGCATTTCCCTAATGGTTAATATTGTTGAATATCTTTTTATGTGCTCATCTGCCATCTGTATAGCCTCTTCATTAAAATTTCTATTCATGTCTGTAGCCCCCTCGGTTTTTTGTGTGTGTGGTTTTTTTTTTTAACTCAGAATCAGGCATTAAAATGAATTTGAACACAAGGCACAGGTTTCCACGTGTACATAAATACATCTCCACTTTTTTTTTTTTTTTTTTTTGCTTCTTCTATCTCTTAATCTTTTTGGATAGGGAAAGGCAACAAGAACTTTTTCAATATGACTTTATGGTCTTTTTTTTTTTTTAAGAGATGGTTATCTGAATTTCTAGGACTTCTTGTAGTAATTTTTTTTTGTATTTCCTTTCTACCACTAGCTGGTGTTGCCTCCTAGATCCTGATGAGTTTTCTATAGTTAAGTGAGGCTTTTAATCTCTGTATCAACACAGAGGCTCTATGTTGGTTACTCCAAAAAATATATTTTCTTCCTCTAGTGTGTCATTACAGTCCTTTTGGCTTTTGTTCCCTCCTCATGGAATAACTGAGTGCTCAGTGCAACCCTACTTATAAAATGCTGGATCGGGATTCCTATCCTTGACATTTAGGATGATCTATTAGGCACTTATATATGTGCATTTGCACTCCTACTACAAAGGCACTGACTGGCTTTATGATAGAGGGCTTAATATTTCTACATTCTATCACTCCATCCATCTTTGGTCCTGTCCCTCAGGTTACCACAGAGTTCAGTCCTTGTAGCATACGATACAGCATGTCAGCTTGCATCTTCAGCCTATAGATGTAGGTGGATAACCCTGCACTCCTGAACCTCCCATAGATCCACTTGATATTTTCAAGACTACAGGAAATTCTACAGCCGTATTGTATTGAGGTTTCTGGGGATTTTTCTCTATGTTCCGCAGCTTATCGATAATCTCTGGCTTCTCCATTTCTTGACCAATCCGAAATAAGATAACCATCAGACAGTGGGCTTGATGATAAAGGAATCCCGAGCCAATCACTTCAAACTGACACCACTGTAGGTTCTTGCCTTCTCACCCCACCAGGCTCTGGCCTACTAGTTGTACTTGAGCAGACGGAATAGTCCATAAAAATTAATCACTCCATTGGCTACATTCATTTTAACAAGTTCCTGCTTACAATTCTTTTGTGTATATACCTAGAAGTAGGGTTGCTGGATCACATAGTAATTCTCTTTTTAATTTTTTCAGGAACCTGCCTACCATTTTCCATAGTGGCTGCACCATTTTACATTCCCACCAACAGTGCACATTACTTTGTGCTGACATTGAGTGCTTAAGGTTGCTGAAGAGGTTTTCTGTTTGTCCTCTGTCCTTAGTGACTTCTCTATTCTCCTAGTCCAACCCCAGTCTCAGGTTGACTCTGTGAGCCTGCTCTTCAGGGGTGGGTACCTCAGTGTTCCTAACCCTATGCCCCCACGATAGCTATACTTGTTATGGGTATTGTGTGGGGGACAGATTCCATTTCATCTCCCAGCAGTAGATGCTTCTCACATAGGTGTATCACCTGCAAATGCACATTTTAATTTTTGGCAGGAAATCATGCTCAATAGTCTTAGGAATAGGCAATGTTACCGGCCTGAATGCACATGGAATCGTGCGCCATTAGTGGAAATATCAGTATGGCCTGCAAAGTCCTTATAGTGTCACACTCGTTTGAAATTACTACTTTGGATACTGGTGGATACACTAGTAACTGAGAGCTATTAGTGTTGTCATTATTGCTGCCTGAAACATCCCAGGAGGATACAACTTGTCACTAGTTGCTATAGTTGCAGTCTTCTCTGATGGAGTGCGTTTGGTAAATAAAGTTCTATTCGATCACTGATGATTCTAGTTGCACATATGAGCCTTGAGACTATCACCAAGGGCAAAAAACGGGTTCTTGCTGAGCACAGGCATATTTAATGACTGAGTGGGGAAACCTTGCTAAAAAACAACAAACACTTGGAAACAACTTTGCCTCATTTCTGCCATAAGGTCATCTCCATCACAGGACCATATCAGGATAAGATAGAATTATCACCTAGCCTGCCTGTATAAAAATGGCCTCAGTCACTCAGCAAATATGTAATCAGCACCCACCAGGTGCTAATTCCTAATCAATAAGCACTTTTTCTGGGTGCCAGAAACAATTATACCACAGAAATGACTATCAAACACTTTCCTAACTAAAAGGAAACAGTTCTCCAAGGTCCCATGGATTTCACCTCAACCCTCAGAGTTCTTTAAGCTGCCATCATAGCTAGTTCACAGAAGTGTGATATCACTCCTCTAAGTCTCCGGCTCAACCCTATTTTTTTCCCTTAATCTAGCTGAGCCAGACTGGCATTTTAAAAAGTAATATGTATTCAGAATTAAGAGAGGACACACAGGAAGTACATAGGAATAAGTTAGGAAGCAGAAATTTGCCAAGGTTGCCAAGTCCAAGTTTGTGTCTCAAATAATGTCACATTCCTAAGGACTGCAACACTTCCTAGCCATCTGACCGTTGTTTCCTACTCTATCATGTCTGCCTTCTCATTCACCACTTCCTGAGCATCAGTCAGCTTCTCACATTGTCATTCCATCAGAGAAACACGAGGAAGCCATGTTTCAACTACATGACTTAGAATATTTTCACTTGGTTTTGGACTGCAGACAAAGAACCTATTTTGTCCAGAGGTAAATGACAAAACTGTGATAACTGATGACACAAAAAAAAAAATCACTATTACTATGCACAATTTTATTTCTTTTTAAATTTCTGATAGCATATCTTGTGTTATCTCTGATTCATAATTAGATTTTACTTAATTATCCATTTCAATGATCTTTTCAACATACCAATGTTTGGATTAATTTTAATCTACATTTTCAATCCAATAATTTATGTTGCTAAATTTAATACTTCATTTCTCACAGTTCCTTTTGTTTGTATTTTTAACTTTTTGAATTGCATCTTCAGATTGTTTTCATTCATTCATCAATGGTGAAACCTCTTTGGACTATGGATTTTCTAATTATGCAGTTTGCCTGCATTTAATAATAATACTAATATTTATTAAGTGTTGACTACATGCCACTCTTATAAATATTTTTTTCTTTCTTTCTTTCTTTTTTTTTTTTAAGGAGGATGCAGCTCACAGTGGCCCATGTGAGGATCGAACCAGCAACCTTGGTGTTATAAGCACCATGCTCTATCCAACTGGGCTAACTGGTCACCCCAAATTTTTTACATATATTTATTTAATCTTCCCAATAACCTTAATGACTGGACAAATTGCACAGAGGTGTTACATTTTCTCATATTTACCCAAGTTCACACAAATAGTACACAGCAGAGCCAGGACTGGAATTCAGGCAATGTGTGTCTGCAGAGTCTATCCTCCAAACCACCATAGTTTTAAGTTATCTAAAGCACATCCTGTGTTTCCCTTTGTCCCATGGAAAATTCTGGCTGGGACACAGTTCCTAATTATATCATACTGGTACAAATCAAGATAAATTGCAATATACAATACCCTGAGTCTTCATTAACTGTTTATTAACATCTGTGGCTTGGAGCTTAATTATTTTTTTCCACGGCAAGACTATTTCTTTTACAGTGTGATCATAAGTAACTATTTAGTGGAAATCTTAAGTTGCATAGAGAATAATGAATTGCTAAATTAGTTTTAAAACCTTCATTTTTTCTTTACTTCTCACTTCAGACTATGTAATCCTGAAACTGCTACCAAGTGAATACTCCCAGTACATACATTACGAGGTCTGACAATTAAGTTCGCAAACTCATCCTAGAAACAGTGCTACATACCTCGCTGCTGAATATCACTACGGTCACCTTCGAAGTACTCCCCTTGGGAAGCTGTGCACTGACGCCAGCACCTAGTCCACCCTTCAAAACAATTTTGGAACTCTTTCTGGAATGGCCATCAGAGCTGTCGTCATATTACCCTAGATGTCCTGAATGTCATCAAAATGTCTTCCTTTCAGTATCTCCTTTATCTTTGGGTAAAGAAAGAAGTCATTGGGGGCCAGATCAGGTGAGTAGAGAGGGTGTTCCAATACAGTTGTTTGTTTACTGGCTAAGAACTCCCTCACAGACAGTGCCATGTGAGCTGGTGCATTGTTGTGATGCAAGAGCCATGCATTGTTGGTGAAACGCTCAGGTCGTCTAACTTTTTCACGCAGCCTTGTCAATACTTCCAAATAGTAAACTTGGTTAACTATTAGTCCAGTTGGTACAAATTCATAATGAATAATCCCTCTGATATGAAAAAAGATTGTACTAACCTTTTTTTGATATCAGAGGGAGAGTACAACCATTGCAACAAGTTTGCAAACTTAATTGTCAGAACTTTGTATGTCTTTAGGTGGCTTTACCCAGGTTCCAGAAAAATTTCTGATCCATAGTAGGTTCTCATAACTATTTTTAATGAACATATAATTGAACTTTCAAAAGGAAACTGTCAGTGATCAAAAGGGGGAAGATATTTTCAGTCTTAAAATGATTTGGAAATTTTGCCACTTGAAATTAACTTCCTATCAAATCTCCACCTTGGAGAATTATGAAACTAATGATCCATATCCTACAAGAATCAACAACTTTCCAAAGAAGCTACATGAATATTTCTGTGACCAATGGTATCCCAAACATTTTTCTTCCACAAGTAGAAAAGAACCTACAGTTGAATATACAGATTTATAAATCAGTTCACATGGGATTCAGTTGAATACTCATAAAAACTCAGCAAACATCAGCACTTAACTTCATATGTGTATGCCAAAATATGGTGAGGTTCAACACTAGTGTAATTTGTTCTTTTCACTTAATCCTTGTTCTCTTTGGGGGCTTGTATTTGTACATTATAAGGAGAATGTGAATATTTAGTGCCTTTTTAGGATACTGTAACAGAGGTCAACTTGTTTAACCATTATTACTATTCCAAAATTATACCTTCCCCACATATTTTAGAAATAAATGATCATAAAACTACACATACTATTGCCTAAAAGCCAGTATTTACAAGACTATTTGCAATGTTTTATCTAAATACCTAAATGGGGAGACCTGGAGACTGATGCTCCAACCACATAAACTACATTGTGAGATTTCTTTCCTACTACTTCTTTCGTGCTATATGAGGAAATCCCTGTGGTACCATCTAGGAAAACATCTGCTACCCTTTTTGTCTTTACCATTGTCCTTTGACTATTTGCTTTATTTCAAGCCCATATTGAATGGAAATTGAAAATGAGTGTACTCAAAATTAGTCCTTCAACTCACCCTCTTTTTTTTTTAATATCAGAGAGCGGACAGAACTAAAACATCAATCAATGCTAAGTCAATAACACTTGGAAGAAAATGTTCTGTTTCTTGCTCCCCTAATCATCGGTCTTCTAATTACTTCCTGAACAAAGTCTGACTTTGAGGATCATGATGTGACATTCATTTTGACTTTATTTTGAGTGAAATTAGAAGTTTCACACATTTGGTGTGTCAGCTCCCATTACTTGAAAAAATCGTTTTGAAAATGGCAGTCTAACTGATTGCCCCTAACCAAGGGCATGGAGACTGTCAGCTCAGCCCAGCACACTTGCTTTCCACAGTAATCACTGACATGTTGGGCTGTGGACAGCTCCTGCAAAACAACTGTTACCCCAAGCTGTATGTTGTAGTCTATTTCTTTCTGGCATGTAGACAGTCGTGCCTTATATTGAAACATTTTCAATTGATGGAAGTCTCCTATTCATCTGATAGTACTGCATTTCAATCTCTATACTGCATTTTCTGAAAGAATTATTATCCAGAACTTATTCTGAACATTCATGTAGTACTTTAGTCCATAAATATGCTGTCAGCCAAATGTTTCCAGTACTGCATCCATTATTCACACTCAAAAAGGCATCCTGGCTTCCAGTGGGTCCTGGCCTTTAACACTTCTCCTGACTTTAGAAAATCACTATTTTTAAACCATCATAGTGATAATTTTATTCTGACCAAGATATTTATATAGTCAGCTTAAGTTACATATTAATATCGAAGACAAAATAGTAACTTCACGTTGGAAGAAGTTAGCAAATACCAGCTTAACTAAGTGATTAAAATGAAGGTCAGTGACAAAGGGAGAAACTGACATCGTGCCCCTACAGATAGGATGTACTGAGAAGAACACAGCATCTTTTCAGTGTTATTCCAGTCAAAAATGTATAGCCTGAATGTATGGAGGAAATATCAGATAAACTCCTATCAAGAGACATTCTATGAAATACTTGTAAGTGGGCTTCACTCTTCAAAAAAATTCATTGTTATTAAATACAAAGAAAGGATGAGGAACTGCTGCATATAGAAGTAGATTAACAAATAAATGTAACAACTAAATGCAACGAGTGATTTCAGGTGGGTCCTGAATGAGGAAATATAACTATAAATGTTATTAGTTGGGCATGGTCAAATTTGAATACAGGTTTTGATTTAGAGGGAGAATCAGGACACTTTTCTTGTAAGGATCAAATGATAAATATGACAGGCTGGTATGTCGTATAGTCTCGTTAGCAAACACTCAGCTGTGTTGTTATAGCTCAAAAACAGTCATAGATAAAATGTGGTTTTGTTCCAATAAAGCTTTATTCACAAGAAACAGTGGTCCATATTTGACCTGAGGGCTGAGGTTTTCTGATCCCCAAATTAGAGAATCATATTATACCAATGTTAAATTTCCTGATTTTGGTAACTTTACTGTGGTTGATTGTTCTAGGAATATACCTCCTGAGGTATTTAGGGTAAAGATTCATAATATGTGTACCTTACTCTTAAATGCTTTAGGGGGGAAGTAAAGCTAGCTAGCTAGACCACTGGATGGATGGATGGATGGATGGATGGATGGATGGATGGATGGATGGATGGATGGATAGAGTGAGTGAGTGAGTGAGTGAGTGAGTGAGTGAGTGAGTGAGTGAATTGAAAAGAGGGAGAGAGACAGGGAGAAAGAAAATGTGACAAAGTATTGGTGAATATGTTAAAGAATAAAGGAATTTCCTAGTATTATACTTGCAACTGCCCATAAATTTGAAATTGAATCAAAATAAAATTTATGAACAAATCTAAATTTAAAAAACAAGCATGCACACCAGATGGATGTTTATTTTTTCATTGGTTTTCTAAACCTAACAGTCAATTCATCATTTAAGGCTGCTCTTTTCTATCAGTCACAATAGTTATATTTACATTAAATATTGTAAAACTCTTCACTCAGCATGCACTCTATCTGTGGCTCTGTTTTTGCAATTCAGGTAAGTGTTTTGAAACTTAGCATTGAGAAGATATAGTAGAAAGACATTTGGGGAGTTAGAAGATCTGAACTTGAGCTCCATCTACATTTCTTATTAGCTGCATTTATAAACATGTCACTTAACTTCTCAGTTTACTCATAACTACATCATACTGTTGTTCTGAGCATTGCCATAATGCATATGATGATGGAATATCCAGAAAGTGCTGTGCACAAGAGAGATTTGCCCTCATTTATAATGACTAGATTTGCTAAGCTAAAGAAAAATGCATAATATACCATTTTATATATACCAGGGGTGCCAAAAAAATGTGTACACATTTTAAGAAAGGAAAAAACACAATTAAAATTGTAATACTCGATATGTACCAATAGCAAAAAATGAAAACAAGTCACGTGTGACTTCTGTAATTACAAGAGGTGCTCAAAGTGGTTACCATCAGCGTCCAGACACTTCTGATTAAGGCGAACTACTGCTTGAGCAACGTTGACCAAAGTGTCGACTTGTATACATATTTTTGGCACCCCCGGTATATATGCTTTCAAAAACACACACACAAACACATACACACACACACACACGTAAATATGTGTGAGCATGTGTGTGTGTGTATATATATATATACATATATATACATACATATATACACATATATATGTTTTTAAAGCATATATGCTTTTAAAACATCAGATGTCTTTACTTTTATGAAACCAACAATTTTGAGACAAGAAGTTAAACCAGCATGCATTTCCTCTCCAAACCCGACCAAAGAAGCAACACAGGAGAAGTCAAGGTATTGACAGAACACAATCCTACATTCCACAGCTGAAATAAATGTGTGAGAAATCCTTTCAGAGACATATATAGAAAGTGTTCGGATCCCAGCATGGAGGGGAAATAAGTAATTGAAACAGGAGAGGGTAAATGACCAAGGCGGGGGGGCGGGGGGGTAGGTAAGCTGGGGTAGAAGATTCTATTTGTACCCATCAATTTCCTCCACATTGTCCTGGAGAGCCACAAGACCACAAAGCAATGTGGCTAAGGTGGCCTAAATCCAGCATGGAACTGGGAGGCACTTCCCGACTGCACATACAAAGCTAGATGTTTAACTACTGTCCCAGCACTAGTCTCAGAGCAGGCAGAACCTTTACAAAACAGCATACATGTGGGACAAGCAATGAAGTAGATAGAAGCACAACTCAGAGTGTTCAAGCCTGGACCCATGGATCTGTACCAGCTGCAATAATGTGGGGCAATCAAGACAAGGGTTTCTAATATTGAACAAATGAACAAAAATCCCAATAGTATCCTGCTTTTAAAAAGATAAAGCAGGAGCGGCCAGAGGAGGCTCAGTTGGTTAGAATGCGAGCTCTGAACAACAGGGTTTCCGGTTCAATTCCCACATGGGCCAGTGTGCTGCGCCCTCCACAACTAGACTGAAGACAATGAGCTGCCACTGAGCTGCGAGAGGGGCAGCCTGATGGCTCAGATGGTTAGAGCCCGAGCTCTCAACAACAAGGTTTCCGTGCTGGTTCAATTCCTGCATAGGACAGTGGGCTGTGCCCCCTGCAACTAAAGATTGAAAACAGCAACTGAACTTGGAGCTGAGCTGCGCCCTCTACAACTAGCTTGAAGGACAACGACTTGGAGCTGATGGGCCCTGGAGAAACACACTGTTCCCCAATATACCCAATAAAAAAAAAAGATTAAAAAAATATGAACTGATTGAAAATAAAGATATGGGGAAATTTATGAGGTACATATACCCCATAAGAACATCACACAGAAACATGTTCTTTGAACATGGTGCAATTGAGGCAGTTTTCAAACATGACCACAGGTGACCTTTTCCTCCTCTGCTTGAAACTGGGCCGGCTGGGATGGCTTCAACCAACAGAGTGACTACGATGTCACATGTGATGTCACTCCATATATCTTCTGCGTCTAGGTCAGAAAAAAGTCAAACAGATTCCATCTAGGTTCTTGTAGAACACTCGCTCTCTGGATGCTCCCTTCTGGAACCCAGCTGTCATCCTGTGAGATGCCTAGGCCAAATGAAGAGCCCATGTGTAGGTTCTACCGTCTCAGCTAAGCCCAGCCTTCAATACATTGCAGCCTAGCAGCCAGACATATGAGGAAAACAACCTTCAGAGAACTGCAGTCCAATCTGAAGCCCCAAACATTGTGGAGCAGAGATAAGCCATTGCTACTGTGCCCTGTCTAAATTTATGTCTCACAACAACCTTGAACATAATAAAATCATTATTTTATGTAGCAAGACAAAAACAAAAATCTTAGAATAAAGGAGTGATAAAAATCGTATACGTCTTGAGGAAAAAACACTAAATAAACCAAATGTTAAATAATAAATTCTAATGTAAATGATTAGATCCTTTGAGCTTAAGAATAATGGAAGTAGTATCTGTCAAAATTATGGAATACATCTAAAGCACAACTTACAGAGAAGCTTATAGATTTCAATGTGCTTATTAGAATACTTGGAAAAAATACCATTCAACTAAGCTTTAAAAGTCAACAAAGTAAATCTAAAAGGAAGAAGTAGTAAAATACAATTAGGGGCAAAATAAATGAGATAGAAAATAAGAGAAAGTTAACAAAAGCTGGTTGTTTGAAAAGACAAATGAGATAACTATTTATGCATGACTCATCTATATAGCTCATGTAATCAACGAGAAAAAGAAGATACAGTAAACGTAATGGAAATCCAAAAGTAAGCTCATATGATTATATTGGGCCTAGCCAGATAATCCAGGATAATCTGGCTATTTTAAAGTCACTGATAAGAACCTTAATTACATCTGCAAACTCCATTTTGGCATACAATGTAATACATTCACGGGAGAGAAAAGAGAGGAAGAAGGTCACGGGGAGGCCAAAATTCTGCCTACCACACGTCCCATGTACATATGGGATACAGACTCCTTAAATTCTTCTACTATCAACCTTGCAAACTTCTCATCAAAAACTCCTGATCCTCTCTCATGAAGGTGAAATGTTGGTGTTGTCACCTATCGTGATTTTCTTCACATCTTTTGATTGTAGTTTTGAATGACCCTCTCCTTTTCTGATTTAGAGGCTGAGGACCATGTCTTATCTCTGGAGATATTGTTAGGAAAGCTTGCCAAGTTTACATGGTGCTTACTACAAGACCTGTGCAGCATCTCAAATACCTAACACTGCAGTTGGTACCCTGTGTATATTCTCTAGATGTTTGCTTGAGAAGAAGACAGTGTTGACTAATGAGCTTTGACCTAAAGCAGACATGTGTTGAAATCATGGCCTTCCTACTATACATTTCTGAGATAGATTAGAAATTTAGTCCTTGATAGAGATAGATCATTTTATTTTCTTACTTTGTGTGACTCTAAAAAAGCCAGTAAAATGTCAGAGTTGAAGTCATAGCCTTGTGAGACAGGTTAGTTAGCATTCTGTTAGGTAGACAGGGAGGTCCCTAGTGGAATAAACAAAAGACAGACATTCTGAAACTTCAGGTTTTGAAATCACTCCTTCGCTCCAGGACAAAATGTAACAGTGCCTTGAGGTTAATCATAAAATTCCTTTTGGCCTGACAAACAGGAACAGGTCTGACAGACAGGAGTGGGTTGTTTTGCTAATCCCTTCAGGATGGGCAAGCAGAAAAATCTGGTAGACGAATTCCATTAGAAGGCGCCAGCTTCCCTTCCCCAAACAGGCAAGGGAAGGTATAAAAGTAAGAACTTTTGCCTCAGTCACTAGGCACCCGCCCCTGCCCCGTTCAGGACCCACTCCTGCTCGGGAGCGCTGACCCTTTGCTTTTAATAAACTATCCTCTTTTAAAAAAACTCTTTGCCTCTCCTTGGTCCGTGTTTCCATTCTTCAGTCTCAAGAGACACAATCCTGGCACTCACTCAAAAATCTCCTACATCGCTTGTACTTAACATTAATACACAACATCACAGAGATTTGAACCTTTCTCTCATTGAGCTGAGAATGTGGTGGCTATTGTTCTGCCATCACTATTTGCAATGGTTTGTGTGTATTTTTTCTGGCTCACTCAATGCATTTTATAAGTAACCTTAAGAATGAGATATGGTTAGGCTAGCCTTTAATCTCTTTCTCTAAGTTTTCCAACAGTATATGAATTTACCCAGGACAGTCCCCTCCTAACCAGATGTACCTGAATAAAATTAGAATGAAAGAATGCAAAAACATGCCAAATGCCCCTGGAGAATTTCCACATGGAATCCAGACCACAACACTTTGAATCACCCAGAATATAACCACTGGATAGCCACCTCATCCCTGCAGCTAAAGGATCACTATTTCCATCTTCCCCAAGGCTTCAGTTTCTTTATATCACTTCTAACTCCCCCAGTATACAGTCACAATTATATCATCTACAGCATGACCCAGATATATTCTTGACTCTTTATGCTTTAGAGATTACTCAACATCCGTCTCTCCTGGGTATGCCCTAGTCTGAGATGGGTGATAACCACTGAATTGCAGAGTTTGAAGAACAGTGAGTGCCAGTGAATTCTGATTCCATAAACAAAGAGAACACCAACAGATTTCAACATAGTGCAAAGGAAATACTGGGGGTGCCAAAAAAATGTATACAAGTGGACACTTTGGTCAATGTTGCTCAAGCAGTAGTTGCCATAATCAGAAGTGTCTGGACACTAATGGTAACCACTTTTAGCACCTCTTGTAATTGCAGAAGTCAAATGTGACTTGTATTCATCTTTTGTTATTGGTATATATTGAGTATTACAATTTTAATACAGTTTTCCTTTCTTAAAATGTGTATACTTTTTTTTTTTTGGCACAGCAGCAGAAAGTGCTCAGATCTTTATATTTCACCTTCTTGGAAAGATGGACATTGTATCTCTGGTGGTTCTGCCACTTGGTACTAATAAAAGAGAGCGGTAAGTAATCCTTGGCAGCCCACACTGGAGCATACTTTATGTCAATCCTTGCTGCCTTTTGTGTTCATTAAACTTCTGGAAACAAATAGAAACACTTAAAATGCTTTCAGATAGCCTCCCACTTTGCCATTCAGAATCTATATGTTTCAATCACCTCCCATTATCTGTCTGTATCAGCTGATATCCAGCTGATGTCAGTGAACGAGACCAGATGCAATAACAAATTGACAAAAAGAATCCAATAAAATGTTTTGGCATTTGCTTTGGGCTGCTTGTACTGTGGGCAATAGCAGATGACAGCCTCTGTGCCTAGATCTTTTTTTAACTCAAGCAGCTTCAACAGAAGCTTTGGTGGTGTAGGGGAGCCACCCCAAAATATATCTCTAGGGCACAAGGATTATTTTAGGCTGATTATTTGTAAGAAATAGCAGACTCAAAGTTTTTCTTTACCTCTCCCTTAACAGTCTAAAAGAATTTAGATATGGGGCCTATTCCAGGAAGTGAACTGTCACCAGAGGTAACTACAGAGAGTATGATCTAGGTGTAATAACCAGGGAAATTTAGCAAAACCTCTCACATTCCTCTCTGTGTCCCTTTGTCTCTGAAGGGCAAGGCAAGCATTTGGTTACCTGACATTTGCTCTTCCCATCTCCTTGTGAATTGTCTTCCTCCCCTTTGAAGCCCCAGACCTTTAACCCTCTCTCCTTAGCTCAAGATGGCATATACACCTCAATAGCCTGACTGTCAGGGAAGCTCATCTATCTGGGGTTTCCATACTTATGAATTAAATTGGTTTTTCTCCTATTAATATGTCCTTTCTTACAGGAAGTGTCTCAACCAAGAACTATAAAAGAGAGCAAAAATGTTTCCTCCCCAAGGAAACACCAGGAATCAATCAAGGCTTCCATCCATTCTGCTTTATTTGGTGTACAATGCACACTGGGAAACATACAAATATCCCTTTGGGTTTAATCCTAATATGCTATCAAGTGATTGAAATTGCCCACCTCTGGTTGTGACCATAAAATCAACAACCTAGAGAGAGAAGGTTTTGACAACTGCCATTACTAAAAGATCTGTGAAAAATATTAAGAGCAAATACTTTTTTTACACTCCTAAAAAGGCAGTGAAGAAAACTATAAAATCCCTCTTATTTCTTGCCAAGGGCAAGAAAATATAAGCATAAAGAGCAAACCAACCGCAACCAGCATGGATATCACTACAAGTTTTACATGTTTATGCATCATGCAATGAAAAAGGTTTTCCAGAAATGCAAACGGTAAATACATCTCAGAGGAAAGTGAAATGAGAAAAAAAAGCTAAGGTATTCTTTTGTATAGGGAACCTCACTGTTGTTCCTGCCTGTATCTTATCTTCCTCCCCATCATCAAAGGAGAAACACTGTAGAAGGAGTAACAGTAAATCTTTTTGAAGGGTACTGGTTAACCTACAAAGATGACATTTCTTAATGACAGTGGCGAAACAAAGATAATAAGCCAGGCGGCATGACTTAGGGACACTCCAACGCAAAAGAAATTCAGTGACAGAGCTGAAAGTATCCTGGCTACTCTGGTTAGTGTGTGAAAAAAATAAAAGGCAATTTTAAGGGAGAACCCTTTTCCATAGGTAATTTATAAAACATAAAAGGATTTTGTCTACTTTGACGATGGCAGCCTTTTAAAAACCTAAAGGTAAATTAAAGTCTGGCTTAATGAGCTAAGCAGCATATTAAAACAAGAACATAATTATTCTTCTTTAGAGATTATTGGTAACTACTTTCAATACATTTCTGGGTAGGGGGAGGCATGCCCTTTAAAGTTCTAAATAAAACATATTTTCTTGGCCAAAACTGCCCGAGTAGGATAGATGATCAAAATATGTTCTTGCAATTGATACTCTCCTCTTCACATTATAGTGGATATTTGAGTATCACAGAGAATACATTTTTATGTTGATTTTGAAAAAAATGTGGTTTATTTCCATATTTGTGAAATGTGGTTTATTTCTAAATGTTGTTAGAAATAAATGGTCTCTTATCATCCCCTTCTTAATTCATTTACATTTTTAAATAATCTTAAATAATAGTCTTAAAGACAAGGTCATTAGCTCTACTGTCAACCCATTCCTTAACTTTCACCAACCTCAGGGTGGAGGGCTGGGAAAGTGGGAAAACACTCAAATGAACAGGAAAAGATTCACTAGAGCGCTCTATCTAATACTGGACTCCATGACCCTCCATTCTGTGCTTCACTTTGCTCCGCTGTAGCAATAGCTCTCTGTTCCTGTTCAGTTCTAAAATGTCAGTCATTTTTCTAATGGGACTATCAGAAATCCGAATGTATTCTTTGGGAAAAATACATATAACTTGATATAGCTATGAGGTTGGTGCAAAAGTAATTGCGGTTTTTGCAATTATTTTTAACCTTTTAAACTGCAATTAGTTTTGTACCAACCTAATAAATCTTATTAACCACTTACTATGTGGTAGTCACTGACCTAAACTATATACTCACTTATTTCTCATTTAATCCTCGCAATAAACCTTTGAGGTATGCGCCCTTTCCCCATTTTATAGGTGATAAAATTGAGGCAAAGAAAGATTAAGAAATGTGTATTGCATGGAAATAACCCCCCTCAAAAAGTATGTGCTATGAAGGATTGCAAAGTCATAATCTAGACATTTTTATATTTGACTATATTTAGACAAAATAGATTATATCATTTATGTACAAATATAGACCCTAACACCTATAGAAGAGGATGAAATAACAGGTATAGAGATATACCAAATAATTGTATTCCAATTTAGACAATTGCTTAGTCAATCAGGTATGTGCACACCCCCCCCCCCAATATACTCAGATCCTTTATGTAATGAGGGTGGGTATAAATGATTGTGAGTGAAGAGGAAAAGGGAATGGGAGAATATTAAAGCAAGGAGGTAGATTAGCATACATATTGTCAAATAGCAAAAATAATACAAATTAGTAACAAATTTGATGTCCTTTATTCAAGGAAAATCAATCTACAGATGAGGGGAGGAAAGTGCCTCACAAACTGTGAACAATGTTGCCGAGGGATTTGGGGCAAGATTGAGTTTTATAGAGCATTAGAAGAGACATCGTGAGATCAGGGCAGGATGGGCTAGGAGGTTGGGAATTTCTTTTTACGGCTAGCAGGTCCCATTTTCCAGGGTAAGGTGAGCTAGCTAAAGCTGAGTTGGAGGACTGTGATTGGTGTATGTTAGGATTCCTTGACAGGTGTTTCCTGAAAGTGTAAGCTGACTTAGGTTTATATTTGTGACATGGGCCAGGCCACTGGGGCGGCCTCCATTTTGTGGATCCCGATTACAAATGAACTTTATCAACATGTACAGATCACACGGCCCAAGTGCAATTGCTAGAGCTGGTCCAAAATGTATCTCTAACAATATAGTCACCAAAATGGGGTGGGAGTTAATCTCACAAGCACTACTGACATTTTTGCCAAGAAAATTCTTTGTTTTCAACTCTATTTTGAGCACTTTCCAGACATTCAGCCACTGTGCTCTAAATCACAATAGTTGATCCTAGCAGCCCCCAGTCTTCCACACATTTCCAGATTCTCCCACTTGAGGACCATAGACTTACAGTATTTATATCATTGACCATCTTTTATTTAGAAAACAGTAATCAATTACTTAAGAGTAGATCAGATCCTCAGTGCTGCCTTAAATTATTTTTATTATAATGTTACTTAAATGTGTACAGGAGGATGTCACTGAAATGTACTTCACTTTATTTGCACTTCACAAATATTGTAGATGTTGTATTTACCACAAATTGAAAGTCTGTGGCAACCCTGCATCGAGCAAGTCTATTGGCACCATTTTTCCAACAACATAGGCTCACATTGTGTTTCTGTGTCACATGTTCGTAATTATTGCCATATTTCAAATGTTTTCATCATTATGATGTTTATTGTGGTGATCTATGATCAATGATCTTTGATGTTACTATTGTAATTGTTCTGAGGTGCCACAAACTGCAGCCATATGAGACAGCGAACTTAATCGATAAACGTCATGTGTGTTCTGACTGCCCCACTGACCAGCACTTCCTCCATCTCCCTTCCTCTCCTCAGGCCTCCCTATTCCCTGAGACACAACAATATTGAAATGATGCCAATTAATCTGACAATGACCTCTAAGGGTTCAAGTGAAAGGAAGAATATGGCCCGTTAAATCAAAAAGCTAGAAATGATTAAGCTTAGTGAGGAAGGTATGTTGAAAGCCGAGATAGGCCAAAAGCTAGGCCTCTTGTGCCAGTCTACTTATGAATGCAAAGAAAAAGTTCTTGAAGGAAATTAAAAGTGCTACTTCAGTGAACACAGAGAGGATGAGAAACTGAGGCAGCCTTATTGCTGATAAGAAGAAAGTTTTAGGGGTCTAGAGAGAGGATCAGACCAGCTACCACATCCCCTTAAGCCAAAGCCTCATCCAGAGCACGGCCCTAACTCGCTTCAATTCTATGAAGGCTGAGAGGTGAGGAAGCTGCAGAAGAAAAGTTAGAAGCAACAAGTTGGTTCAAGAGGTTTAAGGAAACCAAAAAAGCCATCTTGAAAACATGAAATTACAAGGTGAAACAGCAAGTGCTGACGTAGAAGCTGCAGCAAGTTATCCAGAAGATCCAGCTAAGATATTTAATGAACATGGCTGTACTAAACAACAGATTGTCCATTTGGATGAGACAGCCTTATACTGGAAGAAGATGCCATCTAGGAACTTCATAGCTAGAGAGGTCAATGCCTGGCTTCAAAGCTTCAAAGATAGGCTGACTCTCTTGCTAGGGGCTAATGCAGCTGGTGACTTTAAGTTGAAGCCAATGCTCACTTACCATACAAACAATCCTAGGGCCTTTAAGAATCATGCTAAACCTCCTCTGCCTGAGCTCTATAAATGGAAACGACAAAGCCCGGATGACAGCACATCTGTTTATAACATGGTTTACTGAATATTTGAAGCCCACAGTTGAGACCTACTGCTCAGAAAAAAGATTCCTTTCAAAATATGACTGCTCATTGACAATGCAGCTGGTCAGCCAAGAGCTCTGATGAAGATACAAAAGATTAATGTTGTTTTCATGCCTGCTAACACAACATTTTGCAGTCCATGGATCAAAGAGTAATTCTGACATTCAAGTCTTACTATTTAAGAAATACATTCCATAAGGCTATCGCTGCCATAGATGGTGATTCCTCTGCTGGATCTGCGTAAAGTCAATTGAAATCTTCTTAAAAGGATTCACTATTCTAGATGCCATTAAGAACATTTATGATTCATGGGAAAAGATCAAAATACCAACATTAACAGGAGTTTGGAAGATGTTGATTCCAACACTCATAGGTGATTTTGAGGGGTCAAGATTTTAGTGGAGGAAGTAACTGCAGATGCAGTGGAAACAGCAAGAAAACTAAAATTAGAAATGGAGTCTGAAGATGTGACAGAATTGCGGCAATCTCAAGATAAAATTTTGATGATGAGAAGTTCCCTCGTATGGATGAGCAAAGAAAGTGGTTTCTTGAGATAGAATTTTCTCCTGGTGAAGATGCTGTGAAGATTGTTGAAATAACGACAAAGGATTTTGAATATTACATTTGCTTAGTTAATAAAGCTGCAGCAGAGTTTGAGAGAATTGACTCCAATTTTGAAAGTTCTACTGTGGGTAAAATGCTATCAAACAGCATTGCATAACACAGGGAAATCGTCTGTGAAAGGAAGAGTCGATTGATATGGCAAACTTCACTGTTACCTGATTTTAAGAAATTACAACCACCGCAACTTTCAGTCACTGCCCTGATCAGTCAGCAGCCATCACACTGAGGCAAGAACTTCCCTCCTCCTCCAGCAAAAAGATTACAACTCGTTGAAGGCTCAGATGATGGTTAGCACTTTTTTTTTTTAGCAATAATATATTTTTATATTTAAGTATGTACATATATAATTCTACTGCACACTTACACTACAGTATAGTGTAAACATAACTTTTAGATGCACTAGGAAACCAAAAAATTCAAGTCACTCCCCTTATTGCATTATTTGCTGCATTGGGTAGTCTGAAACCGAACCTGCACTATCTCTGAGGTATGTCTGTACAAACATGAAACTAGGTACAAACTTGTTCTCACAGCTCTCATAGGACTAGAAAACAAAATAACACTTATTCTTCAATGACAACAAAATCATAATATCTATGGAAACATGAAGACTGCACAAAACATGTATATGATACCGACTGCTATGGTCCACCTCTTGGGACTTTGTAATTATCTAGAATACCAAGGATCGTGTGCTATTTCAATTCATCCCCCCACTTCTCTATTTTCAAGCCACTTGCAACTCTTAATTTGTACAACATTCCATGACATGCTTTGGCCTTTGCTTGGTTCAAATGCCCCACTTAGATGTAAAGCCCACACCCTAGTCTTTTCTCAGTAGTTCAAGATTAAGTAGTTGCACTTGGTGTCAGTCCAATTACAAAACTAAACCTAGACAGTGACATCATGTGGCAATACTCAGTTAAAAGGTAGTTAGGAAATCCACAGATCTGCAAATTACAAACTTTTCACAGGTTCACTCTCTTCATTAATGGAATGTTTCTAAGTGATAGTTGGCGCATTCTACTATTTGTCCCATGTTATGTGCAGCTTAAATGTGAGTTAGTTCTTTGCAGAGCTATATACATTTTTCAATTTAAAGAATAATGAAAATTAAAAACCTAAATGCGCTCTTTTCATATAGGGTCATGTTCTGTCTTAAGTATTGTGTCATGATTCTCACCATATAATGTGGTAAGCATTTTTTTTTTTGTCTCTTTGCATATACACTTGAAGTTTTGCAAACAGCAGTGCACACAAAACTTAGGTTTATGTAAAGTGTCATCTCCTCCTTGTATGTAGCCTGACTTTATTCCTTTCATATTCTTATCTAAAGGATTCCAGTTGGCAAAAACATTCTTGACTCTAGAAGAGTTTAGGAACTAAACAGACTCAGCATATTTTATTAAACAATCATCTGAGACTAAATTTTGTGTTTTATTTCCATAGATTAGTGAGCACATCCAAAAGTAAACCCCGCAAAAATTCTAGCTTTTTGGAACATCAATTGTTGTTTGCAATACTGTGATGTATAAGAAATATATATTTGGTCATTCAATGATCAAAATACAGTTCTCATATATATTTGGTCTTTGTCCACAGGCCCTGGCTCACAGCTCCCAAAACCCTTGGCATTCTTGAGCAGTCAGAGCTGTGGAAGGATCTTTTATTATAATATTTGGTCTCTTGTCCTCAGTTCCCGAAATTGCTTCAGAGCCATAAAAGTAAAAGGTGTGTCTATTCCTACGAAGCCCCTTTCCAGCACAACTTGGCTTATGTTAATGGGGTGACTTTTGGAAAGCAAGTAGGGACGGGGGCTGGTTGCCAGGGGAACCAACTTTGAATAGAGGGGTGGAATTTTCAGTCCCAACCCCAGATTTCCAGGGAGAAAAGAGGCACTGGAGGTGGAAATCAAACCCCAATGGCCAATGATGTAATCAAACATGCCTATGTAATGAAACCTCCATAAAAACCCAAAGGGATAGGGTTTGGAGAGCTTCCAAGTGAGGAACATGTGGGGTATTTGGGGATTGTGATGACCCTTCCAACATACCTTGCCCTGTGCATCTCCTGAGTTATATCCTTCTATAATAAACCAGTGATCTAATAAGTAAAATCTTTACGAATTCTAGGAACTGTTCCACCAAATTAATCAAACCCCAGGAAGGTTGGGTGTTGTGGGAACCTCTGATTAATATTTGGTAGGTCAGAAGGACAGGTGATCACCTGGGCTTTCAATTGGCATCTGAAGAGGAGGAGAGTCTTGTAGGGCTGAGCCATTAACCTGGGGGATATGTCGCTATTTCTGGGTAGATACAGTCAGAATTGAGTTAAATTATAGGATACCCAGCTAGTGTCAGAATTGCTTGTTGGATGTGTGGGGGAACCCCACCCCCAGTGGAATTGGTGACCAGGACCCCTTTTTAGTGTTCTCATGGTAAAAAAGTTCCATCATCAATTAAGCTAAGCTGTGTTAAGAAAAGCAATTAAGCCCTTTATTACAGGACTTTGAATTTCTAATGTGCTAAAAGCATATCGTACATCCTCAAGAGGAAGATGTAGTATTCTCGAATTTATTTGACCATAACACTTAAATATAATGATAGAAATACGCTTAATCATAAAATATTTCAAATATCATGATTCTAAAACCATGTTGCATTAGGTAGCAGAAGTTCAAGTAGTATGTACGTGTACAACAAAGCAAGAAATGGTTTTGGACAGGATTTTGGCTCTACCACTTATTAGCTTATGATATGGGGCAAGCAGTTTAATTTCTTCAAGCCTCATTTTTGACTTCAGAAAACATGTATCAAAATCAGAATTATCTAACAGGGCTTTTGAGCAGATTACATATGATACGTGCAAAGAGCTAGCAATCAATCTTTGCTACTGTTTCTCATAGGCAATTTGATTGCCTGCTTTTCTCTTTACAGTACTTTTTTTCTTTAAATTTCATTTTGCAGTATTAATTCATTTATTCATCTGTGTAATTGCTGAAAGTTAACCAAAATAATTATGAAAGATGTCAATGAAAATATTCATTTGTCCATTCAACCAATAATTACTGAAAAGCTATGAATTAGTCACTGTGTTAAGTTGTAGACATAGAGATGATATGACACCAAATTCCTGTCCTTGAGACACTCACAGCTTTTTATGGGAGAGAGCTACGGAAACAAATCAGAATATAGTGTCAGAGCACAAAATTCCATTATCTGCTACGTACAGCTCTCACACAGAAGGAGGTGTGATAGACTATCTGGGAGGAAGGAGAGACAGATACGGCTTCTTGGAGGAGGCAATAGCTGACCTCAAATTGGAAACATGACTCATGAGGGTGGAGGTAAGAAAAATGGGACAAGGAAGGCCTTCCAGGCTCAGTAAACACCATGTAGGCTTGGAATAGCATTGTATGTCCCAGGAATTTTAGTTCCTTATTTCTATAGAATAAATTATAAGGAAGACAGTGGTAGATGGGACTGCAGAAAGCACCGTCCTTGTATAATAAACACATGCAATCTCTTTAAAATGTTGTCTTCCTTTGCATTTCATTTTACAATTTCATTCTCAGTTGGTGAGTTTTTTAATTCACACATCAATTCTAACGTATAATAAGGAAAGCTAACGTATTCAGCACTTACTATGTGCCAGGCAGCATTCTAAGATCTTTACATTTGATAACATTTAATTTTCACAATTCTGAGGCAGACACGAGCAACACCGTTTTACAAATAGGAAAATCAAGCCAGGAAGCCGTTAAATGGCTGCCCAAGGTCATGAAACTAGTTGGTGACAGAGTCAAGATGGGCTCCAGAGCCTACGTTCTTATTATCACGCCATTCTCTCCCTCTCCCTGGTATTATTGGCTCAGCCTGTTCTCCCTAGCAGAATGTGACATACTAACTTTTCACATGATTTCTTGCACACTTTTGCCTGTTTCCTTCATAGCACTTATTCCCACTTGTAATTCCTTTACTTTTCAGTTCTCTTCTTTTGATTTTTCTATGTCTCCCCCACTAATATGTAAAGTCCTTGCCTCTAGTTCACTACTGAACTCCAAGTCCCAGCATAGGGTCTAACATATAGTAAGCATTCAATAAATATGGTAAGTGAATTTAAAAAAACGCAAAACAACTGAGGGTGGTACAAAAAAGTTGTGCTTGTGAATTTTATAATTCAGAAGTGCTAAAGGCATAATTTGAATGCATTTTATTTAAACACACAGCACCTGTTCTACCATAATATATATGCTCCATAGATTTTTCAGAAAACATGTTATTCAAAAAATAACTCGTTCATAAGATCGCAACTCTCTCCAATCTCTAATCATGCCTAAACGTAAAACCAGCATCACAGTTGACTACATGAACCATTCCTCCCATCCCTTTGTTATAAAACAAGGAAAGTCTCCATTGACTCATCTATACAATTTTCTGTTCCACAATATATATTCCTTTTAAACCAGGGCATCTCAACCTAGCCGCTCTTGCACCAAATCCTGCATACATCGGGGGTGCCAAAAAAAATGTACACATGTGAACAATTTGGTCAACGTAGCTCAAGCAGTAGTTTGCCGTAATCAGAAGTATCTGAGCGCTGAGGGTAACCACTTTGAGCACGTCTTGTAATTGCAGAAGTCAAACGTGACTTGTATTCATCTTTTCTAATTGGTATATGAGGTCTAATAATTAAGTTTGCAAACTTGTTGCAACGATGTTGCTAACCTTTTTTGATATCAGAGGGATTGTTCTTTATGAATTTGTACCAACTAGACAAACAACTAACCAAGTTTACCATTTGGAAGTGCTGAAAAGGCTGTGAGAAAAATAGATGACCTGAACTTTTCGCCAACAATTCATGGCTCTTGCATCACAACAATGTACCAGCTCACACGGCTCTGTCTGTGAGGGAGGTTTTAGCCAGTAAACAAATAACCATATTGGAACACCCTCCCTACTCACCTGATCTTGCCCCCAGTGACTTCTTTCTTTACCTGAAGATAAAGGAAATATTGAAAGGAAGACATTTTGATGACATTCAGGACATCAAGGGTAATACAATGACAACTCTGATTGCCATTCCAGAAAGAGAGTTCCACAACTGCTTTGAAGGGTGCACTACGCACTGGCATCGATTGGTGTATAGCTTCCCAAGGGGCGTACTTCAAAGGTGACCGTAGTGATATTCAGCAACGGGGTATGTAGCACTTTTTCTAGGATGAGTTCGCGAACTTCATTGTCAGACCTTCGTATATTGAGTATTACAATTTTAATACAGTTTTCTTAAAATGTGTATACATTTTTTTGGCACCCTCTATACTTTCTTTAGCCAACATAGTAGTCTTTTAAAGGACTGAATTTCAAGATCTTTAAATTGAGCATGCATTCACCAGTCTAACAAAGGTTATGCCATTCCTTACTGCCTTATACCCGACTCCTTGACACATTTACTTTACAAAAGAGTTAACTGAAATGCTGGCAACAAAGCAAGATAAACTGCATCTGGGTCTATCACATTGTGGATAGAAGTGCAAGTCATACAGCTGTTTGGGAAACAAACCTGGCATCATCTTCTAAATAAAAAGGTACCTACTTTTTGACCTTAATAATTCGGTGAATTGGTCATTTTAAAAATCGGCTTCCAGCAAGTTGATTGATGAATGGGCCTTCTTCCAGCATTCAGTAAATGTTAGGTATTATTTGTTTGCATTTGAATGCTTAATTACTGGTTGTGGTGAATGTGTGGTATCCTGCCTAGATACCCCTTCAGGACCAAGGCATTGATTTTCCCGGCTGCCAGGAGTTTGGGCTGCTTATGGCTCACAGCTGCAGTCCTCTCTGGGACTCGCCCTGGGTCTAAAACAGATGCCTTGCTCAAGGTTATGTCTCTTCCCCAAGGGCAGTCCCAGTTCCTAAATAAATACACAAAACCATTTACTGCAGCTTTGCTCCTGGGATCACAAAGCTAGGAATGACCCTCCACTCTCCAAATGAGGGAAATAAATAAGTGATTTAACATGCAATAACACCATAGACTATTATGCAGAATTTTTTAAAATAATGAATTGGAGCGATATTAGTTGACTCGATGGGATTTTACAAGGTTTTGCTCAGCAAGAAAAACAAAGACTTACCAGAGGGTAAGGGGGGAGGGAGGTGGTAGATGACGGTAAAGGGGATCAAATATATGGTGATGGAAAGAGAACTGACTCTGGGTGGTGAACACACAATGTGATATATAGATGATGTATTACAGAATTGTACACCTGAAATCTATGTAACTTTACTAACAGTTGTCATCCTCATAAACATTAATTTAAAAAAAAGAAAAACAAAGACAAAGAAACATGTAATATATGATCCCATGTTTAAAGCACAGAAAAAACAACTGTGCATGTGTGTGTTCAAGTATATGTGTGTGTGTTTATATGAACATGGCAAAAAGTAAAGCAGTTAACATGGGTTTCAGGATGGGAACATACAGATATGTTGTTTCATAGGTTACAACAAGCATGTTTCATTTGCAATTCAAGAAACATCTGATCAAGAAAATTTTTAATTATAATGAAATTTCAATTTCCACATCGCTAAATGCAAGTGTAAGCAAAAATAGTTTATAGTCACTGAGTCCTAGGAGCACATCCATTGGCTGGAAAGCAATTCACTGAAATCCGACCTAACAGAAGATAAATTTGCCAAATTATTGTTTACGAAGTTCTGACGTTTCCTGCCCCTGCCACTCAATGTTGCACAGGTAACCCCCGTATAACACAGTACTTCTATAACATGGTTCGAGAATTGGGGAAAACCCTCATACAACACGGCATCCTAGAACACGGTTTCACTCTAACACGGTTTGAGAATTAGAGAAATCCCCGAACACGGAGCGTAATAAGAACTTTTAAGAATAAAAAATATCTCATTCGAAATTAGGGAAATCCCCAAACAACATGGAACGTAATAAAAGCTTACCGTGTTTCCCCGAAAATAAGCCCTGGCATGATTTTTCAGGATGACATCCCTGAACATAAGCCCTAATGCGCCTTTTGGAGCAAAAATTAATATAAGACCTGGTCTTATTTTCGGGGAAACACAGTAATAGTGATGACGAAGAAAATATTATTTAATACATATTCATGTTATACTTTTGGTGAAAATTGCTTTGACAAAGACATTTCTCTTGACTATAAAAATATAACAAACAGTATGCTTTTTTAAATATTTAGAACCTAACCCCCTTTTTTGTACTAGTTTTTTGTTTCATAACATGGATTCACATAACAGCATTTTTTAGGAACCTAACAACCATGTTATACGAGGTTACCTGTATCTAGCAGTAGCGGGCCCAGTGTGGTTCCCGTCCTTCCTTACTCTGCCACCACATTTCCCCCTGCCCCTGACATCACTTCTGCCTCTGCACCTGCTTCCCTAAAGAAGTCATCTTGTGGACTTCAGCCTTCTTCCTTCCAGCAATGTCCTAAACCAGTTTCCAGTATCTGTCTTCCAGTTTGCAGGGAATTGCTCATTTAGTGAATGGATTATCAAGGAATTTACATGAATTTACCCAGCTATCTTAGGTACTTACTGTGCCCCTGGCATTGTACTTAGCTCTTCAGTTGTGTGAGCTCATTCAGTCCTCACAAGAGCCTTAAGAATTAGGTACGACTCTTCGCCCCATTTTATAAATGAGGAAACTAGAACTTATGAGCATTTAACTTGCCCATGGATACATAGTTAATAAGCAGCAGAGCTACGGTTCAAATTCAGACCAAATTGACATAAAGACCCGAGTGGTTGGCCAGGAAAATAAAGCACTAGGTATTTTCATTTTAAATGTTGTATTTTGGAATAATTTTAGTTTTACAGATGAGTTTCATAGATAGCACAGAGTGTCTGCATCCTCTTCACCCAGGTTTCCTGAAGTTAACATCTTATATATCCATATTATGTTTTTCAAAACTAAAAGATTAACATTGGTCCAACACTATAAATTATACTACGGACTTTATTCGTATTTCACCAGTATGTTCACTAATGTCCTTTTTCTGTTCTAGGATCCAATTTAGGATACCACATTACATCTGACTAAGTAATGTCTAATACATTTGATAAGTTTCATATATATTTAAAACACAGTGTATTTACAAAATCAAAAATGCAGGAATAACATTAATGCTCAACATTAGCAGATTTGCTAAATTCTGTACATTGGAATAGCATCCAGCAACTATAATTGAGGGATAGCTAATAATATAGGTATAGTATATAAAATTTGATAAATACTATGTCCCAATGTTATTAATTTGGTAAACACTATTCATTTGATAAAATTTCATTATGATCCTAATATTAATGTTGCATTAATATTACATATGTAAGCATATAAAAAACTTCTAGAAATATATTAAAATGACGGTAGTGGTTATATTTGGGTTATATGATTTTGAGATATTTTCATATTCTCTTTAACCTTTCTTGAGTGACGACCCCTCTCAACTAGCTCACTAAAGCGCATTAAGCCTTAATGTTTAAAGCAGGACTTAGCTATCTTTTTCTAGAAAGGGCCAGATAGTAATTATTTTAGATTTTGTAGGCCATATGGTCTCTGTCAGAACAACTACTCAACTCTGCCATTGTGGGGTTAAAGCAGCCATAGACAATGGCATAAAAATAATGGGCGTGGCTTGTTCCATTAAAACTATTTACAAAAACATTTACAAAAGACTTTATTCTCCCAACTTGGCCTGCAGGCTGCAGTTTGTCTGCTTTGTTCTAAGGCATCTCTCCTCTTCATCCAGAATGGTAATAAATATGTACCGTCCTTGGAAAATTGGGAAAAGTTACTCCAGTTATTTTCTGTTCAGCTTAATTTTTCATTGAACTCATTGAGTGAGAATGGTTGCTGTATTTTCTCAATTCTCAGAAACAATCAGCTATTTCTTATAGACTCAGCATTTTATTTTTAAAAAAGTGTTTTTAAATGAAGTCAATATAATATGGAAGCGGGACAAGATGAATATGGATGCAAAAGCTGTGCAGAAAATGACATTCAGAACTAAGAAGACTGGGTATGGAAAAGCACGAATGGATTGCAGAGATATATAAAGCTCAACAAATAAATGGTGACTCTGTGAGAGGAGTGGAATTACTTCATTGATTCTGACTTGTGTGCTGGGTGGATGATAGTAGCATTTACTCTAAATGAGAAATAGAGACACACAGAAACAGATGATGAGTATAGAGGTTGGGGGATTTCTCTAAGTGCTTGTTTTAGAGACTCTGTAGTGATAGTTTCCAAGTGTCCATTACTTGATGAATTGATAAATGGCTGCGAGCCAGTACCCCTCATACTGCATGTCATTGTAGAAGACTTTTGAACAAGCATGAGATCAGGTTAATTAACTATAACACATGCATTTTGGGGGAAACATAATGCAGAGAGAATCATTTTGGTATTTACCAAGATGAGAACAAAGCATTCCACCCATTTTTATCTTCTTGTAATAATCACCCTTATAATTTCCTCTCATTCCAGCTGTCAAATGAAACGTTGGACAAGAGGTGAATTACTTATTAACTGGAAAGTCTTATATCTGTATTTTGCTAATGATATTTCACATTTATATACCTTAAAGATGTAATAATTAAGCTAGGATGTGTATATAATAAACATGAATAAATATACGAGTAGTACGCAACCTCTAAATATGTAAGAGAATTTCCAGAACAATGGAAAAATACACTGATGAGAGCTAACAAAAACAAATAAAACAATTATAGCCTTGACATAATTCACCGAAACAAATCAGCTTTGTCTTGACATTCTCTATCAAAGGCATCCTGGATCCAATCAATTGTCACAGATTGTTCACCAAGCCTTTACCCCTCATCTCCATTCCCAGAGCCCCTGCATCAGCTCAGGCTTGCATTTCTTTTTTCTTTTTAATTAAATGTATTGGGGTGACAATGGTTAATAAAATTACATTAGGTTTCAAGTGCATAATTCTATAATACATCATTTATATGTATCATATAGTGTGCATTTCTTTTCTCTTGCTTATTACACCCACTCTCCATGCCTTTAGGCTCTCCCCACTGGTAATCTACCTTCTACACTGCTGCCAGAATTCATGCTTAAGCTTTCACTGATGATGTAACTCCCTAGTTACAAAAGCTCATCTCCTAGTGCTGCAGCCAAATTAGATCACTCGGACTTCCCAGAACCCTCCCCTCACTCTTCCGTTTCTGGCCACCCTCCATTTCTTAATGCTATTTGTTCTTACCAATTGATCTTCTTCTCCCTTTGTCATTATCTGTGCCTGTCAAAATCCTGCCCATCCCTCAAAATTTGTCTCACAATTCTTTAAATGTGTCTTTTATTGGAGCTTTGGTAATTGTGTTGTCTCAGTCTACCTTGGATTACTGGCGAAACTGGCAAGTGGGCCTGGACCACCTAGGAGCTGCACATATTCCCTTAACCAGAAGTGGATTTTCTCTGCCTTGAGAATGCTTTAGGTGAGACATAAAGGACATCTATCAAATGAGCACAGAAGAACAATTATGTGATCCACATCAAAGCAAATTTCCCCACATCCTCTTCTTGGACTATAGCTGTCTGCCTTATTTCTGTTAGATTGCAAACTCCAAGAGAACCCAGAAGGTGCTTTAAAGCTCTTGGTATCCCATGCAGAGACTGAGACCATGCCTTTCTCCTTGCCCATATTACATTGAATCAGTTTGATTATAATTTTGTGTCTGGACATAACTGTGATTCACACAGTGCTGACACTGATGTAACAGCTGCTTCTGGGTCAGCCGACATCATACACATCATACACATTGTTTTCATCCCATCCTTTCCTATATTTAACTGGCATTCCTGGACTGTATTCTTAGGGCCATGGAAGGACAGAGGTCAATGGTGCACATAGCAAAGGCTAATTAATAGGAACATTTCCACCTCAGTTTCTTCACAATTAGCTGGCAAAACGAGACACCTGTATGCAACGTGACTCTAGGCAGGAACACTGACTACTGACTAGAACACTAAAATGGAAAGAGACACAGCAGGAATGTGTTGATTAATATAGTTTTTTCTTTTGACTGCAGCTAATGAAGCAATGCCCCACAGAGACTAGAAAGACAAAGATGCTAGTCTGTGTATTTATTTATTAACTTATTATGCTTTCATTGAACAAAAATAAAACTAAGCTGGAAATAACAAATAGGAAAGAGGTGCTTTAATTAAATAGAAATGCCATTATAGCCCAGCCACTGCATTCCTCTATGCCTTTGGCCGAAAACACAAAATGACAATGCTGTTCAAAGCATCTTTGATATTATGTGGTTGTAGCTTTCCTCCCCAAATGGTTCCTTTAAACATCTACAATGCCTAGATAGCCACCTAAGACAAATAAATGATTTTTGCCTGATACTAATCAGAAAAGATAGAAAGCAATAAAGGCCAAATATATAGTTATTGAAAATGCCTGTCCATAGCACGGAATGAGCTCTCCTTTTACATGTTTTATGTCCACTGTTTCACACAACACGGAGAATTCTATTTTGTGGAGGGCTGGACCTCACCTCATTATACAAAATTGTCCCTGTTGTTGTACTGCCCTTCACAAAATCAAAATGGACAGGATTTTAGAAATTCTGAGAAGATATAAGGCAGAATTTTTGAGCTAGAAGAAATCTCAGGTATAAACGTCTCAATTCCTTCCTTATATTTCATGTAAGCAGGGACTCAGACTCATAAACAGATTGGGCCTATTTGCAAGAGAGTGTCTGAGTCAGGACAGAGAGCAGGCTTGTGGCACTGAGACCACTATTGTTTCCAATTAAGCTTTCTGCAGAGAGTGACCCTTTAACCCAGGTTTTAGGACCATTATTTAAATAACTCAAATAAAAATAAAAAGGGCTTCTAATTTAAAAGGACTTCCAAGGGACTTACTTTTCTGTATAAATGTATCTTAAAAAAAAAAAATCTTGGCCTCCAATGTTCCTGTTATAAATCTAAGCCTTTATATCTTTCTTGTAAGTGATCACTTTATAATCCAGTTTACAGTGATCTACACACTAATTAAGATGAGGATGTCTTATTAGTCCCACATTTAGATGAGAACTTAGGTTCAGAGAGATGAAATGACTTCCTAAAGGGAATGACAGAAATGGCACTAAAGACTCCTGTCTTTTAAGAAACTGAAAGGATAGGAGATAAATCAAGCATATGCAGTATTCATGAGGTCTGTGAATTCTACATCTATTAGACATCTCCCACATATGTCTACAATTTAATATTATCATTACTAGCAACACTGTTGTTGTTATTATGACCCACATAGCCAATCATCTTCATAGTTCTCCAGCCCATCGTCCTCATCACATGAATGGTATGACTATTTGGCGTGCTCACCAATCGGTAACACTCAGCTCCTCTTACTCTTCACCCACCTTAAATCACTCACAAAGCCCTGCCAGTTCTATCTCTTCACTAAAACTTCTCTACGTTCTTTTCTTCATCCTGATACTCAATGACTTAGTTCAGTCCTTTATTACCTATCACCGGGAATAGTAAAACAGACCTTTACCTGCTCTCCTCAAGCTGTAGTTTTACCCTCTCCTGACTGTCCCTTCAAAAACTGCTGCCAGGAAGATCTTTCTGAACTCTGACTCACTCCCCCAAAACAAAAACTACAACACTCAACCGCCTTCCATTACTTCCAGGACAAAGTACAAATTCCTTACCATGAGTGAAAGGAGACCTGTGTATCTTGACCCAGTCTAACTTTCCATCCTCCTCTCTGAATATTTCTATTTTTTTTCTGCACAGTGCAGGGATAGGAGTAGATGATTTCTAAGATTTCCTTCCAGCTCTGACATCCTGTGATTTGTAAAGGATAGGGCGCTTGAGAGACATGACAAAAACCCTGGATTTTGAACTTTCTGAACTATCTGGATGTCAGGGTAGAGTAGAGAGCTTTAAATACAAACCAGGGAAGTGTTACCAGTCAAGAGAAAAGGCAAGCTATCCATCCAAGTGGAGCAAACCAATCTGAAGAGAGTTTCATTTATCCTCCAAGCTGCAAGCCCCAATAGGTATTAAAATGATTTCTTACCAAGGAACACTGCATATTCAGGGCCATTAGGCTGGGCTCTCTAAGGAACTGAATTGAGAGGTGAAGCTATTACTTGCATTAAAAATTAATTAGTTGTGGTAGAAAAAAAAAAAGAATGTGAAACAGTACATATGCAGAAAATAGCTTGAGAAGGCTATTAACTGATGGGGGCAGCCATGGAAAAAACAAGCCTCCCAGATTCTCCCCTCCCACCCATCCTCACACAGCAGCTTGAAGAACCTCTTTTCAAATGCCATTTCCCTCATGATAACCTGCAGTGGGTCTGAATTAGATGCATTTTTATAGTGACTTAATGAGATCTATTTCATGGCTAATGTGATTGGCCAGGCAAAAAGTGATTATTATTTCAGATGAATCAGCTTTTCAGTAGATTCTGTGACCATATGTAGACACAGTAGGCTAGTGTAACCGATCAAACTGGAACCCCATTTAAATTATAGACTGATTCTCTTCTTCTTTGGCTTCTCTAGGTCTTTCCTTTTAAAAGCAGCCTTGAGCCCTTAGCCCCTGGGGCATGCTGCCAGGCTGAAGTAGCTCTGAGAATTCTGGGAATCTCTGCATTTTATGCCCAGAGTAATCCAGCCACATTTTCCCAAGCTTATGTATCATTCAGAGAGAAAACAAAGAGGAATAGCTTACAATTCAAGTTTGTGGGGGCGGGGGGGAGGCCATTCAAAATAGCCAAACCCTTCTTGGATGGGAAATTATAGGCTCAGTCTGCACGAAGCAAGAGGAGGAAATGTAGATATTTTGGAATAAATAAGTTACTGAGGAAATCATTAAACATTTAAAAAAAAAGCCTTCAACCTTTTGGACTTGGAGAATAGACCTGAGCTGCACTGACTACTCTGCTGAACACAAAGGCAGAGTCGTAAGTTCCAGATTTGGATTTTTCCCCTATTATTAAGAGCAGACATTCAGGCAATTTCGACAATTGGCAAACATTAATTGCTATCAGTTTTATTTAAAATGTTGTTTTCAAAGATCATTTATAACTCAAAATTTTTTTGAGGTTGCTGTAATTAATATGTTATTCTTCTTTTCAATGATGTTTAAAGGCTCCAACATACTAGAAAAAGAAATCTTTGATAACATAAGTGTTAATTTTTCTGGACACAACCAAATAATACTTTAAAGTTACATAAACACGTATATGTGAGATAGAGGTTTCTGCAGCCTAATTACACCTCTTTGGGGGGGGGGAAGGTATAACTACAATTTTAAACATGACTTGATATTGAAGTGCAATCTTATGTCAGAACATGTTTTACTTGAACAGAACAAAATAATTGAAGTAATGAGAGGTATTCTATAAAATTGACTTGAAACTCACTGTTCTCTGAATTTTAGTGCTTAAATTTCATCCTGAGTTAAGAGCATTATTTTTCTCCTAGAAAAAGCCTGATCAAGACCCAATACTGAATTATAAACATGAGCAATGAGCAATGGCAAGTCATACAAAATCCCTGGTAGATTTAGGAATAGTTGTAGAAACTACGCTTGTCATCATGAGAAAGTTATGTTTTTTTCATGGCACGTTTTCTGACATGGGGGAGGCTGACAGAAAAAGAGGCCTTTAGATGTCATGATTTGATCCACATCCTTTGAGCCAAGAAAACCAGTTTCCTTAGTTTCAAGTTGGAGAGTTCTTCATATGTTAGCCTTTCTTTTCCTCAGATTTGCAATTAGTAATAGCTGGTATTTCAAATTTTGATGCGATTCCTGATCTGTGTTTTGATTTTCTCTATGAAAGTAAGTGGAAATTAAAAAGAAATCTTATTAGATTCTGTTCACAAAATGGTGAGGACCAGATATAGAATAAAAGAGAAACTTAAGATCTAAAATAATGGAACATTCGTTCCATAAGAGAGAATTCTAATCTGAATTCAGTATAGTAGGTAGATTCAGTAGTTGACAATGATTTATAATAGATGGATTAATAAAAGTTAAGGGATTACCCTTTAAGAACATATTTATTGAAATAATTCACAACATGCAATCACCCTTATAAAGTGCAGAATTAAGTGTTTTCTACTATATTGACAGAGTTGTGCAATCATCACTAAAATCTAAGTCTAGAACATTTTTACCAACCCAGAAGGAAATCCTGTACACATTAGTCACTCAAATATTACCTTTCAAAATATTTTACAAGAACTCACAGTGTCTCCTTATGAACTTTCTAATGTATGTCATTCAAATAAATAGCTGAATCAACTGATTTCGTAATTTTTAAAAATAATGTGATCAGCTTAGGGGAAATCATAATACTAGCTAACACTGCCTGTGAACTTTTGTCACTTTTTAATGAATAAGCTAAAGAGAAAAAATTTTATTACATTTGATGATGCTTATAAAAGTTGGAAATGTAAAAGCCTCTTCTTGCATTCTGCAACAAGAAGAACTAATTGTAAAAAACTGAATAAATTTAAATGTTCCTTTATCTCCACCTGAGCATTTTGGAGTTTTTGTGTTCATCTGATCCAAGAACTGGGGAAAATCAATATGATTTTCTGTATAGGCATGGTGTTGAAAACACAATAAAACAAAGCTGGCCACTGTTATGGACGGAATTACCAGGTCAGACAATTAAGTTTGCAAACTCATCCTAGAAAAAGTGCTCCATACCTCATTGCTGAATATCACTATAGTCACCTTCAAAGTACTCCCCTTGGGAAGCTATGCATTGATGCCAGTGCCTAGTCCACCCTTCAAAGCAATTTGGAATTCTTTTTCTGGAATGGCCATCATAGCTGTCGTCATATTACCCTTGATGTCCTGAATGTCATCAAAATGTCTTCCTTTCAATGTTTCCTTATCTTCAGGTAAAGAAAGAAGTCATTGGGGGCCAGATCAGGTGAGTAAGGAGGGTGTTCCAATACAGTGATTTGTTTACTCGCTAAAAACTCCCTCACAGACAGTGCCGTGTGAGCTGGTGTATTGTCGTGATGCAAGAGACATGAATTGCTGGCAAAAAGTTCAGGTTGTCTTACTTTTTCATGCAGTGTTTTCAGTACTTCCAAACAGTAAACTTGGTTAATGGTTTATCCAGTTGGTACAAATTCATAATGAATAATCCCTCTGAAATCAGGAAAAAGGTAGCAACATGGGTGCAGCAAGTTCAAGAACTTAATTGTCAGACCTCATATGTCCTCTAAAAAGTACATGTTGAAGCCTTAGCCACCCATGTGACTGTGTTTGGAGATAGGGCCTTCATAAAGATAATAAAGTTTCAGAGAGGTCATAAGATGGGGCCCTAACCCAATATAACTGGTGTCCTTATTAGGAGGGGAAGAGACATCAGGAGATACACACACAGAGATAGAAAAGTCCATGTGAGGCTTCAACAAGAAGGCTGTCCAAGAAAAGAGGTCTCAGGAGAAACCAAACCTACTGACACCCTGATCTTAGACTTCCAGCCTCTAAAACTGGGAGAAAATTCTATTATTTAAAACAGCAGTTTGTGGTATTTTCACATGGCAGCCCTAGAAAACTAATTTGGCCATAAAAGCAAAAGTATTCGGAGTTCTTGAATATAATATCTTTAACATGGACGCAATGTGGTTCTTTTAAATAACCCTTATCTTACAGAGGCTCTAAACGTGAAATAGTGGCTACTGTTGTAAGGGCATGTAAACTGAGTTTTTTACTAGGTAATGCAGCAGAGACTAGGTACCAAGGACAAAAAGATTACATAAACTTGCCAGTTAAGGAAACTATTAAACAGAGTTATTTTCCTCAAATCACAATTTTTATTCACTTAAAAGGTGTTTGAGACCCTACTTCGTGTTTAGATACTATGCGAGTTGCTAGATACAGAAATGAACACAGCCCACCCCATCATTAACTTCATAGGACGTATAGAGTGAGGGAAATAGAAAATAAATTAGGCACATAGGTACCAATTAAAATTTGTGTTGAGGCCATATAAAGTAAATGAAGGTGCTAACGTGAGTGTGATGTTAAGGACTGTTAAAGGTAGGGTTCAAGGAATACTTTTTTTGAAGAATTTCAGGTGAAAAATGAGTATAATACAGCCTTGCAAAGAATGGACGGAAGTGTTCCAGATGGAATGAAGGGTGCCAGAGTGGGACAGGGGTGGAGCACGCTCTACGTGTGCCTTTGTGCCTGGTTACAGCCCCACAGAGTACGAAAACTGACTACATATACACTGTCAAATGGTAGGAATCCTGTAGGGAGGGCAATCTCTCAGCTAGTATAGAGTAGCATGAGTTGGCACAACTGGGGGGTTATGTCTGATTAGCTGTAGAATGCAAGGAGGCACCCCTTGGGTAGTCTCAGACAGCATGCCATTAGAGGTATGAAAGTTTCAAACACACATGTCAAAAGCCAGCTTGAACAAACAGATGGTTATGGAAGGATAATTGACTGGGTGGTGAACACAAAATGCAATATATAGATGACGTATTGTAGAACTGTACAATTGAAACCTATGTAGTTTTGTTGCCCATTGTCACCCCAATAAATGTTAATTAAAAAAAAAAACAGCTTGAAGAGACACTGGCTAAATCTATGATCTGATAATGATAAAATGGATCATAACCCATGGAATCAATGAGTCCACACTGGTATAAAATATATAAATAGATACAGAAATGGATCTATTTCTGTAAACAGATCCAAATAGCTTTTTCTTAAAGTACAGTATCAACAACTAGTAAATATGGAAGGAAAAATGGGATTAGAAAATCAACATCTGGCAACAATTATAGTAACAATTCAGGCATAAAACAGCAATTGATGTTAAAATTATTGGGTAAAAGTTTCAGAATGAGAAAGCATCTACCCATGAAATACTTAAAAGTAACTCTACAGTGGAGAAATCCGGCAGCCACCATCTTAATCATGTGACTAGTCAAGTGATAAAAGCTACCACCATCAGTAATAAGATGAATATTATTTGCCACCCAGATGTTATTTGCCATTTTATTTGCACTAAGAAGAAATGAACTTTATAACTGAGACCCTGGGCAAAGATGTATAACCTAGAACTAAGGATACGAAACAAACAAGACAACTGAATGCAACTCCTGACCTTGGAGTCTTTTTGCTATAAAGGGTATCATTGAGACAGATGTTAAAAGTTGAATGAGGTCTCTGGGCAACTAATATACAAGAGTTCTTTGTACTAGCCTTAAAACTTTGCTGCAAGCTTGACATTTTCCAGGACAAAAAGTGAAAGAAACAATGACAACAACAGTGTGTTTTTGGCTGAGTCTCCAGAAGACAGCCGAGGCAAAAATTAGAACTGTGCTGAAATAATTTTTTAAAAAGCCAGTGTGGATAGAACATGAGTACAGGGGAAACCTGGAGATTCACAATTTGTACAGGGTTTTTGTAAGGTGCATGAAAGTTACTCTAAGATCAATCACTAAGAAACCATTGAAAGGTTGTAAGCTAGGATACAATAAAGATTACTTTGGGTACTATAACTTTGGGTACCATCTTCTCTATGGGGAAGACAACAGAATAAAATCAAGGAGATCAGATATGTGGCTTTGCAGTCATCCATTTGACAGGTGAACTTGGCCTTCACTAAAATAAAAGCAGTACGTGTTGAGAGAGATTGGGGAGGAAGAATAGACAGGACATAGTGATAGAGGGGAGTGAGAAAAAGATATCAAAACAATTCCTGGCTTGAGCTTCCAAGTGATACCATTTTATGAGGGGTTGAATATCTGGGGAATTAATTATTGAGCAGGTTTATTCAATGAATTAAACAAGAAGCTTGCAATGGGTATTGTTTTTACTGTTTTAATTTAGCATAATGATATATCTCAATTGGGAAATATTTGAATATATCCTATAGAGCATGAGAGTACACTATTGTAAAATGCTTTGCAAGCATTGAAGTCTGCCACCAGTTAATTAAGAATCCCTGGCTGGACTTCTTCTCTGGGTCATAATGTAGTTAACTGGTACCATATTTTTCTTCTCACTCTAAACAACTATAAAACTGGACAAAACATATACAACAAGCGCTTTCAAGCCCTGGGCCAAAGGAGGCAAAGAAGAAAATATTTGGGGCCGGCCCGGTGGCTCAGGCGGTTGGAGCCCTGTGCTCCTCTGAAGGCTGCCGGTTGGATTCCCACACGGGCCAGTGGGCTCTCAACCACAAGGTTGCCGGTTCAACTCCCGCAAGGGATGGTGGGCTGTGCCCCCTGCAACTAGCAATGGCAACTGGACCTGGAGCTGAGCTGCGCCCTCCACAACTAAGACTGAAAGGACAACAACTTGAAGCTGAATGGCACCCTCCACAACTAAGATTGAAAGGACAACTTGACTTGGAAAAAAGTCCTGGAAATACACACTGTTCCCCCAATAAAGTCCTGTTCCCCTTCCCCAATTAAAAAAATACATATATTTGAGATAATGAAACAGAGGAGGTGAAGTCTATGTTCACCCAGGCTCCACACCTGATGAAAATTTTCCAGCCACAGCACCTGGAGGTTAAGCTCAAGCAAAGCACAGAAGTCCCACTAGAAGATGTGGAGGCAGACATTCAAGCTCAGGCCTGCACAAAGGGCTGGACTCTGTGGGGACAAAGTACTAGAGTGAAAGTAGCTGCACAGAGGCTGGGGCCTGGACGTCTGTATGTGTGTGTTGGGAGTGGGGGGGAGGGTCCTCAAAGATCACTGCCTGAGGGCTGGGTGGTATAGGTGCAGGGCAAGACTTACTGAGGCCACGCAGAATTCAGTTGCTCTGCGGTTGAGAGTGGAAACAGACATTAATGGTTACCCAGTGCTGGGGTACGAAGTTCTGGCCTTCCAGAATGGAAATACCTCGAACACTCTGCACATTCCGTTGAAATGTCAGAAAGTGAAACGATGGCAGAGAATAGTCCAAAGAGTGTGAAGATTGCTCCTGGAGCAGTTGTGTGTGTAGAAAGTGAAATCAGAGGTGATGTAACTATAGGACCTAGGACAGTGATCCACCCTAAAGCATGAATTATTGCGGAAGCCAGGCCAATAGTGATTGGCGAAGATGACCTAATAGAAGAACAGGCGCTTACTATAAATGCTCACCCTGATAATATCACCCCTGATGCTGAAGATCTACAACTCAAACCTATGATCATTGGCACAAATAATGTGTTTGAAGTTGGCTGTTATTCCCAAGCCATGAAAATGGGAGATAATAACGTTATGGAATCAAAAGCATACATAGGCAGAAATGTAATATTGACCAGTAGTTGCATCATTGGGGCTTGTTGCAACCTAAACACGTTTGAAGTCCTCCCTGAGAATACAGTGATCTATGGTGTAGATTGCCTTCATCGGGTGCAGACTGAGCGACCACAGCCCCAGACACTACAGCTGGATTTCCTGATGAAAATCTTGCCAAACTACCACCACCTAAAGAAAACTATGAAAGGAAGGTCAACTCCAGTTAAAAACTAAGGACAATATATGACATCAAGGTTACGTTTTGTCTTTGACCACTGTCTTTTGAAAGGGCCACAGTGTTTATGCCCTCTTAGCAGTTCACAGAATAATACATGTTAACTTTATTTTGTAAAATTGAGTGAGACAGGAAAATAATGGATTTTCATTGTAACTGTCCTCTATAATTTATAAAAAATGTATTATTTTCCTATAGTCTTGCTCCTTTTCTGATAATTTACAGATTTAGTTTTCTTTTGTTTTGTAAAATGTTTGCCACAGATTTTAGTTATACAAAAGACTACCTGTGATAAGAAAGGGTATATTGTTTTATATTTATATTCTAGCACATAGTAAACTAAACAAAAATGTTGATGACAAGAAAAAAAAATTCAGAAAGTACATGGCTTAGGATCAAGGACCACATTTTTGAGTAATGGCTACTCTATAGGCATTACAAATGCTTAAAAATTAACTCTAACACGATCAAGAAGCAAGCTCAACAAACTAACTTCCAGCCAGAAAAAAAACAAAAAAAAACACACAAAAAAACCTCAACACTATTTAAAGGAAGATAACACAATTTAGGCTCATTTCAATGTATCATGTACAATGTCTAGCACATAAAGTAGTAAAACATGACCCATAACTACAGAAAAAGCAATCAGTGCAAACACTAAGATGGTACAGATTTTGGAATTTGCAGATAAAGATTTGAAAACAGCTCATAGAAACATATTCTCGATAATCAAGAACATGGTCTTAATGCATGAACCGTTAGGGGATGCTTAGCAGGGAAATAGAAACAATTAAAACTTCCAAATACAAATTTAGAACTGAAAAGTTCAATATTCGAAATATTTTTAAAAATCATTGAATGCGTTTTAAAAGTGCATTAGTGATGGCAGTCAATAGCTTGAAAACAAAGCCATAGATTTGTCAAATTTGAAGAAAAGCAATAGCAAAAAAATCGTGAACTGTATACAAACTGTTAAGCAGTGTATCATGTGCCACTGCAGACTCAGAAGAAGAGGTGAGAAAAAGCAGGGTAGACAACTTATTGGAAGAAAGAATGGTTGAAATTTTTCTCAATTTGGTAAAGTACATGTACTTACAGATGCAAAGCTGTGTGAAATTTAAGCAAGAAAAACACCAAGCCACATCTAGGTACATTGTAGTCAAAATGATAAAAACCAAAGTTGAAGACAAACACTTGAAGGCAATCAGAGAGGGGAAAGATGACATATTCAGGGGTACAAAAATATGAATTATGGCTCATTCATCATTAAAATAAGGGATATCAGAAGAAAAGGAAAGGATATTTAAGTGCTAAAAGTAAAAATGTATTAATCCATAACTGTATAAATAGCAAAAAGATACCATTCAAAAATGTTTGAGACTGAAGACATTTTCAGATAAGCAATAGCTGAAAAAATTTGCCAAGAGACCTGCACTAAAAATTACTTCAACAAGCCCTTCAAAATGATACCAGATGGAAAGAAGACTTAAATAAATGAAAAGGTACAACATATTTACGTATTGGGAAATTCAAAAAAATCAGAGGTCAATTCTTCTCAAATTGATCTATAGATTCAACACCACCCTCCCCCTATAAAGAACGCAGAATTTTTATAAAAATTCACAAGTTAGTTCAAAATTCCACATGAGAATAAAATACATCTAAAATTACCAAAAATTCTTGAAAAAGAACAGAGTTTGAAGACTTGTACCACTTCAAGATTTACTAGCAAGCCGCAGTAACCCAGACAATGTACTAATGGTATACAGAGGGAGAAAAAAAAAAATCACTGAAACAGAATAGAGATTACAAAATTAGAACCAGCCATGCGTATTCAAGTGTTTTTATCAAGTTCCCAAGGTAATTCAATGGAGAAAAAGCAGCCATTCCAATCAAGTGCTGGATACACTGGGTATCTGTATAGGAAAAAAAAAAAGAGAGAACTTCAAACACTACCTCACACTAATTCACAACGAACCGCAGGCCACAATCAGTGTGTTTGTTAACAGTGGAGAGTGTACACAGTCAGAGCAGAAGCTCTGGTGGATATTTTCTCCATAAAGGATAGCCTGAGGTATTCTAGGAGTCATCTAAGCATCTCACCTCTGCTCTAATCTTTCCTATTATGTCAATAAAGAGTAATGCTGTGCTTCCCCGAAAATAAGACCTAGCCAGACAATCAGCTCTAATGCATCTTTTGGAGCAAAAATTAATATAAGACTGGGTCTTTTATATTATGTTACGTTACGTTACATTATATTATATATTATATTATATAAGACTCGGTCTTATAGTAAAATAAGACCGGGTCTTATATTAATTTTTGTTCCAAAAGGTGCATTAGAGCTGATTATCTGGCTAGGTCTTATTTTCCAGGAAACACGCTGTCAAAATCTCAAGTTGAAATAGAGAAGGAACATTTTAAAGTCAATATCACTGACTCCTTAATCAGAAATTTGTATGGCTTCCTTAGGCTTCTCCTTGGAGCTATTAACAGCTGTGCTTCCGGATACTGGTTATTTATTCTCAGGATATCCCCCACTCTGACCAAAATGTTTTCAATGATTTGGCCTACCATTTTTTTAAAGCTAAGAAAATGTTAAAAAAGTGTCTGAGGAGAAACCCTCCTAAAGATAAAATGTGATATTCTGCAGATAATTTACAATACCAAACTAACAACAATGGTCTCTTTTATAACAACATTTTAAAAAATCTTTTTTTAAAAATTAAAGTTTATTGGAGTAACAATTGTTAGTAAAGTTACATAGATTTCAGGTGTGCAATTCTGTAACACATCATCTATATATTACATCGTGTGTTCACCACCCAGAGTCAGTTCTCCTTCCTATAATAACATTTTAAACAACATTCCAGCCTTCTTCTAAAGAGTCCCTTGGAGACTACTAGATTCTCAAAGGAACAAGAATAGAAATAAAAGAAGAAAATTAATAAACGTAAATCTTCATGAACATTTTCCCGTTCCCTGGTGAAAGCCTAAATGTCATAATCATAAAAAAGAATTTCATTTCTGTAGCTTCATATTCAAATAATGATAAAAAATAAACAATAATAATAACAATAATAATACCTTTAAAGACAGAAAACAAATTCTGTTCATTTCACCTGGGAAAATGAGAATGCCATTAAAATCTACAATGAGAGTACTTTGTTCTCTGTGTGGCAGTTTGAAATAATTTCCTAACTCTCAGATAAGAATTTCTATAATGATTTAATTTGTATGTTTTAGAGTAGCCTGCACACTGAGCTGAGCTTTAGAAATTGTTAATATTTTTTTTTGTAAAGGAAATGGTCTTCAAGTAGTTATAGAACTAAACTAGTGATCCAAGGACTTCCTGCACCAAAATTGATAACTTGTCTCATTTTATAAAAGTGGGACGGGGTCATCTTTAAATACTATATTGCTGATTCTATGCTTTTGCATTTATGTGAATTATTTTTAAGAACCAGCATTTTATTTTTGCCTTCAAAGTCACCTAAGATACCAGAATTTTTATTTTGTATTTGATCCTAGTGTGAAGGAACTCAGAGAAAGTGAAAAGGTTTTGTGAGCTAAAACTAAAACAGTAGTTTGAGGGTCATTTTCTCCCTAGGAGATTTATATAGTTTATTATACCTTTGATACCCAGCACAAAAAGAACTGAGAATTGAAAAGACAGATTTCTCATTTTATTCTTCATTCAGAGTTAAGTTGTATAGTCCATTTCTAGCATTGTCTCAAGTAATTCATACAAAATAATTTTGTATAGAAATGCTGTGGTGTTTCATATGCAGACATGTTAGTATCATCTCTTTTATTCCTGTCTTGGCCACAGAATTCAATTATTGGTTGCACTACACCACACCTCAGACTAGAGTAGAGATGGGCTCCTTTGGTAACACTGCCAATATTTTAGGTTCATTTGGTTTCTCTTTCTTCCTTCCTTCCTCCCTTCCTTCCTTCCTTCCATCCTTCCTTCCATCCTTCCTTCCATCCTTCCTTCCATCCTTCCTTCCATCCTTCCTTCCATCCTTCCTTCCTTCCTTTTTTTACACACCCATTTCAGTGAAAAGCAAGTAAATAAAGTCATTTAGCAGATAATCACCAACACACTAAAGCATGACTGAATTTGCCACATTTCAACTGGTTTTATGGACATTAGGTAGACAAAGGATAGTATCAGGTGAAGTAATCCTAGATCAAAACAGTAGTAAGACCCAGATTAACTAGAACTTAAGTCACAAAATATTGAAATAACTGGTGAGTTTCCAAATGGAAGAATAAGGAAATCTATTAATAATACTGATTAAACTCTAAATTAAATCAGAGTTCAAGGGAGCACTGTGAATCTGAAAGACTTCAAGTATAGACATCTCCTACTATATACCAGTAATTCATTTTAAAAAATCATTTTTTTCTTGAAAACGCTAACCAACAGCTAATTTGCCATCATTTTAATCAGGAAACAATATATTGTATTTCATACCAAGCCCAAACTTCTAACCAGCTTCTTCTAAAGTGATTCAAAATGGTACAATATATAAATAACTGCTACCATGTACAACGTAAAATGCTTAAAGCATGACTTCCGGATCACTAAGCAATTTAAATGGTTTTAAATAGCTGCTGTGTATGCTGTGACATGGCCTCCCTTTGCACAAAGAACTTTCATGACTCATATCCTTTTTTATTGACAGTTGGTGTACTTTTAAAGATTTGTACATGTGACTCTGACATTCTGACAAATTATGAGTCACTTAACTCAAAAGTTGTTTAAAATATTGTATTGTTTTTGTGACCTAAATATAACATTTTCTATAAAACCAGTGGCCAGAAAACAAAACATTGAATTGAGAAATAGATGTTAATATATTCTATGAAGTGGGTATTTAAAAGCCGAGCAGTATTCTATACAAAAACCTTAACAGGAAGACATCTGTAGGAGATGCCTGTAGAATAAAAACTGGTCCTATACACAAGAGACAGAGGAAGCTAGAGAAGAAAAAAGTCAGCTAATGTCAAGATACAATAGAAACAAGTGAATTGAGAAACAAAAAAGCAGGCTGGTTAAAAATTGTGAACACAAGCAATGTAAGAAAACTTTTCTGACTTGAAACAGCATGTGCATATACAAAAATATCCTCTTTAATTCCCTCGTCCTGTTATACTTCCTCTGTGCCTACTTTACACATGCTAAAACTTGGATCAAGCCAACTATTTACCTCTCTGCTTATAATGCATGAGGCTTACTGAGTATTATAAGAAAGATGTGGTGCAATAGAGTGAATAGCTCCTGATTTAGTTTGGCTTAGGTTCCGCTTCAAGTGAGCCAAACAACAACAATGAAATAACTTTAGCAAGTTTCTCTCTGTCTCATATAAATGAAGTTTAGAGGTAAGTAGTCATTACACCAATCTAAACACATGAATTCAACCTCACGATACAAGATGGCTACTTCAACTCTGGCCATTATGTTCACATTTCAGCCAGCAGGAAGAAGGCAGGGCAAACCATGGTGTGTCTCCTCTGTTTAAGGACATCTCCAGAAAGTTTCTCACAACATTTCTACCTACACCTTGTTAGTAAGAACTTACTGATGTGTCCACACTTAAGTTCAAAGTAGTCTAAGAAATGTATTCGGTTGGTGCAAAAGTAATTGTGGGTTAAAAGGTTAAAAATTGCAAAAACCGTAATTACTTTTGCACCAGCCTAACAGTATTTATTCTAGACAATTACATGCCCAAATGAAAATTAGAGGTTTTCTACTACTAAAGAAGGAAGTGATAATAGACATTTAGGGACAATTAGACTTTCTCTGTACTATCACAACAAATTCATGGTCTACTTTAGGGGTCAGCAAACTATACCCCAGGGACCAAATTCAACTTATCAGCTGTTTTTGTTTGTAAAGTTTTATTCCTACAGCCATTCCCTTTCTTTTTTGTATTGTATATGACTATGTTTGGATTACAAAGGCAGAGTAGAATAGTTGTAGCATAGACTATATGGCCTACAAAGCATATGTACTATCCGGCCCTTTATAGAAAAGAAAAAGTTTGCTTACCCTGATGATAAAAATCAACAGTTTTCTCAATCCCTGCTACTGACCATTGGTTTCTACATCTTATTTGTGGGTTCTTCATCCATTCCTTAAATAGTGATATTCCCAAGGCACTGACCTCTGTTTTACTATTGCTCTCCACAGTCTACCGGGACGATCTCATTTGTCAAACAAGGAAGATACCTTTGCTTAGAGCTGATGGTATTTGTTCTGATGGAAGACAAAAGTAGACACACATCACTTTGTCTTTTACATTTTGTATTCTCTATCAAGGCAAATGTTTCTTGTACTGAAAACCAATTAGAGGGAAAGATGAGTAAAAAGATTATAAAATGGTATAAAGCTGTTCTTAATGTATCTCTTGGCCTAATCAAATCATATCTCAAGGGATTTAAAGAACATGCACATGAGTTTGCCTAACTACTGTAGGTGACATTTGAATAATCAAGGAGAACAAGAGAGATTTTTAAACTTTCGAGACAGACACATGATATTCTAATTTTCCAGAAGAATGTGATTTCTACCAAATTTAGTCTAGCAATCATGACACTGTTTATTATCAAAATTCTGGAATGCTTATTAAAGGGATGGTATACAAGCACCAAAGGACTAGAAGTGAATAAAGCATTTCATTTTGATCATTAGATTTAATAAATATTTTATTCTGACGTTAAGTACTGTCTCTAAGTTAACCTTATATAATGCTCAATACCATCAATAAAATTGGTTAAAAATACAAAATTAATCATTTATTCAGAAGATACATGAAAGGATATTTTCCTTTTCAGTAGGCTTTTGAAATATGCATACTATATTGATTTAAAATACATTTTAGTATACTGACAAATTTGAATTCTTTTCATAAAGTTATTTAACCATGCATAGTATTACCACTTTTATTTTCCTCCATGAAAACTGAGGAAATAAATTTTATAAGAAAATTGTAATCCCAACATGCAAAGTCATAAAAATAAATAAAATATGGTTAAAATGAAAAAAGTAATAAGAATAAATATGTAAAAATAAAGCACTTAATGTATGGATAATTTCTAATTGACGCTTTCTAGCCATTCATTGTTAAAGCAGAATACCAAAGTAAAAATTATATCCTAGGGTAATAGGTTAATCCTAGTGCTACTTGATTTTGCTGTATGAATAATCAAAATACAGTCCTAGCAACTGAATTTAGTTTTGTAACATTGGCAGCTCTCAGTAGCATAGCATATATCATTGGTGTTTGTCTTGGAGGCAACAAGAATTGACCATATCAAACATGTCCAAAACAGTGCATCTAGGAAGTTATTGCAATGACTGCCTTCACAATGAAACTTTTGGGAAAAACAGAGCTTTTTCCTTGACCCAGGTTCTTTGAAACTTCAATTTTGTTGAGCTGGTTACAACTTCAGTTAAAAATGCTACAGTCTAAAGAGTACATGACTCATGAACAAACTTGAGAATTAAATGAATAGCTTGAGACGTTAAGTCCCATTCATTTTGTGTAATTGCTGAAGTGCAACGTGGCTTTACTGGTCTTTAGGTGGTAATATCTTCTTTTTTAATCAACAAAATGGTGATTCCAGTGAAATAAATGCACCTAAGGAGTCTGCATTGAAGCTAAGTATGCAATTGATATGTTTACTGCTACCGAAGTACAGATATAGACGTAGTAAGAACCATTTGTGTATCACTTCCTATGTGCCAGCCCCTGCCTCAGACTTTATCTGCATAATCCCATTGATTCCTCATGAGTCTGTGAGGCAGGTCCTACAGGAACTATGATTTCTCTCATTTTACAAATGAGGAAATGGAGACTCACAGCTAGTAAGTGATAGAACTTGGGCTCAAACCTATATTTATCTGATCTCAAGACTCATACTCTTACTTACTATGCTATAAAAAAACAATCACACAATGATAGATACAAGAAAATGTGCTGAGTTCCAAAAATATTAAAATGGCATATCACATTTTCATAGGACTTTAGAGTTTGGTATTTAGGGCACTTATTTTCTTCTCATAAAAATCCTGTGATACATATAGGAAAGGCACACTTTTCAGCTGGGAAAACTGGGGTTCAGTGAGACATATCTGTCTACCAGAAATCTAGTGTTCTTTTCATTTATCATAAATTCATACATCATAAATCCAGAATAAAGTAGGAGAATCATTTAAAATAATGCTGGAACTGCTGGGTTGGGTATAGGGTGGCAGGGTATCTAAGGCACATATTACACAATGATAATAAATGCATCCACAATAAATTCGTTTTTTAAGTTGTCTTGATCCAACAACCCCAGTATCATTAATTAGAAGTAGTTGATGAACAAAATGGAAAAACAGATACAAAAAGGTAATAAAATAGCATGGAAGGGTTAACCATCTCTCACATGTAATAGAAATGGAAAACGAAGCAAAGCTGGCAGCTGTCGGACTCACTGATTTCATTCTAAGAGGAACTAAAAATGCAGACATTAAATGCTCTGATTTGTAATTCTTCTATCGAAAGGTTAAGCACTTATTCATGATTTACATCCAATCAGTAATATTTCATTGAGAAATTTATGTCTAAGCCATAGGTATACCCACAGTTTCTAAGTTCCTTCTCAAGAAAGCTCTTTGAAGTTATATTCAAATCTACATTGGCCCTTGCCTAAACTGCAGGCAGTAAAGGACCTTTGGATATCCTGGCATTTTCTATGAAGTACTTTTGCATTACTTTTTTCAATTAAAGTTGATTAGGGTGACAATGGTTAGTAAAGTTACATGGTTTCCAGGTGTACAATTCTGTAATACATCATCTATATAGGAGAATTGTGTTACATTTTACGATATGTGTAATCATTCTTCACAGATTACACATTAATTAACTATGGTTGGACGCACATATCCCTTTCATTCTTTTGAAGTACTGTAAAAATTCCTGAGAACAGGCGTCATTTTCAATTTTAGTGAGATCTACACTCTAATAAAAAGATAAAATGGATCATTCGCGAGGATGACATACAGATGAGAGTCTAGTTGACATTTTTGTGGTACTGGAGCTATATCTACAAATTTGCATACTGCAATTTTTAAAGTCCAGAGCAATTTGGAGAGAAGGGACAAAGGTAATTTACAAACTGAGAAACAACTGAGGTAGCTGGTCAAATGCTTAAGAATTAACACTTCAAGAAGTGACACTGATTTGGACTCCTTTAATATTTAGCATTAGCTTAAAAGCATGTGTAATGACAACTTACTGATTCATTCATCTATTCACTCATTCAAGCATTTAATATACATTACCCACACACAAGACAATTTGATATGTAGCCAAATAATATGCTGTAAATAACGTGTACTTTAAGATATACAGTTAACATAATCAGAAATTCAAGTATATCTCCTGCAATAGTATACAAATATTACTACCCAAAGTAAGCCGGTCTACAGCATTTTATTCCATGAGAGAAGACGTGAAGGAAAGCTGTGAAAAGAGAGGCAGCCAGTTATTGTGGGAGGATATGACAGGTGAAATCAGTTCAACCCTCGGTTCAAATCCTAATGAACTCAGTTGTCTTCATCTAAAAAAAGACATCATATTTGTCCAATCAAAATAAGGTTATGAAGAAAAGTGGAAAAAAATGAAATGAAAGCATTCTGTAAACTGTAAGTTATATAAATCTCTTTAAGTGATGCTTTTGATAGTAATGCATTAAAATTCCAATAGGGGATATGTTAATATCTGATATCAGAATTTTTAAAAAGGTTAATGAAATAGGTCTTCTTTCTTGATTCCTCTTTAATAGACCGTTTCTCCATCTAGTGTCTAATATACTGAGTGCTATGGAGCCAATGTTATGGTTCATGTTATGGTTCAATGTTATGGTTTTCTACTAGGTTCAGACCCTCTATATTCTTATTTCTAAAACAGATAATAATACCTATCTTGCCTATTTCATGGGTTTTAGTAAAGAATAAATGATATGTGGAATATAAAAATGTAGCATGAAATATGAATCTGATTTGATTACAATTAATAGTGATAGAGACACAGAATTCAGAGAACTGATGGTTGCCAGATGGGAGGAGGGCTGGAGAGCTGGGTGAGAAAGGTGAAGTGATTAACACGTACAAATTGGCAGTTACAAAACGGTCACAGGGATGTAAAGTACAGAATAGACAATATAGTCAGTAATATGGTAATAACTATCTATAGTGCCAGATGGGTACTAGACTAGTCAGGGGGATCACTTCTTAAATTGTATATAAATGTCAAACCACTATGCTGTACACCTGAAAGTAATGTAAAAATAATACTGAGTGCCAACTATAATTGAAAAATAAAGAAATATGTAGAGAGCCACCGGTACCAACTAGCTATATAAAAAACCCATTATTTCCATAACTGAAAGTATAGGCCTGGAGAAAGTGGCAGCATCACTAACGTCCTCGTGCTCAGGGTATAATAATGCTCATTTGTGGAATATATGCCACCAATCACTTTGTATGTACTTGAGCAAGGAATTCTCTGGTACCAACATTATCTGCTTCTATCTTAAAGTATTTGATCAGCTTTGAGGAAATGAATGAACTGACCCTCTGTAAGTTTTGAAAATGTCCGCAGAGGGTAGACAGTATTTATGATACCCTAATGTCAAATCGCCCCCTTCAGTAGACAGCATTTATGATACCCTAATGTCAAATCATACCACACTGATAAGCCCAGCATGTGTTTCTTTATTGGAACGTCCTGAATGACACCTAGTATTTGGTTGAGATTGTTATTTAAAGTAAAATGCTGTGGGTGTCTTGAAAACACAGTTGGTGGGCAGAACAACTCAACTCATGTTTTTCTAGTTTCCAAACTTGTTTAAGAATTCATATATACTATGACACACAACGGTGCTACTTAAAATGAACTAAAGAGAACTCCAAAATCAGGAACTAAGGAAATATCTCAACCCAATGCAATAGAGAGTAATTGTTTTCCTCAAGACAAACAGGAGACGCTAAGGTCTGCCTGAAATAGACAATAAGTTGTTCCTGAGAAAAATACAATGACATTGAGGAAGCTACTTCTTTTGTGTGTGAAGGTCATCCAATCCTTTATTTAACAGAACTTTTGCAATCACAAGAAACTAAATTCACAAGCCAAATTTTATAAGGTATTTCAGTTTACAGTGAAAAAGAATTTTCAGACAAACCAGGACTTTACTTTGAGATGGCCTGCAAATCATTTTAGCAACATGCAGATTCTATTGTCTTTTGGTGAGTAGATTCCTTTTTTAAAGGTTTCTATTAAAATATAGCTAATATATAATATTACTAGTATATTAGTTTCAGGTATACAGCATAGTTATTCAACAATTATAGACCTAAAGAAGTGATCACCATGATAAGTCTAGCAACCATCTGACACTGTACCACGCTATCACAATAGTATTGACTATATATCCTATGCTGTATAATACATCCTCAAGACTTATTTGTTTTATACCTGGAAATTTGAACCTCTTATTCCCCTTCACCTCTTTCCCCTCTTTTTAAATTTTTCAGTTAAAGTTGACATTCAATATTATTTTATATTAGTTTCAGGAATATAGCATAGGGGTTAGACATTTCTATAATTTATGCAGTGATTCACCCCCCACCATTAGTCTACTATTCACCTAACACTATAGTTATTACCATATTATTGACTATATTCCCTATGCTGTACTTTACATACCCATGACTATTTTGTAACTGCCAATTTTACTTCTTTTTTTTTTTAATTTATTGGAGTGACAATTGTTAGTAAAATTACATAGATTTCAGGTGTACAATTCTGTATTACATCATCTATAAATCCCATTGTGTGTTCACCACCCAGAGTTAGTTCTCCTTCCATCACCATATATTTGATCCCCCTTACCCTCATCTCCCACCCACCCCAATTTTACTTCTTAATCCCTTAATTTTTTTATCTGAAGAATGGGAACAAAAAGTATTACCTGACTAATGGCTACAAGCTGTAAAATCCTGATAGATCTACATTAGTGAAAAAGGAGACATGATAGTCCAAAACCAGTACCACCTGTGATAGGTCTTGGGTGGGACCCAAGAAAACTTGTCTCTCCTTTTTTCCAAGTTCCATAAAAATTTATTTAGATCTCCTAAGATCATAAATAAGGCTGTAATAGCCATAATAGCCATATAACTTTTCCCTTCTGCTTCTGGCCCAGAAAACATTTTGCAGCAGTGGTTGTATCTGCAATGACTTCGTGCGTTGTGCATTGACAGTAAAATAATTTACTTGGACTTTCATATAAAGATGACAGGCAGGTCCCTGATACTCATATGAAATATTTATAGAAACATGTAAAGATATCTATAATTGCATTAGAAATGCAAATCAAGACTATTAATTCAGGTCCTAACAGATCTCAGGGAAAAATTCCACAGATAAAATAGGCATAAGGGACTGATACATAACTTCAGGACAGCAGGAAGAGAGGCAGGAATAATACACATTCCATTGACTTTGGAACTTGGCACATAATAAAGGAGGCAACTCCCTTGTCTATAATATCAGAACTGCTTTCTGAGGAGGCCTAGGGCTTTTCTTCTCCCAGCCACCATATGGTTAATAACATTTCCCTATTTTTATGCTTTTGAAATGCAGCGAAGTAGAGAAAGCAGAACATACTAGGTCAGACAATTAAGTTTGCGAACTGTTGCAACGATGTTGCTAACCTTTTTGATATCAGAGGGATTATTCATTATGAATTTGTACCAACTGGACAAACAGTTCACCAAGTTTACTATGGTGCTGAAGAGGCTGCGTGAAAAAGTTAAATGACCTGAACTTTTCGCCAACAATTCATGGCTCTTGCATCATGACAATGCACCAGCTCACACAGCACTGTCTGTGAGGGAGCTTGTAGCCAGTAAATGAATAACTGTATTGGAACACCCTCTCCACTCACCTGGTCTGGCCCCCAAAGACTTCTTTACCCAAAGACAAAGGAAATATTGAAAGGAAGTCATTTTGATGACATTCAGAACATCAAGTGTAATACGACAGCTCTGATGGCCATTCCAGAAAAAGAGTTCCAAAATTGCTTTGAAGGGTGGACTAGGTGCTGGTGTTGGTGCATAGCTTCCCAAGGAGAGTACTTCGAAGGTGACTGTAGTGATATTCAGCAATGAGGTATGTAGCACTTTTTCTAGGATGGGTTCGTGAACTTAACTGTCCAACCTCGTATAGGACATGTCTTACTGTATTCTCAAGTTAAAAGTTAAGTTTGTCCTGCAAATGGGTTGACACTGAACAAACCCTGGAAGAGAAGCAATCTGTGTGTTGTAATTTGTCTTTCATGGCTTTGTTCAAGGAAAACATTATAGACTGTTTCAAAGTATCCCTATGTTAATATCCCTTTGTAGAATCAGATAGCTGGGCCCCAGAAGTTAATTTCCCTTTGTAGAATCAGATAATCAGACACTAGAGGGAAATAAGATACTTGCCCTCAGTCTAGCAGTACCACACTATTAAAGTATGCCAGACTTCAGAAATAATGGTAAGTGGCTAAGTACATCAAGTGAAACTCCAATGTAATATCAAAATAAAAGGATGCTAAGAGCACCCAAGTAGAACCTGAGAGTAATCAAAGAGAAATGATCTACATTGTTTAATGGAAAAACCACAGATGTGAATGAAACTCATTATTTAAAAATTAATGAAACAGAAAGAAACAACAATATCGAGCCTTTGAAAAGATTTCATGGTCAAGGGATAAAGAAAACACAGCCATGCTTGTGAAATACTTTGTCTAATTAATAAGGAAAGTTTAGAAATCACCTGCTTTGTGCAATCATTTAAAATCAAGGGAAAAGAAACTTAGATAAGCAATTATAAAATTAAATAAAGCCATAAGAGACTAAGGTGGAAAGGTCACTTACTTAAATGTACAGAGTATCAAAGGAAAATGGATAGATATCAGAAGAGTGTATAAGAAAGTCAAATAGAAATGCAGATATAAAAATTTAAAAGCAAAGACAGAAAGAGCAAAAACTGGCCCTGTAGAATGTCAAATCAATGATGTATAACATTCAAATCTGAGAATCTATCACATTATTATTAAAGTATTTGATTCAAAATACTGTTGATAAGAGTTTAAAGTCATATAGTATTTTGGAAGGTAATATGGCAATATGTAAGGGAAATAAAGGCCTCGAAATGGGCCTAACTTAATAAGAATAGTCCCCATCTTTACCCTAAGAAAACAAGTAATATGAGCAAATACTTGTTTATAAGGACATCTTATGTAACTTATATATTATTTTTGCATCATTATCACAATATTTAAAATATGACCTTATTCACAGTCTCAATGTCTAAAATTAAATGAATTTTTAAATATGTTATAGGCTCACAAACACTTATTTTATAATTTGGGTTACAACCCAATACTAGTTTATTTTTGTTGAAGTTATTCTCACTTTGGACATTAGGAGGTCTTTTAGTGTGTTCCTGTGTCCTTTTGACATACCCCACGATCGCAGTTGGTTTGATCTCTTCCTTACTTTCTGGCATTACAAGACACTCCAGGCCCATCCTGTACTTCCTCTACCTAGCAAGAGAACCAATCATTTTTAAAGGAACTGTGGAAAACGTTTTAGTCACTCTTACTTTCTCCAATAGTCTTGGTTTTGTATGTACATTGTCATATCATTGGCAAATAATGTCGATTTAATTTCTCCTTTTCTATCTGTTTGTACCTCTCATTTTAGAACTTTGCCTAATTGCATTAGCTGGTTCTGCCAGAAATAATACATATACACATACATATACATACATGTGTGTGAAAGTGTTTCGAAAAAAAAAAATAGGCTAGAAAGTCCAGAGACAAACCTAGTCTATGATAAAATAATTGGAAAAAAAGATAGGCTATGCACTAACAGTGTTAAGATTAGATAACTATCTTACAGTTAGGTAAGATATGTACTTCGTATTTTTAATCAGAATAAATGTCATAAACAAAATTGAAAAAAAATCAAGAAAATACTAGAAGTACAAACATCTTGAATGTACAACAGTTCTAAGTTTTGCCTATTATGAACCATGCTTCTATAAACATTTGTGTGCAAGTTTTTGTGTAGATATAGGTTTTCAATTCTATTACACACACACACACACACACACACACACACACACACACACACGTAGAACCACTGGGCCATGTGGTAACTGTGTGTAACTTTTGAAGAACTGCTAAATTGTATCCCCAAGTACTGGAGATATTTTACATTTCCATCAGCAAGGCATGAGCATTCCAATTCTCCACATCCTCACCAACACTTGTTATTGTCTGACTTTTATTATAACCATCATAGCGGACATAAAATGGTACCCACCTCATTGTGGTTTTGATTTGCATTTCCCCTATGTCTAATGATGTTGAGCATCTTTTCATATCCTAATTAGCCATCTGCCTAGATTTTTGAAATGCTCTTCTCCGGGTCCGAAGTGAATTTCATGTGTCACATAGCTTTCATTTTAAACCAGCATATCCCAAATACACTCTGAATGTTAGATAAAATAAGTTCTAGTCATTTTAACGTGATTTGATAACAGAAAAACAAATATCAACTATTTGATTGATAAAGAAGACAGAAAAGAAGTACACCAAACTACTCACAGTGATTACGTTTGGGTGGTGTAATTGCAGGTAATTTGAATTTTCTTTTGTGTGTTTTGTTCTGTATTACAAAGTATCTAATTTTAAATACAGTTTATTTTTAATCAAAGTAAACCACAAATATAATTTTTAAAGTCAAATATTACAAGGGCAATAAAATAATAGTGGTCTACTCTACGATGCACCAACCTCATTTACCGCACCCCCATAGTTAACCACTTGGAAATTTTAGTTTTTTCAGTGTTACCTCTACATCTTTAAATGACATGTTTTACTGCAATTTCCTGAATTTGCAACTGTATACACTATAAAATTTCAAATAGGAAGAGGAAATTTAGCTATTTATAATATCACTAAACCTTCACCTGCACATTTAAATGCTTTTTACAACCATCTTCCAAACAGTTTCCTCACGATTTTGAGCTATATTACTTGTCAGTACTTACATTACAACTATATAATTATTAATGAGCTATGGGTTATACTGTGATTACATTTATATTTCCTGCAACTTTGTTTTAAAGGAATACTCTGTTATACACATATACACACACACACATATGCATATATACATATGTGTGTATATATGTAAATATGTCTATGTGTATATATGTAAATGTCTATATATGTATATGGTATATATATATAGTTATATATAGAGATATATGGAGATTATATATATATATATATATATATATATATATATATATATATATATATATATAATCTTACCCTACAATCTCTGCCAGAGGTTAAACTCCTTCAATATAGTCAAACACTTAAGATAACCTGCCAGTTCTATTTTTCCCTTTCAGTGAAACTCTTAGTGCCCTCAGTTAGCTGGCTTCAATCTGGACACTTTGCCCTCTCTAATTGCACAGGGTTTCCCTACAACTTAATCCAAAGAAATCCTTTTCTGCTCTCCCATATGTTGGATCTCCTGTTTTCTGGATCTCAAACCCTCCTCATTAGTGGTCTAACCCTTTGTTTTGGTGTAGCACATCCTTCAGTAGCTTCCTGAGAAAGATGTTTTGAGATACCGAATGTTTAAAAATATACTGTGTCATCATATTTGATGAATAATTCAGCTATATATGAAATTATGGATTGGAAAAAGTGTCCCTTTCCTTCACTGCCTTGAGATTCCAGTTGTTAAGAATTCTGATGTCATTGAATGTCAACTGTAATTGAAAAATAAAAAAAGAATTCTGATTCATTCTGATTCCCATTCCTTCGTATATAACTTGACCTGTTTTATCTCTAAAAGCTTATGGAATCCTCTCTCCTCTGTTCCTATGTTTTGTCCCATTAGTTGATATTAGACTTCTTGAATTGATTCACCAAGTTCCTTAAATGTTCTGTATTTTTCATCTCTGAATTTAAGGAATCTTCCCGTTTTTGCTGGTCTTTCAGAGATATTCTCTCACTTTTCCATCCAAACCCTTCAGTTACAAACTTGATGCTGCTATTATTTTTTTTAAGCTTTCAAATAGCTCTAAGCTTTGAATGTTTTTTTAATATCATACACTCCTTGTTTCATCACTAGTTTCTTCATATCTTTCCCTTCTCCCCCGCTGCCCAGCTCCCCGCTATCTCTCCTGGTTTATACATTATCTCTTCTGAGTCTCTACTCTTTCATCATCTTCTCTTTTAGGTTAAGTGTTTTCCTCCATGTGTATTGATACTTGACTGGCAGTTTATTTTTAAGGATGAAGTACTAAAACGTGATTAGAAGCTCTGTGTTGGGGAGAGGGTAGAAGTGGGGAAGTCAACTGATGGGCTCCACACTGTATGTAATCGGGCAGAAATCCCAACTTTTGTTAAGGTATTCTCTTTCTTGCATCGGCCAGTCTTCTCAGAGAAGAATGTTCCAACCTCCTGTTTGGAGTATAGAACCCTGGCTGCCGATGTTCATCCAAGTGAGAAAATCTGACTAGAATCTCACGGTTCACTATGTTAGTTCAGGTCATCTAACTTTTTCATGCAGCACTTCCAAATAGTAAACTTGGGGAACTGTTTGCCCAGTTGGTACAAATTCATAATGAACAATCCCTCTGATATCAAAAAAGGTTAGCAACATCATTGCAACAAAATTGCAAACGTAATTGTCTGACCTCGTATATCTGCAATTTCCAGCATCATGTGAGATAGTCTTCAATGTCACTACTGAGTAAATCATGAAGTAAAGCTGAGAGGACATGATTCCTTTATTATAAATAACAGCATTGGGAGAAATTATGGATGATATAAAACTATGAATGTTATACTTTATATGAAACTTGACTACTTTATAATTGTTCACAAATTCATAAGATAGTACTTGAGAGAAAGAAAGCCATGAAAGAGTATACCTCTTGCCCAAGATCACACCAGTAGTGTAATGGTAGCTGCCAAAACAAAACCTTGGTTTCTGACTTCAAGTGTGTTATCTTATACTGGTGTGGTGCATTGTAAACAAACTGCTTTATAACCCGACAGAAAAAAAGCTCCAATTCCAAAATTACATTTTATAGTTGTATGGCCAAGGGCATGACATTAATTTCAGTTCACTCATTTGTAAAAATGGAAAGGGAATAACTACTTCATAGCATTATGGTGAAGAAAATAAGATAACATATGAACACCCACAGTTGAAATATTGTTAAGAGAGCAAATATTTATTGTTTCAATCAACTGTTTAGTTAAGGCCTACTGTGACCCAGGCACAATGCTATGTGGTGAAGCTATAATACCGAGCAAGACATATGTAGGTTGTTTTCACATCTTAGCTATTGTGAATAGTACTGCAATGAACATGAGCGCTAATATCTCTTCAAGATCCTAATTAAATTTTTTTGGATAAAAAGTGGGACTGCTGGATATGATAGTTTTAATTTGAGCAAACTCCATACTGTTTCCCATAGAGACCACACAATTTCACAATCCCATCAACAGGATTCCAATTTCTCCACACCCTCAATCATACTTCCTTTTTTTTTTTTTTTTTTTTTTAGATAATGGCCATCCTAATGTGTGAGGTGATATCTCATTGTAGTTTTGATTTCTAAGTCCCTGATGATTAGTGATATTGAACATATTTTCATGTGTCTGTTGACTATTTGTACATCTTCTTTGGAGAAATACCCATTCAAGTCCTTTGTCCATTTTTCAATTGGCTTATTTGATTTGCTATCGAGTTGTAGGAGTTCTTTATATATTCTGGATATTAACTCCTTATACGATACAGTTTGCAAATATTTCCTCCCATTCTACAGGTTGCTTTTTCACTCTAGATTTTTTCCTATGCTGAGAAGTTTTAAGTTTGATGTAGTCCCACTTGTCTATTTTTCCTTTTGTTACCTGTGCTTTTGGTGTCATATCCAACTATTACTGCACGTTTTATAATGTTTCACTAAAGTTTTGTTTGTACCATATTGAAAATGAGGATATTTAAATGGTCAATTGACATGTTTAATGTACTTTTCATCTCTATTGAACACTGACAAGGAGATTTACTTTAGAGTTTGTGTGCAGTATAGGGTTTCTAGAAAGCCCTGGCCATACACCGAGGCCTGTCTGGTGTACTCGAGCAAACCATATGGCCTGCTTAATTAACGGCCACTCTGTGGTGACATTAGTAACATGTGTTCTATAATTCAGTGCCTTCAGTGATCAACAGGATTTTACTGAGATCAAGGGATCAAGGGCTGATTAAAATTGAAGTATGAAAAATATTAGAAATTTAAAAAATCAAAATGAACGTCACTTGCAGATGACAGAATTTGTCTTTCAACAAACCTGAAGAATACATTGAAAAGCTATTAAAATTAACAAATGTCCACTGACATGACTGGCTTCTTAACCAAAACACAGAAACCAATATTTTTTCCATAAATAAAGAGATAACCAGCTTAAAAATATAATTTATAATTAAAGAAACTTCCAATTTCCAACAGCCACAAAATGTGAAACACATAGAAATAAGCTCAACATGAAATGTATAGGTACTATATGAAGAAAGCTATAAAACTCAGGCAAAGGACATAAAAGATGATATGAATAAATAAATAAGCATATTTTGCTTTTGGCTAGGGAGATACAACATAATAATAGTATCAATTCTTCCAAATTAAGCTATTCATTTTATGTAATAGCACTTGAAATTTAAACTATTAAGGAACTTGACAAAGTGAGTAAAATTGATATGGAAAATAACTGTTAGAGATTATCTAGCAAAATTCTGATAAAGGAAAGTGCTTGGGCGTACCAGCCCTACTAGATATTCAAATTTATTACAAAGCTGCTGTAATTAAGGCAACGTGTTACTGGCTAAAGGAGAGACTACAGCAATAGGTTTTCCTACAACTATAGAATTATTTAAAAATAGAAACCGAGGTTTTACTAAAAGTTAAATCTCTTATAAGCTAAAGGAAGACTGGATCAAAATCTAAATTCTTGGTTGGCTAATAGCCCAAACTTAACTAAGGCAACCCTTAATCTTAATTAACTGGCATTCCCTCCCCGAAGTACTTATAATCCCTCCTCTCCAATACAATTTTTATTTTCTTGTGCTTAAATCTAGTTTTCACCCATATGCTGTATCTATATTTTACATAGTTGCAAGACAATGTAAAAAATAAATATGTTCATAACATTATTTCATGAGCACTTTCTTATTTTTCTATATAACCTTAATAATGAATAATTTAACAGTTCTAGATAATTCTGAAGTGATATGTCATGATTTTACAACTTAATATTGTGGTATGTTTAATTTGTGTTCAGGATTGTATTGCATAACTAGCATAGAGCTGCTTAGTCTAGTTTTTCAATTATTCTCTTGTAATATTGTGGAAGGTACATTTCTGGAATAATATTGTAGTAAATATAAATTGCCTTCTGAAATGGTTGTATGAATGTACATTGCAATAAATATTTGTGATGGTTTAACTACGTTTGCATAATGTAATTCTTTTACCCAGTTCCATAGTGAAAGGATAACTTGATTTTAATCTGTTACACAAATTGATAGTGATGCTGAAAAATTCCGTGTTCATTGATTATATGCATATATATGTACATCCTTTTCCTTTAATTATCTAAATAGTATTCCCTTGCCCGCATACACAGTTGTTTCTCTATATATCAGAAATTAACTTCAGTGCAAATATCACTCGCTGCTAAACCAGAAACTCTAGCCATATTGTCTGATAGGAAACTTTTCTACTAACCAGGGAGGAGCCAATAAAAATTGAACTTAAATAACTTTCTATGAAATAATGGAAAGTACAGTTTTGAAACAAACATACAAAGGCTATTTTTTTAATTAAATGTAAAAATAACAAAGCTAAAAACACCTCTCAGTGATGAGAACATAGGAGGAAATGGGAAGCAAAAACATAGCTTGGGTAAAGGGTACTCTAAAGTAGGTTGGATAGTCATAACAAGAAGACATCTAGGAAAAACCAGCAAGAGAACAAGCTGTTTTCTAGAAAAAGAGGAATTTCCAACACTGACTCAAGGAGAAATAGAAAACCATGTGAGACCTATAATCATTTAAAAATTGTATTTAAACATCTATCCACAATAAAGCACCAGGTTATTTTCAATGAACATTCTAAGGACAGATAAATAATTTGTGTAGGGTAATGTTTAAGAGTGGAGATTGTGAAGAAGAGCTGCCTGACTTATTATATTTTATGAAGCCAATTCAACATCCATACAAAATCAATAAAAATAACATAAGAATGAAAATGTACAGGCAAATTTCAGTAATTGAACATTTTCACAAAAATCTGAAATGGAGAATACACAGTGAGATGTTTATGTAAATTTTGAAGATATAGGAATATTTGCTCTATGCATAAATAATTATAAAATACATGCATAAAAAACATGGATAAGACAGTACATACTAACTTTAAGAGAGTGGATAAATCTGGATAGAGATAGAAGGGATTAGAGAGGGTAGTAACATAGTTTTCAGCTGCATATCTACTTTTTCTAATAAATAAAAATCCAAAGCAAAAATTGCAAATGTTAAGATTTGTTCAATGTGAGTTTGGTTACATGTATGTTTATTACATAATTCTTTGAGAGTTCCTACAAGTTAAAAAACTTTCATAATGAGAATTATGAGCAGAGAGAGAGATGTACTATTGGTCTCCATAACTGGAGCAACTTCAAGTGATAACCTGACTGGAGTGGGTTCAAGAGAGATTGGGGACAGCAAATATGAATAATTATTTCAAAGAATTGTACTATAAGGGGGTGTGAACAAAGCAATGTAGGAATAGCTAAAAGGAGGTATAGGGTACCAGGGAAGGTTTTGTAAACATGAGAGATATTATAGCATGTTGTATGCTGGTGGGAAAGATGTAGAAATGAGAAAAATAGATGATTCGAGAAAGGGAAGAATTTCTGGAAGTTACGTTTTCAAGGAGGTTATAGGGATGGGACTTACTATAATAGAAAGATTCAACTATGATAATGGGGAGAGTAAATAAAGTGTATGGTACCAGGTGCAGGTTGTTAGATAATGTTAGGGACTTGTGGAAGTTTGCTTCTGATTAGATCCATTTACTTTACTAAGAAAAGGAGAGTAAAGTGGAATATAGTAAGGTGATAGTTCTTCCGGTCAACACTAAAGGTTCACTTGGGCATAGGTGTTCCAATGGCAAAATGCACCCCCTCTCTGGTTTCAGCTGGCCTGAGCAGGAAGCTGATATCTCCCCAACCCCACAGAAATAGCCAGAAGTGTTCTGGTTCCCCGGATGGAGTGGAACCAGGTGGGGATCTGATCTTCCAGGCCATGCTTAGCAGAAACAAGTGATGGCCTGATTGCCCAACCAAGTTAGTGTAGGTGGGACTGAGCAGGGAGCTGCTTGCCCATCCCCCACCCGGTAGAATCAAGTGCAGGTTTGTCAGCAAGATTCAGCAAGCTGATCCTCCACTCCCACCTGGCAGCAATGAATGAGGCTGTGCCAGTTGGAGCCATCAGCACTCTTCATCCCCCCTACTTGTTCCAGGTGTCAGCAGGATCAGCAGGTAGCTGAACCTCCACCCTCCATTGGCAGCAACAAGATTGAACAAGGTGGTACGAGTACAGCTGACCTATAATTTTCCACTACTCGTGTCAGTGGGGCCCAATGAGGAACTTAATGTCCACACCCAACTGGCAGCAACACTGAGACTGAGTATGGTATGAGGCAGTGCTTGTCGGCATCCTGCACTCCTCCCTACCCTTGTGCTGGTGGATAAGAACTGAGCGTCCTCACCCGATCAGCACCACTGAGGTATAAAGAAGTATTGCAAGGTGGGGTTAACTTTTCTTCCCCCTCCCTCAATGCCAGTGAGCCCAGTGTGGAGCTGAGCTTACACCCACAAAGAAGGAATGAGGCCTTGCGAGTTGGTGCCCATTTGCTCTCTGAATAGGTCCACAAGGCCAACGGATGAGCTGAACTTGCACTCTACCCTTCAGTAATGAGGCTGTGTAAGTCAGGATGCCACTTTTGCTGGAATGGTGTTGGTGAGGCCCAGAGGGAAGTTGAGCCCTATCACCCACCAGTGCTTTGCACTACACCTTAACAGAAGAATTCCCTGCTGAGAGATATTATTAAACACGATCCAGTCTCATAACAATATCTTTCAGTCTGTTTAGACTGCTATAACAGAATACCATAGATTACATGGCTTATAAACAATAGAAATTTATTGCTTACCATTCTGGTGGCTGAGACGTCCAAGATCAAGGTGGCAGCAGATCTGGTCTCTGGCAAGAGTCCACTTACCTGGTTCACAGAAGGCCGTCTTTTCGCTGTGTCTTCATGTGGAAGAAAGGGTGAGTGATCTCTGTGGGGCCCCTTTTTGTGAGGGCATGAATCCCATTTGTGAGGGCTCTGCTTACATGACCTAATCCCCTCCCAAAGGTCCCACCTCTGAATCCAATCACATTGGGGATTGGATTTCAACATATGAATTTTCAGGAGACACAAATATTCAGTTTAGAGCATAAAAAAAAAAATCCAGAATGCAATGAAAAAACACTCATTATACCAAAAACCAGGAAAAAGAAATCAACACAAATGAGGAAAAGCAATCAGCAGATGCCAAAGCCATACAGAGTATATTCTCCAACCACAGTGGAATTTAAACTAGAAATCAATAACAGAAAGACAACAGAAAAATCTCTAATGATTGAAAATTAAATAACACACTTCCAAACAACCCCTGGGTCAAAAAGAAATTCTCAAGAAAATAGAAATGCATACAGCTCAGTGATAATGAAAATACAATATAGCAAATTACATAGCAGTCAGCTAAATCAGTGCAGAGATAGATTTAAAACACAAATCTTTACATTAGGAAGGAAGAAACACTCAAATCAGTAATATAATTTCCTACTTCAAGAAATTAGAAAAATAAGAGCAAAATAAACCCATGCAAGCAGAAGGAAGTAAATTAAAGGAGCAGAAATGACTAAAATTGAAAATAAACAAAAAGCAATGGAGAAAAGTCAATGAAACAAAAATGCTTGTTCTTTTAAAGTATCAATAAAATTGACAAACCTTAAAAAAAGACCAATAATAATAACGATAAAGAAAACAATATTCTAATATCAAGAATGCAAAAACCAGTATCACTACAGATCCTGCAGCCGTAATAATGATACGGATAAAAGAATAATAAAGGAATGCTATAAACAATTCTACGTACATAAATTGGAAACTGAGAAGAAATGGATAAATTCCTTGCAAACTACTGAAATTCAGCCAATATGAAACAGGCAATTTGAATAGTCCTATAACCATTAAAGAAATTGAGTTTGCAATTAAAATGCTCCTGCAAAGAAGTCTCCAGGCCCAAATGGTATACAGGAGAATTCTAGAAATATTTAAAGAGGAATTAACTCTAAATTTACACAATCTCTGCCAGAAAATTGAAAAGGACCACTTTCCAACTCACTTTCTAAGGCTAGTGTTACCGATACCAGAACCAGACAAAGACAGAAAAAAGAAAAACTGTAAGCCAATATCTCAAACAAAAAAACATAGATGCAAAATTCCTCAACAAAATATTTGAAAATCGAATCTGGCAAAGAAGAATATTCATGATGACCAAGCCAGTTTTAGTCTAGGTATGGAAACACTGGTTCAACACTTGAAAAATCCATCAATGTAATGCACCATATCAACAAGTTTCAGAAAAAAACAACACATGATCATATCAACTGATGGAGAACAAATATTTGACAAACTCCAACGACTATCTTTAAAAAAACAAACAAAATCTCAGCCAACCAGGAACAGAGGACTTAGTATGCCCCCCACACATAGTCATCTACATCTCAAAACCAGTAATGACACATCAAATTCCTCTCAAACTTAGACTTACCTTCTGCTGCATCTCTCCTATCTCTTCTTCTGATGCATCTGACTTTCTCTGGCCTGCCTCTTCTGCTTATAAGGTTTCATGTAATTACATTGAGTCCACCTGGATAATCCAGGCTATGCTCCCGAATTAAGTCACCTGATTACTAACCGAATTACATCTGCAAAATCCCGTCAGAGCAGTACCTAGTTTAGTGCTTTGATTGAATAACCAGGTAATGTGGAATCTTGGAGAAAGGTTTAGCTTTATGCCTACCACAGGTGGCAAATTCAGATAAATCTCTGTATGGACAAGGATGGAAAGTGTTAATGGCTGAATCTTCCTCTTTTCTTCTATTCCTAAATCTACTGAATAAATGATTGGTAGTCAGACTGCGCCAGATGAAACGGATAAAGAGGTGAATAAGATCTCTCTAACCCACGGATGGTGGTTAAATGCCAGGAGGGACACCTTGGTGTCAGAGGTCCTGCTAAAGAGGGAGGGATTTCAGCCCCACACCGGGGTCCCCATCCCAGGGGTTCTCTGCTAGAAAGAGGAGTTCCAGTGGCATCTGACAGTGAAAATCAGTGAGGACTCTGTCTGTTCCAGTGGGGCTGAGGGGGGCTGGAAACCCAGATGCCCTCTTATAGAGTCCTCACACAGACTCACTCACTTGCAATCATTCACCTGGTCTCTGGTGGAGGGGCAGCAGCTCGGGAGTTCCAGGGACGTGGGGAAGGGCCGAGCTGTGTGGCGGAGACCTATGTCTGGTGTAACAATGTAGGCATTTGAGGAATATGGGGAGTACAATGCCCTCAAAACAGCAGTTGGTTGGTTAATGCTAACTTGTATCAATACCCTGCAGAAGGATCATGAGAGACTGAAAGTTGTTAACAAGCAGTTAATAGTTTAGTGTGAGAGCCAGAAAGCCCAATTGATAGATGGTAGCATAGAAAGCAGCCCTTATCACTTACAGGGCAAGAGCAGATATAACTGAATAGCAGGTTGAAGACCCACGTGTAAGAGAAACATCCAAAGATGTTTCAATATTTAGCCAAGGAACATCACTTATGCAAAGATGAGAGTCATGAAGTCCTGATACATGGGATGGAGACATCACCTGAGGATGTTGGCTCTGCACCTGCTTGAGCCGTAGAACACCTAGGCTTGCAAAGGTAGCTCATCCTTCCCTTAAAAAAGCTGTCATTTCTGCCATGCTGTAAGATTCACACGGCAACTGGTACCTCCCTCAGGATCTGCCCCCACCTCTTCTCTTGGCTTCCAGTCCCATAACTATAATGAAATCCTAGTATAACCTGACTGGGGATATGCCAGGCCTATAAGGAAGGGAAGATACCATACATGTAAAGAATTAAAATAATTAGCTGGTAAGTACTGGCAAGAGCTCTAAGATTGGATTATTTCCAAGGCACTTGATTAAGGGGGCCAGAACGCAAAAGTGGGAAGGCAATAATTCATTAACTTGAGGATATTTACTAGGACATGGGACACCCTAGCAAGGTCCCAGAGGATAGAAAAACTCAATGTTGGGGTTGCTCTTGAAAACCAGGAAAAAGAGATGGTCAATACTTAACGGAAATATCTGATTAGCTCTTAAAAACAGTGAAGAAAGGAAAAAGAGACTGTTAGAACTGGGCATGTGAATCTGGAAGACCAGTCTTATGATCCAGGGAAGGGCCAAGCAGACATACTTGTCACCAAGGCCATCAGGAATGTGCTAGTGAGAGGGGCTCCAGCATCACTAAGGAGTTCAGTGGTGGTTTTCTTCTGCAGGCACAGACTGATGGTAGGAAAGGTCATCATGCAGCAGAACTCATTAATAGCCATGAAGATGATGGGGCCTCAAAATAACAAGAGACCAGGTTGCAGGACTTAAATGAGAGGACCCATGGTACCACAAACACCACAATGACCAACAAGGTCAGAGGGGCAGGCAAGGGGGCTTGACCCACAAGGAGTCATAGAAATAGTTGAACATGTCATCCATAGAGGCAAAGTAGACAAGCAACTAACAAAGGTGCCACTAAACATTTATTATTAAAAACAAGATGGAGAAGCAAGAGGCTAAAGGTGGTTGACTCAATAAAAAATCATGATCGCTTGCTCAGTTCTTAGTCCTGAATCAATTTTGAGATCTGGAATCCAATGACTAAAGAAATTGCCAGGTCCCTAGGAAGAAGACCTCTTAAACACCATGACATGTATATTCCATGATGATTCCCAAAGTCATTCCCCCAAAAGACCTAGGGTCATTGACTAAGGCGACTGTACAGTAAGGAAAGGGGAATAATAAGGCATTTCAAGGACTATTAATCACAGTTGATACTGACACACAGAGACCCACAATGTCATCTCACCTTCCTCCCACAATAGAGTGGTGACTTAGAAGCCAGGTAACAAATGGAATACTGACTAAAGTGTGGCTCACATTGGGCTTACTGGATCTACAAATACACCCAGTGGTCATTTCCCAGTCCCCACATGCACAATTGAGATGAAAGTTTGAGGAAGTCCTACATCGGGCCACTGGTGTGTGATGTAAGAGCTATTGTATTAAGGCTCTGAAACCATCTGAAAATTATACTAAATCAGGACAATATCTTATCGTGAGGGAGGGTATAATAGAGATCAGTGTCACCATTAAAGATCTAAAGCAGGGGTGTCCAAACTGTGGCCCATGGGCCAACTGCGGCCCGCAATCCATTTTTAATTGGCCCGCAGCAAATTCCAAAAATATGTTTAGTTTACTTAAATAAACCAGGTGAGGCAATACGTACTTTACCTCGAGTGAGTGGCCCGGCTGTTTGTGTATTTTACCGCATATGGCCCTTGGTGAAAAACGTTGAAAAAAGTTTGGATACCCCTGATGTAAAGGATACAGGAGAGGTAGTTCTTATGTCTCTATTTACTTTTCCAATCTGGAGACTGTAGAAAATGAATGGATTCCAAAGAATAAATGTAAACAAATAGTAATCCTGACTGCAGATACTGTGCAGGGCATGGTATCGTTGCTAGGGCATATTAATAAGCCCTTTGATGCATTGCATGCCACCACTGATTTAGTAGACGTGTTCCTTTCCATTCTATTTAGCAAAGAGTATCAGATATAGTTCATCAATATGGTGGTACCTCAAAAAAATAAGAATGGAGCTACCATACAACCCCCAATCAATCCCTCCTCTGAGTATCTATCTGAAAAATTTGAAAACATCTTCGTAAAGATGTATGTACCCCTATATTCACTGTAGCATTATTCAGTGGCCAAGACATGGAAACAACCAAAATGTCCTTCAATAGACGATTGGATAAAGAAGATGTGGTACATATACACAATGGAATATTACTCAGCCATAAGAAAAGATGAAATATTGCCATTTGTGACAACATGGATGGATCTTGCGAATATCGTGCTAAGCAAAATAAGTGAGATAGAAAAAGTCAAGAACCATATGCTTTCACTCATACGTGAGATGTAAAACTGAAAGCAACAAACGAACACACAAACACTCATAGAAACAGACAATAATTTAGTGGTTACCAGAGGGAAAGGATTGGAGGTAGGTAGAAGAGGGTAAAGGGGCTCAAACATATGGTGATGGAAGGAGAACTAGCTCTGGGTGGCGAACACACAATGCAATATATGGATGATGTATTGTGGAATTGTATACTTGAAACCAATGTAACCTTATTAACCAATGCTACTTGAATAAATTCAATAAAATAAAAAAATAGGTCTTTCATGTGGGATCAATAATATTCATTTATAATGTGTCATGGCTGTATTAACTTTCTTGTCCACCATCATCATAATATAGTCTGTAGACATCTGGATCACTTGGACATCCTACAGAACAGCATACTTATCCACTGCATTGATAACATCATGCTAGTTTGACAGGGCAGGAAAGAAGTAACAAATAGACTGGAGGCCTTGTTAACACGTTGCGTACGGATCATGAGAATCTTCACGAGGGATTTAAACCCCCGCCATACGCAACGTGTTAAGACATATGTACTGCAGAGGGTGGAAGATAAATCCTATTAAGTTTTAGGGACCTGCAACTTCAGTTAAATTTTTAGATTTCCAGTGGTCAGAGGCATGCTGGTATATCTCTTCCAAAAGCAAAAGACACATTGTTTGAATCCTCCATCTGGTAGCCATCTTTGGATTCTGGAGGCCTAGAATTCTACACCTGGAAATATTGCTCCAACCTATACACCTACTGCCATGGAAATCTACCAGCTCTGAGTAGGGCTCAAGCAGAAAAAAGCAATGGAGCAAGTCCAGGCAAAATGTCGTCATCCTTGTCACTTGAGTCATACAATTCAAAAACCCTATGGTGTTGAAGATATCAGTATTCGGAAAGGATGCAGTTTGGAGCATATGCTCCAGTGGATGTTCACAACATAAGCCTTCAGGATTCTGGAACAAGGTTATGTCATTTATAGCAGAGAATTATGACTTTTAAGAAAGAATTCCTGGAGTATTACTGGGCTCTGGTAGAAACAGAATACTTGACTATGATTCAGTCACCAAGTAAACATGCATCCAGACTGTCTCTTCTGTTGGATCCAACAAGTTATACAGTCAGACATGTCTAGTAGCTGTCCATCATGAAATGGAAATGTACATCCTCAATTGAGTGTAAGCAAGACAAGAGGGCACTAGTAAGCTGTATGAGCTTACTAGTGAGCTGGTAGCTTAGAACTCTTGTTACCCATAAGAGCTGAACCAAAGCCCTTCCTTGGCTTGTACCTATGGACCTATGGGACTGCTGTATGACTCACTGAAAGAAAAGTAAAACCCTGAACCTGATTTATGAATGGGTAAGCCTGCTATGGGAATGCACGGCAAAAAGGACAGTGGCTGCATTACAGCCATATTCAGGGGTAACCTTATGAGATAGTAGAGAACAAAGTCTTCCAAGAGGTAAGAGCTGTAAGCAGCCCACCTGGTTGTCTATTTTGGGTAGAGGGAGAAGGGGCCTGAGGTGAGAATATCTAGATTCCTGGGCAGTGGTCAATAGCCCAGCCTTCCAATCTGGGGACTGGAAATCAAAGACAAAGAGGTCTGAAAAAGAGGCATGTGGATGGACATATGGGAGTGAGTATGAAGTGTGAAAACATTTATATCACACATTAATGCTCACCAGAAAGCATTCATCACAGAGAGGCACTGAAAACCATCTCAATGAAATGACTCAGTCAATTGACATTACCAGCCTTTCTCATCAGCCATCCCAAAAGTGGTATAATGGGTGTATGAAAGGAGTGTCCATGGTGGCAAGGATGGAGGCTGCATGTGGGCTCAACAGCATTTACTTCCACCAACTTAGCTATTGCTATCTCTCAATGCCCAACCTGTCAGCAACGTAGATCAATGCTGAATCCCTCGTATGACACCATTCTATAAGGTGACCACTTGGCCACATAGTTACAAGGGGACTATATTGAGCCTGTCTATTCTGGGAGGGCCAGCATTTTATCCTCACAGGGATGGATGCTTATCCAGGCATGAGTTTGCCTTTCCTCAGCCAGCATCACTATCTGAGGGCTTAAGAAATTCCTGGTCAGTAGGCCTGGTATCCTACACAACATAGTATCTAGTCAAAGTACCCACTTCACAGAAAAGAAGGCACAGAAATGGGCCCATGACCATTGGTTCCACTGGCCATATTAGAAACCAAACCATCCAGAGGCAGCTGGCCTCAGAGAACATTGAACCTACTTTCTAAAGATATAACTGAAGTGCCAGGTCAAAAGGAATACTCTGAAAGGATGGCATGTACTCCTTTGAAGTGAAGCATACTAGAGTATATTAATTAAATCAGAGGCCTCTGTATGACACTGTGTCTCCCTCATGAAGGTACATGGGTCTGGGAACCAAGCATGGGCAACAGGGTTGGCCCCACAGCTTCACTCCCAATGACCCACTGGGGAATTTTGGGCTTCCTGTCTTTATAATGTTGGGTTCTACAAGGTTTGGAGGGTCTAGTCCACAAAGGGGACATACGTGATGGCAGGTTATGGCTGCCACCAGGGTCCTTTGTATTCTGTATGTACAAATACCAGCAGGTGAGAGGAAGAGTCATGATACTAGCATGTATTAGTATAACTGGTTCTGATCATCAGGCAGAGGCAGGGCTGCTTTTCTCCATCGGGGCTGGGAGGATTATGTGTGGATCCCAGGTGATCTGGTACCTCCTGGTACTCTCCTGCCCCATTGTAACTGTGAATGGACAAGTGCAGCAACTCCAGACTGAGAAGGTCTCAGAGCACTCAAAACTGAAGGTTTGGGTCACATCACCAAGGAAGCCACCAAGATCTGCTGAGAAGATAGCTGAGGGTACCTTGTCCTTCTGCCCCCTATATCCAGCCCCAGTTACTTCCAATCCATTAATAGGCACTGTTGGATTTCCCCCAAAATTATCTTTTAAAATCCACCTGCTTCTCTCATTTCCACCCCTACACCTTAGTCCAAGCCGTGATCATATTACACTTGAGTCACTGCAAGAGCCTCCCAAACAGTCTCCTTTCTCTCTCTCGTCCCGCTACAATTCACCCATCCTACAAGATGAAGTGATTTAAAGAGTAAATTAAATGTCTTCTATGGGTTTAAAATCTTCCAGTGCTTTCCTACCAATGTTAACATAATACTTTAGTTCCTACCACGTACTACAAGGTCCTGCATGATCTGGCCCTTACCTCTTTCCAACCACATCTGTACTCCTTTCCCCATAGCTCATCAACCACTCCAGTTTGAATTCCTTGATCGCATTAGAATATGCAGTCAGTTCCTTGCTTCAGGGTCACTGTACTAGCAGTTCTATTTGCCTGCAAATGTCTTTTTTTGGACCTTTGCATGGCAGACTTCCATTTGTCATTCAGTTCTCAGTGCAAATGCCACCCATTCACTCACGCCTTTCTTGGCCATCCAGTGTGAAATACTACAGTAGGTTTCCGCTACCTCCACAATTCATACTTATTCTCTCTGAACACCATTTTTTCATTATTCATTTGTTCTTGTGCGTTTTTTTAATGATCTATCTCCTCGAATAGACTAAGATTGATTAGTTCAAAAATTAATTATACCTTGTCCACGATTAAACAAATGCCCATTGCCAAATATAGTGCAGGGAACATGGTAGATGCTCAAAAACTTTTTATTGAATGAATTTTGTCCCTATCTAACAAAAGAAACTTTTGCCTATCTTTCTACCTTTAAAAAAAAAGTAATATTATATCATGTGGATGTACTTTTGATAACGGAAATTGGAGAATATCATAGGTAGTAGTTCAACTATGGTTTTAGAAAAGAGATGTTTTATCCTCCATTGAGGCAGTCAATCCACAATTCATAAAACCTTTCCATGGGTACAGTGTCAGCAGGGTATATGGAGAAAATGAAGACAGAAGTATAGTCATCCAGGAACCCATTCCTTTATGAGGATCGAATTAAATTACATATTATTTACATTTGCTTATAAAAATAATAGAAACTTATTGTTGATACTTTGGAATATGAATATATATATATATATATATATATATATATATTATCAGAGATAACAACTCTTCCACCATGGGTCACTATTTTCCAGTCTTTCTTTTGGGGTAAATTGGATATACAATTCTAAATTGTGCTTTATTTCCATTTACATTATGTAATCAACATTTCCCAATATTTTTCCAAATAAATTTAAAGGCCTGCATTTTGCGTGATCGTGAAGGTGCTGTAATTTATTTTACGCCATTGCCCTATAATTAAAGGTTTAACTCATTCTCAGTTTTTTCTTATTATACAATAAATCTGGGATTATCTTCATTCATTAATGCATATCTGTACTTCTGGTTATTTCCTGATGATATAGTTCCCAAAGTAATTTCTATGTCATAATGCTTGAGAATTTTTGAAGATTGCTAAAGATTGCTGTTTCTTTCTATTAACTCATAAAATTTATACTAATTTGTAGTTCCACCAGCAATATTTGGTACTTGTTTCAAAATACCTTGCCATCATTGATCATTATAGTTTAATACCTTTTATAATTTAATAGGTGGCAAATGACATATCATCACTATTTAATTTGTCATGCTTCAATTATACTTTTCAATGTTTATTTCATAGTTTTAATTTCTAATTTTTAATGTATATGGCCATGACATTTTAGCTCCTACTTTTAAAATCAGCGTCTTAGTTTTCTTATTAATATCTAGTTTTAATTATAAAATACTAGATGCTTTTAAAATTTCCAACCAAGTATTACATAAAGCAAAAAATTGCTTTCCCTATATGTAGCTGTTGCTAACATTTTCCCCGATAATACAATTTTATTTTATGTCATGTAATTTTTGGAGCAGTAATCAGCATTGAATTGACAGGCCAGGATTCTTACTGCAGACTCCACCATATCTTTCTGTGTGACCTTGAAAATGTAGAGAACAGATTTTATTCTAATGCAGAGACAGCAGGTGCCCACCCAGTCATCCATTCTCTCATTTATTCATTCTTAAGTCTATTATTTTAATGAGTACCCCATGGGGAGAACTTGGAAATTTCCCATCCCTACCTCTCCCCCAAAGCTGCTAGATGCCTGAAATGTAACCATTAGAGAATCATTTTTGAGATGATTAATCTGGGGATACAACGATCAATAGGTTCGACTCCAATGAGTAAAGCAACAGGTAAATAACTGCTTCCCTCTATTCATTCCATCCCATTCTCCACTCCCCTCCAATACACCAAGTGGGGCTTTGGGGGAAATTCCTGTCCTAGGGTTTCTCATCCTTTCTTCTCTTCTCATTTGACAGCTTTTTAATTTATATTGAGAGACTCATGATGAAGTTTTATGGGATTTATTTATGGGTAAAGGAAGGTTCCTGTCCTGACCAGCTGTAGGTAAGAGGCTTACGGTGCAATCGATTTCATGCCTAATCATCTCATGAAGAATTGGCGTAGGAGACGTACTGCCTTTCTCTAAATAGGAGTATCTTCCTCTGCTGGATTTTAGGTGCACCTGGGGCCTGGATGGGTTTGTCCCAAGGTAAGGACAAGGGTGACAAAATTTGACAGTGCCCAGATTAGCATGAGGGAAGTGAATGAGTGATGCAAGTACAGGATTGGGTCCTGTATTTAAAATTTTGTCCTTCAAGGTTTATTTTCATTTATTTACAATTTCAAAATATTTCACTAAAATGTGCATCTTGATTTACTGAGTTTTTGATGGCCCTTAAAATGTTGCGCCCAGCTTAAGTACCTCAGTTGCCTCATCCTAATCCCGGCCCTGACTTTGTTCCTTAGAGATGAAGGGGGCTTATCATTATCTGCTAGCTCCTCTAGTTCTTTGGATGTTAACCAAGGCTGGATAATTCCCAAATCTGCCCCCAGCTGCCACTTTTGAAGAAGGGTTGGCTTCCTTCCACATCCATCTGTTCTAGCACTGGGTGTCTTCTACATGTTTGAGTCTCTGTCCTGCTCTGTCTATATCCTGTGACCACTCAGCTGTTATTGCTCATTTGGCATTCATGGTGGCAGAAAGATAAAATAGCAAAAGGTACCATGCGCTTTGGAGCTCTCCACTTCTTTGGTTCAGGAATTTGGGGTAGGTGGGGTTCGGTGTGGTAGGGAACAAGACATATTCCTTCAAGACTCTGAAGCAGCAGGGGCCACAGAAGGTACACTTATCACAGGGATTCTCAACGCTGCCTACATATTACTATCACCTGAAGAGCTTTAAAAGTGGCCTGTGCCTGGATCCTCCCCTCAGCTTTTCATTTAATTGGCCTAGGATAGAGCTGAGTCATTGGGGTTTTTAAAAGCTCCTCAGATACTGTTAATGTGTAACCAAACTTGAAAACCACTGTGTCATTCCTTACTCAGGGGTCAGCTGAGGTTCATTCTGCAGTGCACAGAAAGCAGCTTATTATGGATCTGAAGAATCAAGTGGATAGTTTCTCCGAGTTTCAGTCAAGAAACGTCTTTTAGAGCCAAAATTGGGAATAGTGTGCTGTAGGGTGGGGAGCAGGGCTCAGCAATTCCACAAGATTTGGATAGCTCTCTGTCCCAATATTTATTATTGATGCTAGGAGCTGACTACTCTTTTTCCCACTGAATGCCCACATTTGTGTTGAGCTTTGTTTTTATTTTTATTTTTATTGGGCATACTCTTTTTTAATGGCTTTTTAAATTACTCATTTATTAATTTATGCACTTATTGATTGAGTCCCTACTCCTGCCAAGTATTTTTCTAGGTAGTGCAAAAGATTCAAAGATAAACATAGACACATTCCTTATCTTCAAGGAGAATACAATCAATTGGAAAACAGAGACAATAAAAAAAATCACTTTGGGGGGTGGCTGGTTAGCTTAGTTGGTTAGAGTGCAGTGCTCTTAACAAGGTCCGCGGTTTGATCCCCACATGGGCCACTGTGCGCTGCGCCCTCCACAACTAAATTGAAACAACTACTTGACTTGGAGCTGATGGGTCCTGGAAAAACACACTTAAATAAATAAAAGTTTAAAAAATAAATAAAGTGGTGTGAGTCAGTTGGAAAATTTTTAAAAATCACTGTAGAGTGGGGTTTATGCTAAAATAGAGACATCAGAAGCTAATGTGACCACACTGAGGACAGGAATACACTTTTACTGAATGTCTTGCTGAGCTTTGTTTTTGAGGTATAAGCCTGGAGTGTGATTGTAATCAGATTTGAATATAAATAATCTCATCGATTGCGTTTCTAAATACATTCTAAATATTTACCGAGAAGTTTCTTCCAAAATATATATTAAATATGTATTCTTATTGGGGCACACCCATTAGGTATTTTGGTGTGTATTGTCAATAGCTTGAGAGACATGTTTCTGCTGCACGTTGTAGGCTAGAGTGTCAAATATCTAGTGGACATCAGTCTCAATTTCAAAGCCATCAACCCCTGCCTTCAGAAAATCCGCTACATTTTGGAATTGGAAATAAGAGAGGACCAATGTGGAGAGGGGCTGATACTGCTTCTCCGGTTGCCAATGACAATCATGACGTGAAGAAGCTGGAATAGTTTCTATCTTCATTATCCTAGTAGGACTTTGAGGACTATTAGGGTAATGAAGATTAATAGTTCCATTAGTCTTTCACTTTTGTGCTAAAGCAAAGATACAGATCATTGAGGAGACAAAGGTATCCCAAATATTAAGTAATTGTCATTGACTGAGAACGAGGCACTGCATCTGGTTCCTTGCAATAAGTTTGGTTTCAGTCTTCACTGGGTAACTGGAACGTTCTGTGGTACAGATTATAGTGCTGAAAATGATCACCATATTGTCCTCTAGTCTGAGGTTTTTAAAAGCAGCTCTTGTTGTCACGATGGCTTAAGAGTGGAAGGGCGATGGGATGCCAGGACTGTGTTTCTCTTTTGTACAATTGGGAATTCTTGATACGATAGTGTTTCTGAAACACTGCACTACAGTCAAAGGACTTCCATTGGGAGACCTGGAGTCATGTCAACATACTAGGTCTGACAGTTACGTTTGCAAATTCATCCTAGAAAAAGTGCTGCATACCTCACTGCTGAGTATCACTATGGCCACCTTCGAAGGACACCCCTGGGGAAGCTGTGCACTGACGCCAGCACCTCGTCTACTCTGCGAAGCAACTTTGGAACTCTTTTTCTGGAATGGCCATCAGAGCTGTTGTCGTGTTACTCTTGATGTCCTGAATGTCTTCAAAATGTCTTTCTTTTCGATATTTCCTTTATCTTTGGGTAAAGAAAGAAGTCACTGGGGGCCAGATCAGGTGAGCAGGGAGGGTGTTCCAATACAGTGATTTGTTTACTGGCTAAAAACTCCCTCACAGACAGTGCCGTGTGAGCTGGTGCATTGTCGTGATGTGAGAGCCATGAATTTTTGGTGAAAACTTCAGGTTGTCTCACTTTTCACACAGCCTTTTCAGCACTTCCAAATAGTAAACTTGGTTACCTGTTTGTCCAGTTGGTACAAGTTCATAATGAATAAACCTCTGATAGCAAAAAAGTTTAGCAACATCATTGCAACAAGTTCACAAACTTAATTGTCAGACCTGGAGTTGCACTGCATGATTTCAAAGTTGCCATCTGACTCAATATTCTACAACTTGTTGATTTCTGCATAGAATTGAGTGAATTAATGCATGCAGTTTTAACTATGTATCTAGGGAGACAAAGTAATTTTTCTGACAACAAATTCAGCGTATCAGTGCTGTAATGTTGGTATCTTTATACTTTTTAAAGTTGATTTCTTGTAAAGAGCTTAATGCACTTTGACATTTCTTAGACTTTATTGTCTCTGAAGCTGAGTCTAAGCTTTATTTCATTAATTCTCACCATTATGTGGCTTTCCTATCACGTTCGTTTGAGCAAAGATGATAGGAAAGTTATTATTCTTGTTTCACAGAAGAAAAAAAACAAGGCAAGTTAAATTACATTCTTCAAGGCATTGAGAAATAAAAAGTAGAATAAGGACTAGGACTCAGCCAGCATAGGGAAGGGGAAGAGGAAGAGAAAAAATCATAACAGAAATAAAAACGCAGTGATCAGATTGATCATGATTCTGTCTGCCCAGCCCAGACGGTAACAACATTTCTACGAACTAAATGCTAAATATGAAGGTGGACCTAACACGTTTTCTAACCTAAGGTTTTACCCAATACCTAATTTTTCTCTAAAAGCTCTAAACCAACGTTATTGCTAAGTCTTAGTACTTGGTATTTTATATGCACTATGTCGGTTGACTATATTAACAGGCAAGTACTATTATTATGTTCATTATCCAGCTATGGAAGCTTGAGTCTTGTGCCAGGTCACACGGCCTATAAGTGGTGAAGCTAGTACTGAATCTAGATCTGTCCCCAACTCAAATCTGGGCTTCACAGAACTGTTTCAATGCTTCTCCAATAAGATATTCTACTAGTTTACAGTACTATCATTTTGACTGCATACTATAGTGTTTTATAAAAATACATTTCGATTTCTTTATGAGAATGTTGACACCTCTGTTATTTAGTCTCCTTAGTTACAAAAACCTTTTTTGTTTTCTTTCTATGGAAAAAAATGAGCAGTGATGTTATGAAAAGCCTGCAAACAAATATACGCAATGTCTCAGAACTCTCTTGCAATTCATTTCAACAAGTCTGTAGGAAGGCCTCATTTGTACCATGGAACATGCAGAAAACTGGAGATATGAAGACACATACTATAATTTCTATCTTGAAAGAATTTGTAGCAATTGAAATAGGCAGGCCCATTTGGGGGGGCAGGGCAACATGGGTGGCTAGCTGCACTATGTCCCACTCCTTCGGAGTGATGGCTTGCATGCTGTCTTTTCCGTCTTTCCAAGAGATGCTATGCAAGCTTTCTAAAGTGTGACTTCCTTCTCCAAATGATTTGATTGGGAAGCCTTCCCTGGTTGTTTCCCCAGGGCCACAACCACTTCTAGTGACTGTGTGGAGACAACATGCAATAAATAACCAGTGAGCAAAGCCCTGTCAGTGCAGAGGAAGAACTATGTATAACTTTTCCAGATATGTGAAATAATGGTAGAAAAGGTTGAGTCTTTAATGGTGCATAGTATTAAGTTGGTGTAGAAGTAATTGCTGTTTTTGCAATTATTTTTAACCCTTTAAACTGCAATTACTTTTGCACCAACCTAACACTAAAGTTGGCAAGAAGTGGTTTTTAGTGGGGAAAGAAATATAGGTGGAGAGACCAAAGCGATGTTATGGAACTGTAAAGAGGTATGACGAGAGAAAATTTCTACAGTTCTGGAATGCCATGGAAAGGCACTTAAATTTTGATACAGACAAAAATGGAAAGACATTAATCAAAGCATACATTTTCGTTCCAAAGGCTGGCATCAGCCTAGATAGTACTTTTCTATAGTCCAGTGGTTTCCAAAATGTGGTTCATAGAGCACTTGGGTTCTAAAGGATCGTTTCCCTAGCCACCCCGGTAATGTTAATATTTACAAAGGAGGTCCTATCTAGGGTTAAAATAGCATACGCATGGAGCTGACAGCATTTCATAGCAAAATACACACAAGAGCCTGATAAAAAGGTAAGAAATTGTTCCAAAGCTAGAGGAATTTAAAGCTTCTTATGCAATTTAATCAAACTTTAACTTTTAAAAGTATGAACTATGGATATCAAGTAATAGTTCCATTGTTGCCTAAAGTTATCTTCTTAAGGGTTGCAGGCAATCTTTGTTTCAAATGTCTGTGGCAAAACACAAGATTGATATCAAACTGAATAATTTATCAGCTAAACTTTGCACATAGCCATTAACAGTTAATTCTGATGAGGATGCATAGAGAATTTGTTCAAACTTTTCTCCTAATTTTAGCATTGAATTTGAACTGTTCCTGATTCAAATTTCATGTTTGTCAGGAGTTTAAACCTTGTCATTAAAATATATACTATATAAATATATATATATATTATATATATATATATATATATATATATATATATATATATATATATATATATAGAGAGAGAGAGAGAGAGAGAGAGAGAGAGAGAGAGGATTCATACACTTGAAATGAAGTCCCATCCTTCTTTTTCCATATGAAATGTACATAGATTAAAAATGTTATCTACTATACATTTAACATAACTTTATCTAGTTCCTTTTTTATAAAAGTACATCTTGAATTCTAACATTTTAATATCTAATTTTTGGCCCATAGAAGTTTAAGAAATCTGTACTGAATATTTATAATTTTACAACTATCTGCCTACATACAGTCTCAATTTTCTCCATACAATATTCCTGAGAAGCACAGAAATAAGAAGTGTTAATTTTCTCATTTTTGGATGAGCTTATTAAGGCCCAAACAGAATGATTATCTTAAATTCACATGAATAATTTTGTGTTAGAACCAGCATAGCACGCAGGTTACCAAACCTAAATCCAATGCTCTTATGTCAAATCAGAATCTATTATATGATCCATATTATCAGTTCTTCAAAAATACTTTGAGGCATTTTACAATAGAAGCTACATATAAACAAAAATCATGACAGAAATAAAAAAGAATTAAGATAATATACACAAAGTCATAAAGCTAATCCATGTTCTGTGGTCAACAATTTACTGTGGACCTAAATTTCCCTGCAGCAAAGTCAAAAGCTATACAATTTGTACCATTTGAAAAATAGGAAAATACTGGTAATGTGATATCAGGTCACCACCATCCTAATGCTCTCCCAATGGCTTTCCATTGTAATTACAGATACCTTATTTGCTGTGCATAATGCACACCCATGATTTTGTCCCAAACTTTCAGGGAAAAAATCTTGCATTTTAATATTTTAATTCAAATTTTTATTTGTTTCCATTTAGGTTCTTGTTCTTTGTATTATAAAGGAATTTTCACATTTATTTTTTTAACATATTACGGTACAAGAAATTTTACGTAACCAATAATTACAAAACACAAAAACAAATACAAGGTACAAGAAATTTAATGTACCAGTAACAAATTTACAATATTTACGCATCATAGAAGGCCAAAAACTCTTCGTAATTGCAAGTTTGCCGTAAGTTCAACAAAATCGATGATCATATTCCAGGGTATTATTTTGCATACGGATATTGTTATTGATTTCTAGAGTCACACTTTTAACTCGTAAGTGTAAATAAAAGAATTAAAAACATTTATATAGATACAGAATTAGTACTACCCATCTATAATGCGCATCCTTAATTTTCCCTCACAAATTTGAGCAGAAAGGTGCACATTATATACTGCAAAATACAGTAATTCAAACTTTAGATTGTAGCCTACGAGGTGCAACATACTCAGGCTCCCATTATTTTTCTATTCTCATCAAGTATTACTTTCCTTCTTTCCTCATTGTTAACTACAGTCTTTTTTTCCCAAAAATAAAGTTTATTTTTGAAAAAAATATATTGCGGCATCAAAATAAAGAGGGATATTGATGTGAAAGTATTTAAAGAGTGTTGAATGTTGGAAAACCAAAGTCATCAAAATGTTATTTTTGTAAGTGGTAAATATTATTTCTGGGTTGTAGTAAATTTAGTAATTAAGTAATAAACCCTGTTTTAATGTATTCTATAAAATGTATTATCTTGTACATGTTAATATTTAATCCATAAATGTAGCATGAGGGAAGGATTCTGTTTTTCTCCCTGTTGTTTTATTTTTTAAAATCAGTTTTGCTTTCTTGTGCTAATATATTTACTTTATAGAATTATTTTTTTATTAGTTTCAGGTGTACAAAAAATGAAGTAGTTAGACATTTATCATTTATATCCCTCACACAGTGATAACTCCCCTCCCCCCATCGGCTACCCCGACATCGCACACAGCCATTACATTTCCACTGTCTATTCCTAATGCTGTACTCCACTTCTTGTAACCATATATACATACACATATATATATATATATATACACACACATATATACACATACATATGTATATATATATATATATATATATATATATATATATATATATAATTATAGTTGACATTCATTATTGTTCAGCTTCAGCTTCAGGTGTACAATGCAGTGATCAGGCATCTACATCATCCCTGAGGTGGTCTCCCTAACAAGACAAGTGTCCATTGGATACCCTACAAAATCTTTACATTATTGATTACATTCCCAAAATTGACTTTTGTATCCCTGCGGCAATCTTGTGGTTACCAATTGTGCTTTCTAATTCCCTCATCTTCCTCCTTATCCCCACCCCAACTTCCATCTAGCAACCCTCAGTGTGTTAACTCCATTCTAATCTCTGTTCCTTCAATATGCCACACTTATTCCCACCTTCAGGTTTTTGGCCCCACTATTCAATCCACTAGAAATACTATTCACCCAGATCATCACATGACTGACTGCTTATTATCCAGGTACTAGGTACTAATTCTTAGCTTCTCATTACTCAAGCATGAAAGAAATCATATCTGACCAGCCTATCTAAATTAGTTTTTTCCCAGCTACTCCTTGATTAATTACCATGATCTATTTCCTTCATAGCACTTGACCCTCTCTGAAATTTTCATGTTTATCCTAATTTTTGTTTACTTCTGCTCTTCCCCTCCAACAAGAATGAAAATACCATGAGTCAGAAACTCATGTATCTTTTCTTCACTGTTGGATCTCCAGCACGAAGGACAGAGACAATTAGGCACTCAATTATAAATGAATAAATTAAAGTCACTGGAAGAGACGAACTTTACTTACAATTTAATCCTAAAACCTCATGAATTCTTAAAAAGACGTTGAAAGCATGATGCAATATGGCTTTCGCATCAACTTTTAGAATATGCAGCAGTCATCAGTGAGATGGTGTAGAATAAATAGAGTCCACAGCAGAACTTTGAATGAAACTAACATGTAATGGAAGGCCAACAAAATAAGAGCCTTTGGAGGAGATTAACATGAAACATTCAGAGAGAGAGAAAAAAATAGCAAGGTTAGTGTTGCAAAATTAAAGAGACAGGAAGACTTTTAACGAATAGTGTAAATGCCTGAAAAGTTTTCATTGAATTTTTTTAACAAAGATGTCAGTGGTAAGTGTCTGTCTTACAGGAGTACTGCCTTCTGATAAGACACTGACTTGGAGAGTTGCAAATACATTGGAGTTTTCCCCACCAGTCAGGCTTTTAAATATCTGAATACCTACATGTTGTACATATTACATCTTCTCTTCTAGAGGCTAAATATTGGGTTGGTGCAAAGGTAATTGTGGTTTTTGCAATTATTTTTAATCTTTTACACTGCAACTACTTTTGCACAAACCTAATATTTATAGACCATGTTTCCCCGAAAATAAGACCTAGCCGGACAGTCAGCTCTAATGCATCTTTTGGAGCAAAAATTAATATAAGACCCGGTCTTATTTTACTATAATATAAGACCTGGTCTTTATAATATAATGTAATGTAATGTAATATAATACAATATAATACCAGGTATAATATAATATTGGGTCTTATATTAATTTTTGCCCCAAAAGACACATTAGAGCTGACTGTCTGGTTAGGTCTTATTTTCGGGGAAACATGGGATTATCCAACCATTCCCATTTATGACCTAGTTCCAGACCCTTTACTTGGATCCTTATTGCCCTTCAACCACTCTACTTTGTTAATGTCATCTTACAATGTGATTTCTAGAAATATTTAAGGACCTCACTCACCTTTTCAAATACTTGTAATAGTTCACCATTACCCCTTTCATTCTGACTTTTAAGACTTTCAACATTGACTGTAGCAAATATTCTTCAGCATCATTTCCTTTTCCCTTGGTTATTTAAAATACACAGTGTAGACCAGGGGTCAGCAAACTGTTTCTGTCAAAAGCCAGATAGTAAATATGTTCAGCTTTGCAGACCATACAGTCTCTGTTACAACTAGTTAATATGTTATAAACAATAAAATAGGTAATATCTATACAGTAGAGAACACATTAATGAACGACTATGGCTGTGTTCCAACAACACTTTGGGAAAAACAAAGTCAGCAGGCTAAATGTGGCCCATGAGTCATAGCTTGGCAACCTGTGGTCTAGACAAGCAAAATGCCTTCACATTTCTCTGGTATACCTAAGTTACTTCTGTGGCTTCATTTATCCTCTCCACTCACTGCCCCCTAAATTGTTTCTGTAGCTTTGTTCATGCTCCACACACACACACACCCATTAGTTAAAGGCTATGCTGATGTAACCAACAGACTCAAAACACAGCAGTTTACATGAGAGGAAAAGTTTTTCCTTCTTACATGTTAATCTGGCTAAGTGGACCACATTGGTTCACAGCTCTGTTCTACAAGATCATTCAGTACCAGGGCTTATTCTTGCTAAAGGTAGCAAGAAATCGTCAACTCAGACAATTTCTTAGAACTTGAACTCTGTCTCTTGGCCCTAGAACTGTCTCTTGATGATGACTTCCCCTAGAACTATAGGTCTATATATCTTATGTTCTAGCTTTAAAAATATTGAAAAAGACAGTTTTGCCAAATGTTTTGACCTTATGTAACATAGGGCATCTACTTTCCCAGCCTGCTATGTCTAAACCTGTCCATGAAGCTAATGACTCATACTTGAGATTTTTGTTCCAGTAGTTCCTCTCTCCTGATACCAATTTCCATATTAAAATAGGGTAGTGTGTGCTAAATATAGCAAAACATGTAAAAAAAATAAAATAAAAATAAAAATAAAAAAATAAATAAATAAATAAAAACCCAACCTAACATATAAAAGGTGTATTTCACATTCATTTAACTGTTTGGGGGTGGTTATGGGTTGTTGAGAGAGAATCTGCTTTGCAGTCATTAAAGGACCCAAGTTGTTGGCCACTCTGCCATATTCAACCTGTGGCTTCAAAGTACATCTGGGTGGTTGTTATAAGATTGTTGGAAGAGGAAAAGAACAAGGAAGAACTCATATAAAAAATCTTTATGGTCCAGGACACCATTTTCTCTCATGTTACATTGGCTATAATTCTGTCATATGGCCATACCTAACTGTACGTAAGGCTGAGAAATGTAGTTCAGCCATGTGCCTAAGAGGACAACAAAAATGAATGATGGTGAACAGGCATTAATTTCTGTACACCATCTATCAAAACTCTGCCATATTGCTTCATTCATGATTTCTTCTTTGTCCCCTTTCTCTTTTGTGTAAATCTCCACAGTTTTACTTGTACACATTTCATGGCATGCACGTTTCCCTAGTTGAACTGCAAATCTAGGTGGACGTAGATTTGATGATTATTAAAGGCGAGAACTCTGGAACGTTGCCTTCTGGCTGTAGCACAGGAATCTGGAAATGTGGCCTCTGGCCTGGTGGCAAGGCAGAGCAGAAGGGCAGACTAGGTGTCTAATTCATCTTTGTATCACTCATTCCCAGCATAGGGCATAGGGCATTGTAAAAAATGGAGGCCCAATGAGTATGGCTGAAATCACACCTTATCACCTCCCACTTCTCTCGGGTTTTACTTAAATTTTATTGTTTTACTTCCAACCTGTAGTACACCTTCCTTTGTGTAACCATCTGATTCACAGTAATCCTCCCTGTTCTTAGAAAAACCTCAATACAGAGAGGAAACCACTACTAATGATTAAATGAACTTTGAATCTGCAACCATAGCTGACCAATCCATATAACAAACAAAATTATATCTAGGGGGCATTTTTAAAAATTGAAACAGAGGCTGGGAAGTCTTCTGAGCCAAATCATGTCAATGGCAGAATGTTAGGAGAAGATCCAGAACATTCTGCTGTTGCAGTTCCAGTTCCACCATGATTCCAGCCTTTCCTGTGTCATGGCTATTAAAATATTTCTTCGAAACTGTGAGACACAGTGTACTTGACATTTTGCTAAAACACTAAAATTAGTTTCCTCTGATTGTTACTAAAAGAAACTTGTTATTCTCCTGTCATTGTTAGCCGATTTTTACTTTGCTGGGGTAGAGGAAAGTACAATAGTCTTTGAGTCATTATTCTTTCTTTTAAGCATATGTTGATACATATGTTGATATCATAGTCATGCCACAAGCTATTGGTCTAGTCATTTTATCTTGGTTTTGCACTAAAGAAAGCCCTCTTTAACTTTATTTGAAGCTGATGCTTGTATAGCTGGATTTTCCAACTCTAATATTTTATTGAATTTGGTTTTATTATTTATGCTTAGATTTCACTCAGTTTTAGGCTAGTGAAGTTATTTTTAGTCCCGACAGAGACATACAATGTGGCAGAGAATGCTAGTCCTGAGCAATAACACTGGTCTCCTCTTCTACCTAACACTACATCTATACTACATTCCTTAGGACTCTTGCAGTTAGGTGATTGAGTTTTGGCCAATGGAGTGTGGGTGAACATGAAGTATGTCACCTGTAGACCTGACCTGTGAAACCTCTTTTGTAATCCTCCATACTCTCTTCCCTTGTCTCCTGGACAAAAACAAATGATCCATGAAGGGCTCCAAAGCCCTAAAAACAATGGAACAAATAGATCGAAAGACTGTAGGTTCTTGAAAGACTGCATGAAACCTATCGTTGGTCTGTGATGTGTGAGAAAAAAGTAAACGTTTCTATATTAAGTCATTGAAATTTAGGGATTGTTTGTAAAAGTTGTCAAATAACGACAAATCTGGACTTAAGAAAGACTACATTCCAAAAGACCTATTGCAATACGGAGAACATGTCTCAAAATCAATAGTGAAGGACTTTCCTTTTAATAGGAAGGGGTAAGAGGGCTAGCAGAAACTTTGTGGGAGGAGGGAGGAAAGTGCTGGGGGTGAGAAGATAGAAAAATCCGGGCACTTACACAACACAAAATTTTTTTGCAGTCAGCCAATTCATGGAATGAGCCATACAGGAGGATATCAGCATCGCCAAGGTTCAGACACCTGTGTGGAGGAGAGAAGCATGACCAAAGTTTGGTCAAGTCAGTGGTTAGATAATGGGAAATTGTGAGCACTTGGTCACAGTCTATCATGAGTAATACAATCCCTTTCATTAGTTTCATCTATCCTATCAAAACAGTCAATGTGAAATTAGGGCACATGTTAAACTCCGTATCGTACCTTTTCTGGGCAGGTTCAGCGCCCTTTAACCACAGCAAGAGGTTAGAGAGAGAGCTACTATAGCAGCAGGCTTAGAAAACCAAGCCTATTTGTGAAAGCTTCTCTAGACAATGAATTCTTGCACTTCATTTAAGGGTTGCCTCCTCGTTATGATGCCAACAGATAAAGAAATAGGGTAACAAAACTCACATTCACATCAGAGAGAGAAGAGAAGAAGGTAGGACAAAAAACATGAGCTTACAACTGAATACTTTCTCTCCGCAATATTTGTTCAAAGTCCTCCCAAACTCTACCATGCTTCTGCTTGGGCAGACGATTCTACAGCATTTGTTGCTCTACTCCTATATGTTATTTACTTTGTTAACATATAATTTGGGCCGTTATAATGTCATAAGCATGAGGAAGACTCCCAGGAACCAGGTCAATCAACGGTAGTACTTGGAGCCTCTTTTTAATAGAGACTTTTGCCCTACTTAATCAGATTCCTACTGATTTGGTAACAGGGATTGTCAGCTCACTTTGGGGGCCCCTAAAATGCTAAAACTCTATAACCTCTTCCAGCTTATAGTGCCTGGATCTTCATGAATCTTGCTGACCAAGATTGAGTCTGTATTACTAAGTCATGTTCATCTGATCCCATTAATTTAGTACATTTATTTCTAGTACATTAATTCACAAAGGATTTCAAAAATACATAAATATATGAGGATAATATCCTGTTTATTTTATATAACATATAACCAAACATAGTATATAAACTTTTACTTAACATAATAAAATTTCCTACTTCAGCACAATGTTTCTCTTCAGGTAAATCTGACCCTCCATTTTCTACCAATTGTGTGTGTCTTTCAAATTTTATTCCCTATAAAAAGAGAACTGTTTCTATATTTTTTCATGTCCTTCACTTCTCAGGCACTAGCAATTCCTATATTTGAATATTATCAGGCTAAAGAGCATATTAGTTATGTTTTATTTGAAGACTACAAAAAAGACAGTAGAGATGGCTTAGATCATTTTACTGATTAAAAAACCACTTGCTCATATACTGAGTTCTAATTTAACTTTACTAAGTTTGTTATTATCCTAATATCAGCACTTTCAATCAATTTTAATGTCTCTTTTTAAGATATGCATATATCTCCTTCTCCACTTTTCAATTTAACTACATTATTTCACTAACTCAAATGTGCGATATTCAAAATTGTCATTTAACATTTTGAAATTGGAATTGCCTTAAAAGGTACTGGCCCAGGTAATCCTCCCTGTCAATATCATCTTAGCACAGCGTCAACTGTCTAAAAAGATGAAGCTATTCCAACCACTACCAACCTCCTCCATTTAAAGCCAGAGAACTCCAGCAAATTAAAACATTTAAGGTACTTAGTATTCAAAAGAGAATCTACTATTTCATTGGCGTTTTTAACTGAAATATTGTTTTTAGTGTTGCCACTAAGTAATTTCTTTATCTCAGTCAAAGTGATACCTGACTCAAAGAATTTTAGAAGTTATTTAATGTATGCATATATCCATTATTTAAATTTTAAACCATTCTAACTCCACAAAACTAGTTTGGAAGATCAAAAATTCAATTAAATTAATAACAAGAATCACTAGAGAAAGAGTTAAATTTTATAACTCCAGACCAGAAACCACAAATAAAATCACATCTATAATCCAGTCATGGCTACTAAGAGCCAATTCATAAAAGACACTCAATTGGAATTCAGTGTATTCTACTTAGTCTCATATTGGCATTATATACAGAAACAATTCTCCAAATATCATCATAAATAATTCTTAGATATTTGTAGTACAGCCACAGACTTTTTCAAATAAAACAAGATATTTCAGATAGTTATGACCACAGAAATTTATGGCCATTTAGTTTTAGTGCCTATAAATAAATTTTACACAGATTAAAATAAGTCATGCATGTACCATATACTCTGTGGTAATTGCACAGTCACCACAGTGATAAAATACAATCACTTTTAAGGGATAAAAATGTGCAAAAATAACCTAAACAGGAGAAAAACTGCCAATTTCAATTTATAAGCATTAGACAGATATATCAAAAGATCATGGAATATTAGACTCTCCAGTTCTATTATAAAACATGTATCACTATGTTTTCCCCTTTAGCTTATTCTAAAGCCTTTAAACTTTTCAAAAGTTATTTCAGAGACTCTCAATAATATGGCAGAAAGGGCTTATGTAAAAAGTCCCATCCCAAAAATAAACACATAGAAATGCTGGATTTTTAAAAACTTAAATTATACAGTAAGCTTATAACAAGAAAACTATACTTCTGATTCTCATCCTAAAGCAGGAGAAGCATTTAGGCTACTCATTCACAGCATTTGTCCTACTGAAAACTATTAAAAACACCACTCAAAAATATCTTCTCAAAGAGCTGAGGATCTGAAAAGGTAGTAAGGAATTATGAGGATAAAATTTTAGTGAAGTTAAGGACGTAGAAAGAAAAATCATCCACTGAAATTGCTTTTTCCTAGAGTTTTTAAAGAACCTGAATATTAATTTTTACAAAAAGGGATCACATACAGAAGGTCTAAAGTGCAAGAAGGAATGAAAAATGTAGAAAACAGTAAATACATGGGTAAATATAAAAACAAATATTGAATGCATAAAATAATAACATACTATGTGGTAATGGAAAACTACATAACAATAATACATATTTACATAATTTCACAAATATATATATTTATATAAATGTGTCATTTTTAAGCTGCTTGTATATGTTTCCTTCATATTTCTTTTCAACATAATGCATAAATGCATGGTTTTAATATTATCCTACTTGAAGTTTGGTGAGATTCTTGAATCTGTAAATTTATGTATTTGACCAATTTGGGGCCATGGTTTCTTCATTATTATTCATTTTCTTCCCCAATCTCTTTGACCTCTCCTTAGAGAATTTTAAGGCTATGAATTTATATTTTCCCAGTGTCTCTAAGACTCTATTCATTTTATTTTCAATTGTTGTTTTCTCTTTGCTTTCCAAATTGGACTAATAATTTGAATGACCATAGGTTTTTACATCAAAATATATGGAAAGGAAAAGACAGTGGAAAATATCTTTAAAGTGATGAAAGGAAAAACAATCAATCCATAATTCTATATCCAATGAAAACATCCAGCAGGAAATAAGGCAAATTGAAGATATTCTTATATGAAGGAAAAGTAAGATAATTTTTGTCACTAGTATACCTATTCTAAGAGCTCCTCTTGCTTAAGGGAAGTGATACCAGAAGGAAACTTGGAAGGTGAAGAAACAGAAAGAAGGAAAGAATAGCAAAAAGAAATTATAGCTAAGTAAATATTTTAAGAACTATAATTCTTGCATTTCTTTGAACAATGTATGAATACTAGACATATCATTATAACATTGTTTGGGGGTTTTCTATGTATGGAGACACAATACATATGATAACTAAAGTACAAAAGGAGACGGTAAGGGGCCTATATCTTTATAAGGCTTCTACAGTTCAGTTATAGTGGTAAAATTCTAACTCTAAGGAGACCTTAAATGGTTAGATGTGTATATTGCAATACCCAGTGTAATTACTTTAAAAATAACAAAAAGACATAGCAAAAATCATAAAAATTCAAATGAAATGCTAAAAAAATTCAAGTATTTCAAATAATGTACACAGATATTCTGTCCTCAAAGGTAGGAAGCATAAATCCCCATTCTTTAAATGTTTGGTGCTCACAATGACTTCAATGACTTACTTTCAAAGAAGACAGTATGGAAAGGAGACAAAGGGGTAAGGAAGCATAGGAATAACTTCACAGTAGGAAAACTGACAAGTACCATGTCAGCCAGAGCATGAAGGTCAACATGAACAGTTAAAAATCATGTTAAAACATGATACGATATGATGAATGATACTTCACCTCTGTGGTATTTACCGCCACCCATAACTTCAGTTTAATCATGAGAAAAACATCAGACAAATTGAATAGAGGGTCATTCTATAAAATACCTGACCAGTATTCCTCAAATGTGTCAAAGTCATCAAAAGCAAAGAAACAGAGAAACTGTCACAGCCAAGGGGAGCATAAAATGTAATGACTATATATAAATGTAATGTGGTATTCTAAATGAAATTCTGGAGTAGAAAAACGGTATTAGACAAAAACTAAGGAAATCTGATTAAAGTGTGGGTTTAGTTAACGATAATGTATCAATATTGGTTTATTTATTTTAACAAATATACCACATTAATGTAGGATGTTAACAATAGAGGAAAATGAGTGAGGGGTATGTGTGAACTCTTTATACTCTCTTCCAATTTTTTTCTGTAAAATCATCCTGTATAAGTACATTTTTTAAAAAGTACATTAATCGAAAAGAAGATAGGAAAAGGAGAAATTAAGAAACAGAAAACAAGTAATAAAAGGATAGATATAAATCAACAATATTTATAATTATATTAAACAAGTTAATGTATACTAAATATAATTGAGATTGTTATTTATGTTTAAAAACACTATACTATCTATTAAAAACCAACTTTAAAGGTTAAAAGTAAAAGGAAGTAAATATACATCATGAAAATAATAAAAGAAAGGAGTTATTGTACTGATATTAGAAAAATAGATTTCAGAACAAAGCATTATAATGGATAAAGAAGGACATTACATTCGAATAAGGTCAATTTTCCAAGAAAAAGTAATGTTTAAGGAGTATGAATCTAATAACAGAGCTTCAAAATACAGGAAGCAAAAACTGACAGACTTAAAAGGAGAATTAACAAATCTGTCATTATACTTGAAGACCAGAATTTTTTTCTCTCTCAGCATTGTTCTTTCTATACACAACAAATAGGTAGAAAATCAGTAAATGTATTGAAAACATAAACAATACTACTGACCAACTTGACCTAAATGACATTCTACAGAACACTTTACCTAACAACACAATATACATTCTTTGCAAATGCTCTTGGAGCAATCTCCAAGATACAATATATTCTGGGCCATAATACAATATGTAACAAAGTTAAGATAATTGAAAGTATATGCATGTACTCTGATCAAAACAGAAATTAACTAGAAGACAAAATACACAACAATATTTGGAAAATACCAAAATATTTGTAAGTTGAATAACAAATTTCTAAATAACACGATGACAGATAAATTTAAAGATAATTAGAGAATATTTAAAAGAGAATGTAAATGTATATATCTTATAATTAAAGCATTGCTTGAAGTAATTTATGGCATTAAGTGCATATTTTAGAAAAGAAAAGTTCCCAAATCAATGACCTAAGCTCCTTGATTTATGGAGAGAATACAAAATGGTATAACAACTTTGGAAGACAGTTTGGCAGTTTCTTCAAAAATTAAATATAAATTGATGGTATGACCCAACAATCATTCTCCCAGATATCTAACCAAGTCGTTTGAAAAATTATGTCCACACATAAACTTGTATGGTAATGTTTACACTAGCTTTATTAATAACTGCTAAAACCTAGAAGCAAACTAGGTCCCCATCAACACAAGAATGGATAAACTGTGATACAGCCACACAATAGAATACTATTGAGTAATAAAAAGGAACAAGCTGTTGATTCATGTAACAGCATGAACAAATCTTAAATACATTTTGTTAGGTGAAAGAAGCCAGCCCCAAAAAGCTACATATTTTATGACTCCATTCACATGACATCCTGAAAAAGGCAAAACTAAAAGTGATGGAAAACAAATTAGTGGTTGCCAAGGATTGGGGGACAGAGAAGTGGTGAACTACAAAGGGGATTCACAGAGGAATGTTTGAGGTTAAAAAACAAACAAACAAAAAAAACAGTCCTGTAAATACTAGGGTATAGATTCATGATACTATGCATTTCCTGAAGTCCATAAAACCTTGCAAGGAGGGAACTTAAATGTATGCAAACGGAAGAAAACAGTCAACCAAGAAACAAGAATGTCTTGGGATTCTAGGATGAGATACAGACTGTGACAAATGAATCTAACTGTATTACAAATTACTGACATAACCACACTGAAGGAGGCATGGAGGGAAAGTAGCTGAATTAAGTATTTTTTGAAAATAATGATTTCATTAGAAATTATAGAGCTAAAGACAAATGGAACTACGCATAAATACCTACTGTGGTTGGTAAAGTTGTTTCTTGTGGGGGTACATTTTAACTATTCCAAAATTGCTTCACACGTATACTCTGGTTGAACAAATAAGTAAATGGATAGTAGATAGTGGCAGTCTGATTTTTCACTGTTAGAGGGAAGTTATTAATAAAGAAGAAAGGAAGATCAGAATGAACACCGTGGTACTACATTAAAATTGAAAACATCAGTATAAACTTCTGTTTGGGTATATATAGAACATATGTGTGTACTTATGTATTGATACAGAGGGTACCAAAAAAATGTATACACATTTTAAGAAAGGAAAAACCTGTATTAAAATTACACTGATGGCAACCACCTTGAACACCTCTTGTAATTGCAGAAGTCAAAGTAACTTGTATTCATCTTTTGTTATCGGTACATATTGAGTATTACAATTTTAATACAATTTTTCCTCTCTTAAAACGTGTATACATTTTTTGTCACTCTCTGTATATACATGCAAAGATGGATAGATTCAGAAACACAAGATTATAGATAGGTATATACACACAGGTTAGTATATGCACATACCAACTAGTTCTATCAATTGATGAGAAGGCCTAGAAGCAGTAATACACCTAGTAGCAATGAGCACACCAACCACCCAGATCTTGGTTTCTAATAAAAGGAACAAGGATTCCTCAGAGAGATGACTGATTCTAGGACTGGGGCAGAGGATATACAAGGTGATTCTGGAGCCTCTTTTTAGTTTCATAAAGAAAGAGCTCCAAAAATCAGTAATGGATTAAGGTACGTCAGAGAACTACAGGAGCCAACCGAAAGCCAACTGTCTAAAGATTAAAAAATTAGAGGAATAAAAATTTTATTTTTGGATTATAATCCTATACTCTATCTTAGTCTATGTTGACATAAACAAATACATAAATTGGAGTGGGGGAAGAAACAAATCTATCCTATAGGACAATTATAATTAATATATGTAGATATCCTCCTTCCAGAAGATGGAACTAAATTCCCCCTCCCCCTGAGAGTGGGCTGGGCTTAGTGACTCACTGCCAAAAATAAACTATGGAAAGGCAAAAATCGTAATTGTATAGTGGAGAAACCTGGCAAAAATTACCTTAATCAAATGACAAAAATTATCATCACCACTTACATCATATGAATGTCACGGTACTCCTTGATATGAGGGACACGTCCCCTCTATGCTATTCTTTCCACAAACACATAACTCCATTATAATCATGAGAAAAACATTGGATGTACCTAAACAGGACATTTTACTGAATAACCAGTATTCCTCAAGACTGTCAAGGTTCTAAAAAAAAAAACAGAAACAAAAAGGCAGAAACTGTCACAGACCAGAGGGAGTCATGACAACTAAATACAATGTAGTAGCCTAGATTGGATCCTGGAAGAGGAAGACGACATAAATAGAAAAACTGGTAAAATCCAAATAAATTCGGGAGTGTAGTAAACAGTAATGTACCAATGTTATCTTCTTAGTTTTGATAAAAGTATCATGATGATGTGAGATGTTAACAAAAGGAAAATCTGGGTGAGCTCTCTGTGTTATCCATGCAATGTTTCTGTAAATATGAAAACATTCTAAAATTTTAAAATTTCATGTTTCTGACAAATATTGAAAATGCCAAGTGATGTAAAGGATGCATAGAATATAGAATACTCATACATTGCTAGGGGGAATCAAAAATTGTACAACCACTTGGAAAACAATTTGGCAGTTCCTAATAAAATTAAACACATACTCACCACATGGGACTGTTAGATATTATACAAGAAAATGGATCAGTTATGTTCACTCAGAAAGCTCTTAGTAAAAATTTAAGCAGCTTTATACATCATCAAAAACTGAAAAGAACTCAAATGTTCTACAGCAGGTGAATGGACAAGTGAACTATAATACATCCTTATAATGGAATATTATTCAGCACTAAACAGGATTAAATTATTAATACATACAATATAAATAAATCTCAAATGCATTACTATAAGTAAAAGATGGCTGATTCAACATGATATATGCTGTATGATTCTATTTATATGATTTTCTAGAAAAGGCGAAATTATGGACATAGATAACAGACTAGTAGTCTCCCTGAATTTGGACTGCAGGGATGGGTTACCTACAAGAGAGCAGCATGGGGGATAGGGAGTGATGGGACTGTTCTGTACACTGAGTGTTGTGTTGTTATATGAGTATATACATTTGTCAAAACTCATAGAGCTGTACACCAAAGAGTATTACTGTACGTAATTTTTGAAGTATATTCAGAGGGTGCCAAAAAATGTATACACATTTTAAGAAAGGAAAACTGTATTAAAATTGTAATACTGAATATATACCAATACCAAAAGATGAATACAAGTCACATTTGACTTCTGCAATTATGAGAGGTGCTCAAAGTGTTTACTATCAGCGTTCAGATAATTCTGATTACGGCAAACTACTGCTTGAGCAATGTTGACCAAAGTGTCCACTTGTATATATATTTTTGGCACCCCCAGTAGATAACAAAAATAACTGTTTAAAGAAAATGGATAGGGTATGATATTGGGATATGATATATAGTAAATTCTAGCAAAAGGAAACCTGATAATAGTGATATTACATAAAAGAGACTAAGGGAAAAAAAAATTACAGTATAAATTAAATATATTTGGGACCTCAAAGCAAATCTCAACAAATGTATAGAGAATGAAAACATACAGATAACATTCTCTGACCAAAAATGCAATTAGGCTAGAAATGAATAATAAGAAGGTAACTATAAAATTCCCATATTTTAAAAAATTTAAGTAGTGCACATCTAAATAACTCATTAGTAAAAAAGAATAATTGCATTTAGATAATGTTTTACCATATATGATAATGTGACACATCAAAATATGTGGAATGCAGCTAAAGCTGTAATCACAGGAAAACTTACAGCTTTAAATGCTTATGTTAGAAACAAAAGGCTGAAAATCAATTACATTATCTAAGCATTCATGTTTGAAACAATTAGAAAAACAGCAAAATAAACCCAATAAGAATAGAAAAGAAATAATAAAGGAACAAATATTAATAATAGAGAAAGCAAATTAAAATAGAGAGGCTCAACCCAAAAGTTGATACTTTGAAATTACTAAAATGACTAACCTCTGGAAAGACCAGTTGAGAAAAAAAAAAGATACAAATAAATTTTAGGAATGAGCTAGGATATCCTGGTGTGGAAGGCAATATTGGAAAGATAGTGCTTCAGACCCACTTCGTCTATGGATACAATATTACCCCAATTAAAATCCCAGAAGAATTTTTGATTAAGCTTATCATTAAAAGTCTCAATTAAGAAACATCTAAAAGATGTATTTCAAGAAAGCAAAAATATGATCTCAAAAATTAAGTCGAAGATGCAAGAGGAATAGTGATCAAAGAAAATAATAAGCATATGGATTAATCTAAACAGAAATTGTCCATATAAAAACCAATGTCCTGTTTCGGGGAAATAAAAATGTCCTATTTGATGAAAAATAGAAGACCCAAAATATTTTTCTTTTTTTTTTTCCCCTTCCCCCCCAAAATATTTTTTAAAAATATTTTTCAATTTTTTAAAAAAAGGAAATTTTCACCGAACTTTGACCATGGACATATTGACTTGGTTTCAGTGACCCTGGGGAGTGTATGATGGCTAATAATGAAGGGCCTCAGAAAAAAGAATCAGAGCAAGTGTTTCTAGGAAAACTACTCAGAATCAGCAGAAAGACAGCCAAACATTGAATATATAACTCTTCTACTATGTAGACTCAGTGAAAAGTTCAAGACTCATCAATAGGTTTGTGCTTGAGCTCCAGTAAATCCAGTGAATGTTGAACTAGCAAGACAAAGACTTGTTTCAACTAAACAATCACTTTGCCTTATGAAACTGTTTGTTTGTTTTGCCTTTTGTCATGCCTTTCATGGACATATACACTAGCACCATTTGGTATAGAAATAACATAGAACTTATACGGAAAAAAAAACTTGTCAGTAGATAAATAGCAGACAGCATGTAGTACACCAAACACTCATTATTCTATACGTAGATGACTTATAGATGTTTTTTTTTTTTTTTTGTATCAGGTCCAAATTTCCCACAGAGAGGGGCCTACTTTGGGTAGCAGGCTGGACAAGCAACTGAGCACATTCTGAGAAGGTGAGGGAGAGGGAGACCGGTTCACATTGGATAAGATTTTCTGTGCCTTGCCCAGCAGTCAACTCAGCTTAAAACTCATTATGTCTTAGTCTATTATTCTTTTATGACAGCCGGCCAAGATGGCAATGAACAGAATCAAAGCATTTATGATCCTTATGTCGTATTTTGGAGAAGGACGGTAAAGATAATGACTAACTTTGGAACAGTATATGGGGTATGAGAAGTGGTTGCCAGAGGGTAAGGGGGGCGGGGGGTGGGGGGTGGGAGATGAGGGTAAGGGGGATCGAATATATGGTGATGGAAGGAGAACTGACTCTGGGTGGTGAACACACAATGGGATTTATAGATGATGTAATACAGAATTGTGCACCTGAAATCTATGTAATTTTACTAACAATTGTCACCCTCAATAAATTTAATAAAATAAAATTTAAAAAAAAGAATGACAGCAAGGTATTTTGACCTGAAGATGGAACTTGTCATTAATTGAGATGGAAAGACTAGACGAGGAGTTGACAAGGAGTGTAATATGAAGTGCTTGGTTTGGTACATATGAAGTTCACCTGGTTATCAGATATTCAAATGAAGGTATCAAGCAGGCAGTTAGGAATAGGTTAAGATTCAGAAATACTATCAAATTCTTTCTAACATGGCCAAGCCTTTCCATGTAACTTGAGTACAAAGGTTAGTGACTTAAATGTCAAATTATAATAACACTGCAATAAGTGATTCTGATCTTATTCTATTTTAGTATACATACTCCAGGGTCACAGTGAATCCTGTGAGAATATAAAGCCTTTGAACTCTTCTGACGCAGCATCCAAACATTTAATTGGGCAGGATGTTCACATGTTTTGAAAAGTATGTTTTGAAACAGTTCCTTAAAAGTTGATCAATGGAAATGTTATGCTCCCAATTAAGGAGTTTTGTTAGTTGAAATGGCACTTCCTAAGACGGTAAATATTGTTTGAAAATCTGAAATCTCTAAACACGTTATTTAAATCAATTAGCACTAAGTAAGTGAGTCCAAGTTAGTTTCATGGTCAGATCTTTTTATTTAGTTTCCATAGTTGTTTTCCTGCAAAAGAAGATTAAAGTTTTAAAAGTATCTCAAATTAAAAAAAATATACAGAGGATGCCAAAAAAATGTATACACATTTTAAAAAAGGAAAACAACTGTACTAAAATTTTAATACTCTATATATACCAATAACAAAAGATGAATACAAGTCATGTGTATACATTTTTTTGGCACCCCCAGTATATCTGTGAACAGCACAGGGCCTAACTTTATTCAATGTTTTCTAATATCTACTCTTAACCTTCTTCCTCCCTTTAACCACTTTTCTAGGGACAGTCCATCAAAAACTCCCCAGCGAATTATCATTCCCTCCCTTCTTGAAGACATTCAGTATCAATATTTTTGCCTTTGGGTGCCTGATGGTAAAACTTCAAAATATTATCAGAATGTGCCTTTAGCCTTGAGAGCCCCCGGAACACTAAAAATCCGCCTAAGTTTCCCCACTTTCCCTTGAGAGTGGAATTACTTGTAAAATGGTCAGGGTGTATTCCTAGACATCCTAAATTTTCCATGTGATTTTAAATGCAAGTCTTTAGTTATCTGAAACTTCCTCCAACTCTGTACCCAGTCACATTTCTTCCTCAGATTCTGACCTTCTCCCATAATGCAACTAGACCTAGGCACTAAAATCTCTGTTTCTTTATTCCTTTTATAAAGATAAACCAACTTTTATATATCTGGGCACTGCCTCCCTGTAACCTCTGGGAAATATAATACATTCTTGGCTCATTCATAACACAAATAGATATTGACTTGTTTGCTTTGCTACTTGGAAAGATTCCATCCAAGGTTGTCTGTATTTGGTGTTGTCCATGTGGTCACATTCTTTTCAGTGAAATATAGGAGGGTTTGGTGTTCTATTAAAAGAAAAGGAAAGTGTACAATTTTAGGCCATAGATTAACAAAGCCAGAAATAACATAATCCAGCTGATGAAAACCATGAGAAGCAGAAATTCCACTGTGTCATAATCTATGTTCTCTGCCATGAAGAGAGTTGTAACTAGAAGTTACAGACAATGCAGAGTCTAGAAGAAAAAAACAAACAACAGAAGCATGTTTCACTTGAACTTCACCCTCTTCCTTCCCCTTGATAGAAGCTTATAAGAAATAGGTATAGCTTCACACCACATTGCTACTTATTACTGGCACTCAGCTTTGTCAATTATTATGTCATGAGCATGAAGGGAAGCAGTAACCAAGGCAACCTGGGGTGAAACATGGGGAGTTTATCCATGATCAAAACCTCTTTCTTACTTAGTCTCCAACCATGTTTCTTGCTCACTTTATTTCTGTGGTCACATAAATATTGGAAGTATAAAGTATCTTTCTCCTTGTCTTGCCTTCATCTTCAATACCTTGCTGATGAAGATGGGTTTTTTTAAATATATTTTTTATTTCTCAAATACAGCTGACATACAGTATTATATTAGCTTCAGGTGTACAACATAGTGATTAGACATTTATATCACTTACGAAGTGATCACTCCTATAAATCTGCACCCATCTGACACCATACATAGTGATTGCAATATTATTGATTATATTCCTTATGCTATACTTTATGTCCCCATGACTATTTTATAACGATCAGTTTGTACTTTTTAATCCTTTCACCTTTTTCACCCATTCTCCCCTAACCCCCATCCCATCTGGTAACCCTCAAAATGTTGTCTGTATACATGAGTTTGTTTGGTTTGTTCATTGATTTTGTTCTTTAGATTCCACATATAAGTGAGATCATATGGTATTTGTCTTTCTCTACCTGACTTAGTACACTCAAGGATATTTTTCCTATCTACGTGAAAAACTTAGGTAAACTCTCCCTAAAATTCAGATCCAGTATATCTCTATTAAGAGTTATGAGGGAAGACACAGGCTCTTATCCGTTGGCCTTTGGGGCAGTTATCTTAGAGCAATCAAATTAGAGTGGGAGCCATGAGATATTAGAGAGGGAGATAGATGAAAGCTATTTTGGTGAAAGAATGGACAGGACTGGCAGTGGGGGTGATTTACATTTGAGGGCAAAAGAAGGAAAGAAAAGTTAAAGGTGATATCTAGGTTTTTTTGTCTTGCGTAATGAGGTGCACTAGGGACAGTGATCTCTCAGTCCCCAAACAATTCTCAAGCCCAATTATGCCCAGCCTGCTTCCCAAGCCCCCAAATTCTGATTTTCAGCAGCCTCATGTTTCTCATGATGTCCCTTTCTGAAGACTTATCCATCCTCAAGAAACCTCTGGTCAATCATAAAATGCCTTGGACTCAAGTACTCAGCACATGGCTATCAGTGACCAGCCTCAGAAAACATGAAAGGCGGGGAACAAAAGGCATATCCGGGACCTCCACCTTCAGGAGTCTGTGACTACAAATACGCTTGTGTATAATCACAAAATTAAAAAATAATAATAATAACAAGACTTCCCACTCAGTTATGTCCCCTGTTACTGCAGCTATCAGGAAGCAGGATAGTGAACCTTAGCTCCACTAAGCAAGGAAGAAAAACAACCCCTTTAAAACAGCCTGTCTTTTATCACTTCATCAAGAAACATTTAAAATGTTGAGCCACAACAAATGACTACTTTTACATTCAAACCATCTATCTACCCAGTAGTTCACTGCAAAAAAGTACTACGTGAAACCACATACCCTCTAGATGTACTCTATTCAATACCATAGCCAAATGCTGACCAAAGAAGCATATAGAATTATCAATCTTCAAATATGTGGTGATGGAAGGAGAACTGACTCTGGGTGGTGAACACACAATGGGATTTATAGATGATGTAATACAGAATTGTACACCTGAAATCTATGTAATTTTACTAACAATTGTCACCCCAATAAATTGAAAAAAAAGATCAATATATTAATTTATTTGGGCAAAACCCTAAAATGTTACCAGAACTGATCTGGATCTATATTTAAATAAATCACATACCTTTAGGTTAAAAAAAAAAAGAATTATCGATTTTAAGTGGGAAGATGTTCCATTGTATAGCTTGTAAAACAATCTAGCCCTTTGCTGTCAAGCCAATAGCCACCAGTGGTAACATAGCTATTGAGCCCAGGAAATGTGACCAGTTTATACCGAGAGTGCCATAAATGTAAAACACACAGCATATTTGGAAGGAAAATCATGCAAAAAGGAATGTATAATATCTCATATTTTTATATTGGGTACATGTTTTAAAGGGTACTCTTTTGAACATCTTGGGCTAGATAAAATACATTATTAAACAAGGTCACTCATTTTCTTTTACTTTTTAAAATGTAGTTTCTAGAAAATTTGGAATTACATGAAGCTCATATTATATAACTGCTGGACTTTGCTGCTCTAGAGTAGTGTGTGGCTTATGTCGGATAACAGTTCGGAAACGTCCTTTAACTCTCTGTCGTCTCCTTTAATATTTTTTCCCCAAACTAAATTACTGTGAAATACAGTTACCCTATTTCAGTGTGTCCTAAGCAATTCCGCATTTAACTAGGGAATTTGTTTGACAGTAAATAAAATTTTCTCTTATATTTCCTCAAATTTCAAAACAAGATATAGGTAACTTTAATTAGACTTCAGATGGCATCATTAGTGATTACCAAGAGACAAGAAGACAGGTATCTTAGGCAAATGATGGAAACACAAGGGAGATACTCCATCTTTTCATTGAGTGATATATTTTTCCTCCTATTCAATTAGCACAAGCAATCTTCTTGATATAGTAGGAGCACAACGTAACTACATATGCTAAGTAATGCTGTGAATTCAGACTGTGAGATTTCCCTCGGAGATTAAATTACCTTTGAAATTCTCCAGCTGAAGCAGCATGATTTTTCTCTTCTACTCTGTTCTTGGCCTGGAATCCTTACCAACACAGTTCCTTCTCAGGGAAAATGCATCTACACGGTGCTCTCCGAACTCTGCTTAAATCCAGTATCAACAAAAATGATGAATGATTTTTTTTAGCCTGCCCTGCCATTCATCCAGCTGTCGTTTAAGAACTACAGACAGAGAGGAATGACAATGACTAGTGTGACCTCTTTCTTCAATAACAGGCAGAGCAAATTGTTTTAAAGATTGGGATTCTGTGTTTAAACAGGGATTTTCTTTCCAGCTTGTTAAAATTTGTGGCTAAAGGCTCATAAAATGTATAGGTATCTTGGCCAGACAGGTGTATCACTCCTATACACACCTCTCCTCTGATTTCCTCTAATGTATCCCACACTGCTAGACAAAGACTGGATCTGCAATATATTGAGTAGCCTGAGGACAAATGAAAAGTTCCATTAATTACCTAGACATTTGATTCACTCATCACGAGTTACTCATCCACCTAGAAATTCCCAGATACAAGATGAAAAATTTCAGTTTTCATTTATTAATTTGGCTTCATCTAGATTCAGTCATTTTGTGAGCTCTAACTCACCATAAAGTTATTATGAGTTACCCCTGTTTTGAATAGAAGGAAAATCAAGCGTTAAAAGCATCTATATTTTCAGACTTAACACAATTCCACATCAATATCAGAATCTGCATGGCCAACTAAAATCAAAATGTACACATCAAAATCTGATTAGGTATGACTAAATGTCCCATGGAGTATTTCCAGGGCAGTGTGGTGCATGTAGCTTCTGAATAATGCAAATTAAATATGAGTGGTTAGAAGACTAGGCAGTACGTGGTATGCTTGCGGATACATGCAATTTAGATAACATCTGGAGGACACGGTGGTTATACCTAGGATTAGAATAAAACTAAAATGGATTTGAGGTCAAAACATTCCAATAATAAACACTTGGAAATCTTAGTCTCTCTGGTATTCATCCAAAATCACGGGCATGTTGCTCTCTTATGTTTGCAATGATTGAGATTCCTTTACTTCAGTAGTTGTCAAATTTATTACAGCCACAGAATCTGGTACTCTAGGGTCAGCAACCTTTTTCTGTAAAGGGCAGACTGTAATGGGTAAATATTTTCATCTCTGTTGGCCACGTGATCTCTGTTGCAACTATTCACTTCTGCCATTGTAGAATGAAAGCAGTCACAGTCAAGATGTAAACCAATGGGCATGACTGTTTTCCAATAAAACTTTATTTACAAAAACAGGTGATGGGCTGAATTTGAACTGTAGGTGGTAGTTTGTCAACTTCTGTTTCATTCCAGTGAAATCTCACATTAAATCTCAATAGACTGTAATATTTATTAAATAGACTGTAATATTTATTAAAATTTATTCTAATCCTAGTTATGAATTGAAGTTCAAAAACACAGGTAGGTAAGAAATACCACATTTTCTTCCAATCATCTTCCAAATGAAAACTTGCTGCAGCAAGACAAAGCAGTGGGTTGGGATAAGTGAGCCCCATTGTTCATATTTTATGTTAGTTCTTGTTACCCCAAATACCTCCATGAAAAGACCTGTCCAGCTCTGACTCTGTGCTACTTGCCACCATTAAGGACAGATGATGGTAGAAACACTGGGAACTTCCCCAGGAACCCCATGTAGACATTACTTATGATGGCTTGCTATATACTTGGGGTGCTTCTACAGTTCTTTTAAAGGTATTTTTAAACCCACTTTACTGAGTTATTGACATGTAAAATACTGTATATCTTTAATGTACACAACTCGATGAATTGGGGGATAAGTATACACCCATAAAACCATCACTGCCATCATGGTCATAAACATATCTATCCCCTCCCAAAGTTTCCTCCTATCCCCTGTATTGTTATTATTGTGTGTGTGTGATTGTGTGTCTGTATGCATGCATGCACCTTAAGAACACTTAACAAAAGATCTACCCCCAAAGCAAATTTTAAGTATACATTTTTGTTAGCTATAAGCAGTATGCTGTACATTAGCTCTACAGAACTTACTTATCTTGCATAACTGAAACTTTGTAACCTTTTACCATCTTTCACCAAACCTTTCCACCACAGTCCCTGGCTTTAAGGGATCTCAACCTAGGGTTTGACTGTAGGCAGAACAAACAGCCCTTTGTATTTTCCCAGCTTCTGGGAATCTTTCTTTTCTGTCACGTTATTTTCAATATTGTTCTCTCCAATGTACTCCCTTCCCCCCCCCACCCCCTGCCAAAGTTCTGCAAATGGATCAGGGTTTTATTTAAGAAAACAACCACGGCTTCAGCCTGTTTCTGCTTGGATCCCTGAAGAAACCTGTTTGAAAAATAAATGCAATATATACAAGTTTGTCACTTCCAAACAAAAAATGTAATTTTTTAAAAGACTTCATTTTTAGAGCAGTTTCGGGTTCATAACAATATTGAGAAGAAGGTACAGAGAGTTCCCATATACACCATGTCTCATGCATAGCTTCCTCCATTATCAACACCACTCACCAGAGTGGTTCTTTTTCTTTTTCTTTTTCTTTTTCTTTTTCTCTTCTTCTTCCTCTTCTTTTTTTTTTTTTTTTTTTTTACCAAGAATGAACCTACACTGACAGGTCTTCATCACTCCAAGTCGTTAGGCTTCATTCTTGGGGTTGTACACTCTATGGGTTTGGACAAATGTATAATGACATACATTCATTATTATAATATCATATTGAGTATTTTCATTGCCCAAAAAATCCTCTGTGCTCTACCTGGCCACCACTAATCTTTTAATTGTCTCAATAGTTTTGCCTTTTTCAGTGTGTTTTATAGTTCGAACCATACAGTATGTAGCCTTTTCAAATTGGCTTCTTTCACTTAGTAATATGCATTTAAGATTCCTCCCTGTCTTTTCATGGCTTGATTTTACATTTCTTTTTAGCATTGAATAATATTCCATTATCTGGACGTAGTTTTTTTATCCATTCATCTACTGAAGGATGTCTCGGTTGCTTCCAAATTTCGGTAAATATGAACAAAGCTGCTGTAAATATCTACATACAGGTTTTTATGCGGGCATAAGTCTTCAGTTCCTGTTGCTCCACATCCTCACCAGCATTTGGTGTTTTCAGTGTTTTGGAGTTTGGCCATTCTAATAGGTATGTAGTAGTATCTTGTTATGGTTTCAATGTCTTAATAATTTATCTACCCAATATAAAATATGGAAATGGAGTTGCTTGAGCTGAAGTATCCAGAGTGTGTCTAGACTACTGACCTCTCAGCCAACCCTGATCACATAGAGGTTCCTAGATGTATTAGTTATCAGTTGGTACGTATCAAATTACCACAAACTTAATGGTCTAAAAGAGCCCCTATTTATTATTTCATAGTTCTGTAGGTCAGACGTCCAGCCACAGTGTGTCTGGTTTCTCTGCTCACGGTCTCCCAAGGCTGTAATGAAGGTGTTGGCAGGGCTGCATTCTTTTCTGGATGTTCTGCTGAAGAATTCACTTCCGAGTTCATTCAGGTTGTTGGAAGCCTTCAGTTCCTTGCAATAGGCTGAAGTCCCTATTTTCTCACTGGCTGTAAGCTGGGGACTTCTCTCACTATCTGGAGGGTGCCTGCAGGTCCTCGACACGTGGTTTCCAAAGGCAGTTCACAACAATGTTGCTTGCTTTTTTCCAGGCAAGCCAGTGTTTTTCTCTGACAGCTCTCTCTCTGACCTTTAATACCCAGATACAAAGGGCTAACATAATGAGGTCAGGTCTACCTAGACCACCTCCCTTTATTAAAGTTAACTGTGCCATATTACACGACCTAAATACAGCAGTGGTAGCCTATCATATTCAAAGTCCCAGCAATTATACAGGACATGTGTATCTGGGGCTGGGAATCTTGGAAGACATCTTAGAATTCTGTCTACCACCTAGGGCATATACCAGGAACCCTAGAATTCCTTAGATCCCAATTTGAAAATTTCTGCCTTCCTGGATCATAGGGTATTACTTTGTCATGGGTAATAAATGTTCTCACTCATCACTCATTCATAGGGTCGCCAGGAGACAGAGCCAATTCAATGGCACATAACACAATAAATGCTGCTTTTCTCTCAAGTCCAATTTGCTCACCTTCGGTTGTCATTATCTTTTATTACTCCTCAAGAATAGCAGGTTAAGTTAGAAAACACATTCTGCCAGGATTCCTGAAAGGTTACATTTCTTCTTAGTTTACTGAAATTAGCATCTTTTCTATTTTTTTTATTTCTCATCAATAAAAATACAGCACATTGAATGTCCCGAATATGTTTAAAATGACTCTAGAATTTAGATGTTCTCCTTTCTGTAGGTGGAATAAATACATTCAATTAAAACGTAACATACGTTAAAGGTATAGTTTTTCTCTTTCCATTTTCTTTCTCTACTTCATTTATTCATTCATTGAAATGTTTTTCTGGGCTAGAGATACAGATTCTCAAGATAGAGGAAGCAGATAATAACAGAGGGATAGTGTGTAAAGTAAAAGAAGACTCAAGAATGGAACTCTGGGGTGCACCAACATTTAAGAGGAGACTGAAGGGAAAGGACCCCGTACAAGCTCATTCTCAGCAGTGGCCAGGAACAAATAAAAGAAACCAAATCTCAAGTGCATCAAGTGCAACAGAGAGGTCAAGTAAGTGGGACACTGCCCACCAGGAGTCACAATTAGAAGGAAAATAGTGTCTTTGAAGAATCTATCAGACTTCAGTCAGGAAAACAGTAGCTACCCTAGGTATTCTGAGTAAAAAGTACTTTAATACAGGGAATTAGAGGCCTATACAACTATGAAGGCCCGAGGGAAAAAGACCAAGGAGGGCCATAGCTGAATTTCAGGAAATCTGCAAGAACAGGGATTCTAGCATCCCTGCCATCAATACCTTCAGCTGCTTTCAATTCCAAAGAACACGATCCATAGGCTGCCATGATCTAAACCTCTGCCTACACATGCCACCAGGCAATAATGGCTTCTCTTTCTCGTCCACCTCCCAAATCTCATGTGAGTGTCTCAAAGATGGAGAATACAATCCAGAATCAGAGTCAAGTGATCATGGAAAAAACAGTTTCTGGGTGATGCAGAGAAAAATGAGAAGGGGGAGGCCAAGTTGCCAAGTGGCAAAAGTCATTCCAGTACACTCAACAATGTTAGATTACTAACATTTTTGAGTATTTTGTATATGCTGGCACTCCATTAGATACTTATTGCCTTATATCTTTTAATGTAGCGTATTCTTGTTATACAGAGAGGAAATCTGAGACCCAGTGGGTCAAGGTTGCTCAAGGTTACATAGTTAATGAATGCAAGAATGGTGATAGGAATCCAGGTCTGTCTTCAAAACCCCTGCATGTTCCAACTGATTACCCACATCATAGAAAAGACAACCAACAAAGTTCCATAAAATGATGAAAATTTCCACTATCGAAATTTTAATACTGTTAATGATCAAAGATATCTTGAACAATAACATGCACTCCTTTTTGTGTATTTCTATTCTTGATCACTACAAACTTGAACATTAAATTCTTGTAAACGACAGGTGCGCTCTGACAGGCCTTACCTCTTCAGCTTACTCCATAGCTCTGACCAGTACAGTCATGTTAATTCTTCAGAATGGGAGACCCTCTAACGTTACCCCAATCCCTGCTTGGCTGTAAAATCCTGGATCTCAGTAAACTTCTCAAAAAAGGGTTTTTTGTTTGTTGTGGTTTTTTTTGGTGGGAAATAGTTTAGTATAGCTTGTTATTTAATCAGCTGGCAAAAAAATCAGGATTGATTTCAGTCCCACAAAATCTGCATTGTTATCGCACCAAGATAAATTCATGTCTAGTTTGTCCAATTAGATTGAATATATAGATTGGAATATATTGTGTATCTGCAACATGGTCACAATACATTAGACAGTTGGTCCATGACCCCTTATTGAATGCTTTTGCTTCTATTATTAATATGTAAACACAATGTTACTTTTGCTGCTATAATTCTCAAAGCATCAAGCTATTTGCATATCATGATTATTTTGATTATTTAATGACTTGCTTTTTAATGCATTTTTAATGGAACAGGAAACTTTTCATCCCAATATAAATTATGGAAATCACAGCTAAAAGTGTCTTTTAGTCAGACTGTAGTATTATTTTTCATTAAAAACTGCCTCATTTTCATAAGATTTGCACTACAGTTATGTTTAGATTCTTTACCAGCTCATTCAAAGTATATATTTCATTGATACCACCAATTTAACCTTATAACTTTGAAGCATTCTCTGAATTTATATAGGAGGTTAAGTTACAAAATAATTCAAACTGAATTTTAAGGATTAGAGAGATTATTGGGATCAGAAAAATCTTTGAATTAATATCAAAAGGAGTTGACATTGAATTAGACCTATTGGCAGAAACCCCATAGAATGAGCTGAGACCCTGATCAGTTATATAAACTTAATTGCAAGATATAATGTTAATCTACAGAAAAATAAAGCATCATGCAGAAGCCCAATAAACCATAAAAGTACATTAGGCTCCATTTGATAATTATAAATGATTTTACTTCATTTAAGTTTCAACCTGGTTTTGTTCATTTTTACTTAATTCTGCTTTGTATGTATGGTAAATCTTCAATATCTCTTTTGTTCTGGCTAATCCTGCATGTCATTGCTGTCTAAGAAATCTCACAGCTCTGTAGAGAAAAGAATGTGCATCAAATTCCTAATGAGTTCAATTTACATTATAAGGAGGAACAATCACATTCAGCACTTTCATTCTATAAAAATAACCTGGGAATTCTTTAGAAAGATCCAGTGATTTCTAAAACATGCAATGTATCACTCACTATCTAGGCTTGTAAAGAAAAAGAAATAAAAGAATTCCTGGTTATTCTGCAACCTCAGTTCCAATAAAATCCCAAATTATATTTGGCCCTGGCATTTAGAATTTCTGTAAGTTCTAGTAACCTTTAAATATCTCTTTTCTGTGTATTCTTACTGATATTTAAAATTTTAAAAAAACCTCATGTAATAATTGTAAAGATATTGCTCTGTCAAAATTTATGAGAGACCTTAATGAAGACAAGTATTGGCAGAGCCAGTAGGAGGAACTGTCACACCTTATGTCAGTCGTGAAAGCTCTACAGGAAGACCTCTATGATTAAAATAGAGCTCTATGGTTATACCCTTAACTTCCTCTTTCCGTCTTTAAAGAACTTCCTTCTTCCTTGTCTCAAAAAACTTGCACATGGTTCGCCATGGCTGCATGTACCAGATTGCAATCCTTCCCTTTTTCCCAGAATAAATTCTTCTTGCTGATCGAATACCTAGTCAACTTTTTGTTTATGGTCGATGGCACATAAATGATAATTGAGTTTCATTTATGAGAATCCTTGACATTCTATTAATTTGTTTTGACATGAATGATTGTCTTAACTAAGTCTTCAATCAAAGGATGACAATCTGCATCTTGTGTTCTCTCCATCAAAAATAATTATGAAGAAGTGTGACATTTTGATTTTATTTCATTAGTTTGCTAATTTATCTGATGTTATGTACAATCACTATTTTTTTTTCCTTCTTGAGTTCTTCGTCCCCAATTACTCTAATAAGATTCTTGTACCAATGTAACCATGTCAGAATCAGAGCCCATTCTCCCCATTTAGTTTCAACAATTATTAATAGGGTATGTAAACAAATTTCATTTATGACCAAATACGCAAAGTCAGTCTCTACTTTTCCTGCATTGTATGAGGCTATTCATTTTAAAAGCACTTAAAGACTTAATTTAATATTGTCATTTCTGAACATGCCAGGCATTTCCTCATATCCAGGTTTGTGACCTGTCTGTTCACTATGCATACGAGGAGGTTCTTATCCCAGATATCTCCACAGCTTACTCCTTCACCTCTTTGCTTAAATGTAACCTCTTTAGCAAGGCCTGTACTGGCAGCTCTATTTAATAGCCCAAGCCCCACTTCTCTATAATCCCAAAATCCCTTATCCTACTCTATTTGTTTTTCTTCTCTAGAATATATACCCCAAAAGGCAGTGATTTTTGTATTTTTGTTCATGGTATTCATCAGGGCATCCTGGCATCTAAAACAATGTCTGACACATAATATTTGCTTAATAAATATTTGTTATAAAATGTTTGATTTCTGCACAGAAAGTACAGTCTGTGATGTCTATGATTACACAAATCCCTATCGCATTTAATCATTTCCTATGGTCAACAATGGTTATAGTTCTGTTATACAAGATCTATAATTTAGTCAACTCTTTTCTATTTTAGGTACAGAAAAAAATAAATCTGTGCCATTTCATACGTTATTCTCCCAGCTTACTAATGTTAATTATTCCTCCATCTCTATCAGTCAATCAGTTAATTTTGATTTACTTTTCAAGTAATTTCTTTTAGAAATTTAACCCATGTAAGTCCTAAGAAAATAATTGATTAAACTTGAGAAAGAGATCAAATGTTATTATGTATATTAATCGTTTCCCTTTTATTTCCAAGAGTGTAACACAGCGATGATATTATGACAGTAACTCCCTTTGGAACCAAATATATAATATAAATTCACAGGTCTGGTCTGGCATAATGCCCAACAAAAGTAATCTGAAAATCCTCTAATGACAGAAATCCAGAAATACTAAACAGAATATGACCATTTTATAAACAATGCATAGCTGAATTTACAAGAAAGAAATGGAAACCTCATGTGATAGAAACAAATAGGGGATTAAAAAACCAGAAGGAGCTGTCTATCCAAGAAACCAGATATCATTACTTAAAATAAAGGTAATTAAATGAGGAAATTGATTACATAAGGGATGAAAGAGCTCAAAGATAAGTAGGGTACAGTGAGTAAACCAAAGATTCTCCACAACAGGAAACAACATCCTAATTTTATGGCTGAGGTAATGAAGGCATTAAGAGAAATTAATTGACTGAGTTCTCGTAATTAGTAAATAGTGGAAACATGGAGCTGACCAAGCAGTTTTTTTATTTTTTTATTTTTTTAGATTTTTATTTTTATTTTTTTATTTTTTTAAATTTATTGGGTGACAATTGTTAGTAAAATTACATAGATTTCAGGTGCACAATTCTGTATTACATCATCTATAAATCCCATTGTGTGTTCATCACCCAGAGTCAGTTCTCCTTCCATCACCATATATTAGATCCCCCTTACTCTCATCTCCCACCCACCCCAGACCAAGCAATTTTGTTGCAGAATCTGTGTTCGTACCCACTGTAATATAGAATTTACCCGCAGAATAATAATATGGAAAACAACCAAAGTAATCTTTTCAAATTAAAAAATATAATTATTAAAATTTAAAATTCATCAAACATAGATGAACAGAAAACAGTGAACTGGAAGCTACCTATGATTCCATTACCCAGAATATATAATGGAGGGAAAACAAGTAAACTAAGAAGTTAAGAAAATTAGAAAATAAACATGCTTCTAATCAAATCCCAGAAACATAAAAAGAACAAATGATTTTTCCCCTGAATTGATTAAATAAATGATTCTTTGAAAGGAAAACACAAAATACTTAATCCTAGTAAGATAAATAAAAATAAATCCACATTTAACATAAGATAGCACACCAGAATCAAATAGAAAAACTGAAAAGCAACTAGAAAAAAATAATTTGATGAAGTAAATAAAAAAACAAAATTGATGAAGTAGACTATAAAAAATCTATTAACTGCTGCCTAGAAAAAATTCATCAATATTTCAAATGATGATGACATATTTGTAAATAACTTGAAAATCATTACACACCAAGATTTTATCTTCCTAAAATAGTACTGAAGAGACTGATGATCCAATAAAAATGAGCAAAATATATGAACAAACAGGTTACAGAAATTACAAATTGCCATTAAACATAGAAAAGGTGATCATTGTCACTCAAAATACATACAAATTAGAAATTAAAATTTTGTTGCAATAACATATTTCATTTATCAGATTGGAAAATAATCTAAAATGTTTGACAACTCTAGCAAGGCTGGGGGAAACATGCATTCCCATGCATTACTGCAGGAAGTGAAAAATGGTAAAAATCCCCTGAAGGGCTATTTGTAAATATCTATTAAAATAACAAATGTATTTACCCTCTGATGAAGCAATCTTCCTCTGGGAATTTATTCTACAGATAAACATGCATAAATTAAACACCAGAAAAGTATAAGTTTATTCACTGCTGCATTATTTACAATGCAGAAAATAAGAAACAACGAAAGTGTCCACGCGTAGGGAATAATTAAATAAACTTTGCTATAATGGAATACTCCTCAGCAATTGAAAATAAAAAGAGAGAGAGCTCTATATATACTTACATGGAAAGATCTGCAGTATGCAATATGAGATTAAAAATGAAAAAGCAATGTCCAACAGTATAGTATTTAGAGTGTATACTATCTTTTCCATAATAGAAAGTAAGAAAAATAAGAACATATGTTTACATTTGCTTATTTTTGCCTAATGCAACTCTGGAAGGATAGACAAGAAACTGATAAAAGTAGTGACATGTGTGTATGACATCTGACAATTAAGTTGGCGAACTCATCCTAGAAAAAGTGCTACACACCTCATTGCTGAATATCACTATGGTCACCTTCAAAGTACTCCCCTTGGGAAGCTATGCACTGATGCCAGTGCCTAGTCCACCCTACAAAGCAATTTTGGAACTCTTTTTCTGGAATGGCCATCAGAGCTGTTGTCGTATTACCCTTGATGTCCTGTATGTCATCAAAATATCTTCCTTTCAATATTTCCTTTATCTTCAGACAAAGAAAGAAGTCACTGGGGGCCAGATCAGATGAGTAGGGAGGGTGTTCCAATACAGTTATTTGTTTCCTGGCTAAAAACTCCTTCATAGACTGTGCCATATGGGCTGGTGTATTGTCGTGATGCAAGAGGCACAAATTGTTGGTGAAAAGTTCAGGTCATCTAACTTTTTCATGCAGCCTTTTCAGCACTTCCAAATAGTAAACTCGGTTAACTGTTTGTCCAGTTGGTCAAGTTCAAAATGAATAATCCCTCCGATATCAAAAAAGGTTAGCAACATTGCTGCAACAAGTTTGCAAACTTAATTGTCTGACCTATAGGGGTGGAATGAGACTTTTTGTTGAGTTACTTTTATATTGTTTTGTTAACTATATGAACATACTACCTATTCAAAAGTAAAACTTAAAAAAAACTGATAAAGGCATAAGTGTACAACAAAAGGGGAAAGGAGGCAACAAAATTTTGAAAGTTGAAAAGAATATGGGATGTGAAGAGCTGATTTCTGGTACCAGAAGTACAGAAAGCCAAGAAGTCAGCTTATTTAGAGAACAGAATCCCAGAATGATTCAGAGTTGAATGTAAGAGTAAATGGGTAGAAATGTAAGCTGAAAAATTAACTAAAAGTTAGCGAAAGAAGTAGGTCCACACACCAATCCCACAAAAGTAGTTGAATAAATCTTTATCAACCTGACAAAAGAGTATACTTTCTGCAGATGTGAATACCAGGCCTAACAAAGAGGGCACTATACTAAAAAATGGGGGGAAAGAAGAGGGAGCGATGATGGGAAGAAAAAAGAAAGAGGCCAAAGAGACTGAGGAGAACTAACATTCACTGAGTAATTACTGTATGTCAGAAGCTATTATAGCATTTTAATGGTTTCAGCTCATTTAATATGCACAACCACTCTAGGAGGTATGTACTATCATATTCTCTATATCATATGTGAAGAAACTTGATACAGGAAGTGTAAGTTATTTGACTGAAGATGCAAACCTTTTCAGTGATAAAACTGGGAATTAAGCAGATAGTCTACTTCCAGAGCTCAAATCTTTAAACACTACTGATATTAAAAGGTAAAAATGACTGAGCACTTCCCATCTTGGTTCCTAGAAAGCTCACAGCTTAGCATTGATGCCCCTACCCAACCAGCCTACCACCACTGGCACACGTATGAGTGCCAGCATTCCTCTGGAGAACCTGCTCAGCCCAAAAGAGACCAATAGATTCTAGCAACTGTGAGTCTTGCAATGAACCACCTCAGCTCCACCCATGCACACAGGGAGAACTTCACCAACTCATTTTATGAGGCTAGAACAAAACTGATCTTGAAACAGAGGACCGTATGAGGAACAAAAATTGTAAGTAAATCTCAATTATAAAAATAGGCATAAAACACTAACTATTAGCAAAGTGATCCCATCAATGTGTAAAAAAATATACTATGACCAAATAGATTTGACCCCAGGAACACAAAGATGATTTAACAACAACAAAAAACTATTAATTAAATACATTACCATACTATGGGAGAAAAAAAAAATCCTTTGAATTCTATCAGTAGGTAGATTATTAGTTAAGAAACAACATCAAACTGAGAATGGAAAGAAATGAACATCCTTAAGATGATAAAGGATATCTACCAAAATTTATAGTAAACATCATACTTAATGGTGAAACTGGAGGAAAATTCCCTTCTAAACCAGGAATAGGAGAAGTAGGAGCAACATTATTATCATTATCCATCTAATACTGAAGATCCTAGATAACATAAGACAAGAAAAAATATATTAGAATTAGAAAGGAAGAGGCAAAGCTATCATCATTCACAGATAAGTTTCTCCAAGAGAATCTACAAGAAAGAATTTTGTACTAATAAGATAACGAGAGCTCCATGAATTTCCCAGAGACTAGATCCATCACTGCACTCATTCAGTCAACAAATATTTATTGAATACAAAATATGTGCCAGGCATAATTCTAGACATTGAGGACCCAGTAATGAACAAAATAGACAAAAATTCCTTCCCTTATGAAACCTTAACATTCCAGTAAAGAGACAGGAACCAATAGTACTCCTGTACATCAGTAAAAGGTAAAAAAATATATATGTATTTTCAAATTTGCCACTACGTTAGCAAGACAATAAGACACCGAGGAATGAATATTAAAAAATAAAAGTTCAGGAAGAAATAAGAATGCAGCGTGAACGTGGGAAAGCAAAAGAAACAAGGGCATATAAGCAAACGCTTAGTCTCGGAGACCAGAGGCTTAAAGGATACAGTGAAACCTAAGAAGAAAGAAAAGAAAGATCCCAGTGCACTGGAGAAAAGAGAAGTCCTCCAACACCCTTCCTGCTTATTCTTCCAGGATAACACACAGCTGGGCCCACCTTCCCACATCCTGGTTGACACCACCTTTAGCAACTTTTCCATGAAAGCCAAACCAGACTCAGTGCAGTCAATGATGGGCTGTCTGTTTGCCACGTGTATCCCTTGGACAACGGACTGGGCAATGGCTGAAACTGAGAAATTGGGGCAAAAGTATCGAGTGGCTCTAAGGATGGCCAGGAATCCGAGATTTGAACAATTACCACGCGCACACACAGGAATTGCTGCAGATGACTGCTTAGTACGGACAGTAACTCAGCACAAGTGTTACAGGGCGGCAACAGTCGACCGGGAGGGACCTTAAACTAACAATCAGGAAGATCCCTACAGCTCCCATCACGGACATTTCTAACCACAGCTACATCGAGAGGATACCAGATGATTATGGTGCCCCACGGTTCTAATTCTTAAAAGACAAAGTTCCTCTGCTTTCCTTCAACCAATTTTCTCTGTTGCCAGTTTATGAAACATGCTACAGCGTGAATTATCATATTACTCCACTCACCCATTTGCTCTGTTACAAGCTGAGTGTGGTTAAAAACACTTTTTGATATTGTCTTGAAAATGAGATTTTTGTATCATTTTAAAATATGTTGCATCTTTTTATAAACCAGATGACTGCTCACAAAATTTAAAAAATAAATAAATAAAAGTTCAAGTCCCTCATGAAGAAAATCAAAGTTTACTACAAGACACGGTTCGACATAAATATCTATGTTCTAAGATGGGAATAAATATGTGTCAGTTCTCCTCTAATTAAACCAGAAATTCAATCTCTAAATCCCAATCAAAAAACCCAGCAGGACTTCTCACAGACTGAAAAGCTGATCCAATCATTTCCCTGGAAGAGAGGGACAGAATATTCTCGGGATTACTCACATGTACGCTCAGGCGTGTTTTATTTTACCTGCTTCCTCAGTAGAGATTAGAAAATCCAAATACTCCCTTTCCCAGACTCTCTTACAGCACAGGTTGAACATGAGATTCTGTTTTAGCCAATGATACAGTATAAAGAGAAATCGGACAGGGGCTTCTGGTAAGGCTTTTGATTTCCCAATGAGACACATGGCAGGGGCCACCCCTCCCCACTTCTACCTGCTTTGAAAGTGGTATTGGGACCTGCAGACAGACATCACTCACCTCTGAGAAGAAGACCAAGTGAATCATAGAGGCACAAACCCTGACATTACTGAGCTACTAAGACAATGCCAGAAGCTAGCTACACCCAGAATTCTTGTTACATATGAAAAATATGGTTATATCATGCATATCTGTCTCCTCCAATGCTTGCAATTGAAGTCTTTTCTAATCTATTCAAACAGTAAAGAGCCAAAAATAGCTTAAATTATTTCAAAAAAAGAAAAAGGAGGACCTTCCCAAATAAAATTCAAGACTTATAAAGCCATAGTAAGTCAAACAGTGGGACAGTTATTCAAAAATAGGGAAATAGGGCAAATGGAATGAAATAATGAAGGTAGAAATAGATCTACACATACTCTTGAATATTTGTTTATTATTGTATCCTTCAAATCAATAGTAAAAGCAAGGATGATTCAATAATGAGTTTTGGATCATTGGTTATCTACATTATTATCTAAAAATAAATCACTACTTCACATCATACAGGAAGATACATTCTAAATAATTAAAGACAAATATGAAAATTAAACTATAAGACTCTTAGAAGAAAATATAGGAGAATATCTTGACATTTATTGCTTCACAGTAGAGAAGAATTTAAGATACTAAAAATGAAACATAAAAGGAAATATTGATACATTATGCTACGGTAAAACATGAGACTTCTTTTTATCAGTAGATGCCATTAAAAAGTGACAAATCACAGATCAGGAAATTATATTTACAAATGATAAGAACAACAAAAGAACACTATTCAAAATATACAAAGGGTTCCAAAACTATATAGGAAATGAAGAAACATCCCATTAAAATCAAGCCAAAGTATATGACTAAGAAAGTCACAGAAAAATCCTGAATAGCCATTAAAAATAAAAATCTGTTCAAAGTTTTATTCAAAAACATACAAATTGAAATGATACTTAGATACAATTTCACACCCAACAGATTGGCAAAGATTAAAGAGTCTCACAACAACAATTTAAGGTTCAAATGTGAGGAAATGGGAATTCAAGTTTTAATGAGGCTGTGAATTGGTACAACTTTAGAGAACAGTTTGCTGATATCTAGTTATAGCAAAGAAGCATCATATTTCTGGCAATTACATTCCAGGATATACAGCACATAGAAACTCTTGCACATACATATAAGACATTTCCAAGTATTTTCATTCCACATGTGTCTGATTATCCAAAAAGAACAATGTAAAAGGGTAATCAATAGAGGAATGGGTAAATTAACTGTGCTATTGGTCTATATTGAATATAATACATGGCACTGAAAATGAATGAACTGGATTTACTTCAATCAACATGAATAACTTTTAAAATCATAATGTTGAGTAAAGAGGAGGTTACAAAATGATCGATAAAAGGCTAATGTAGTTTTTTGGGTTTTTTTTGCGTGTGTGTGTGTGTGTGTGTGTGTGTGTGTGTGTGTGTGTTTTAGCCATAGGTTTTTATCAGGTTGGCATGGGGATGATATACAACTTCTCCATGTGGAGCAGAGCAAAAATTATTTGGGTTAGTGCTTTCATTTCTTTTAAAAATCTAACTTAAATAGGCAAAAATTACTATCTGTTAAATCGGAATGGGGGTCATATCTGTTTTTTACTTTTGTTGTGCATCTGAAATATTTGATAAATTAGAATGAAAATGAAATAAAGACAGAATTAAAATGGGAACCATTTGTATAATTTTTAATGTCTAGATGTGGATCTACGAGTGTATAAGTACTTTCATGTCACCAGAGTCCAATTTAGATGATTATTGCTCCTGGACATTAACAGTGGGTATATATATGAGGGCTGACAATAAAGTTTGTGAACTTGTTGCAATGATGTTAACCTTTTTTGATATCAGAGGGATTATTCATTATGAATCTGTACCAAGTGGACACACAGGTAACCAAGTTTACTATTGGGAAGTGCTGAAAATGCTGCGCGAAAAAGTTAGACAGCCTGAACTTTTCACCAACAATTCATGGCTCTTGCATCACGACAATGTACCAGCTCACACAGCACTGTCTGTGAGGGAGTTTTTAGCCCGGAAACAAATTATTGTATTGGAACACCCTCCCTACTCACCTGATCTGCCCCCCAGTGACTTCTTTCTCTACCCAAAGATAAAGGAAATATTGAGAGGAAGATATTTGGATGACATTCAGGACATCAAGGGTAATATGACAACAGCTCTGATGGCCACTCCAGAAAAAGAGTTCCAAAATTGCTTTGAAGGGTGGACTAGGCACTGGTGTCAGTGCACAGCTTCCCAAGGGGAGTACTTCGAAGGTGACCATAGTGATATTCAGCAATGAGGTATGGAGCACGTTTTCTAGGATGAGTTCGTGAACTTAACTGTCAGATCTCATATAACACCTAGATGTGGATCTACCAGTATATAAATACTTTCATGTCACCAGAGTCCAATTTAGATTACTATTGCTACTGGACATTAATACTATGTATATATGACACTAAAACATCCAGTCAATTCAGTTGACTTAGTCCAAGATTAATCAATACAGTAAGAAAAATAAACACAAAACAAAGCATCAGTTGGAGAACTGATTGCTTGTTAAATAGTTTATGCAGTCAAAATTAGTAAATGGCTGTCATGGGGCAGGGTTTTTCAGATTTTAATAAGCTACAAGTAATATTTCATAAGCAGCCTCATTAGAATAGCTTTGGGAGAATTTTCCATTAAAGTAAAGAGTTTATCAATGATCATCTTTCATAAGGTCAAAAGGCACAAAGAAATGGATAGATTTTGCTCTCACCTAAAGTACTGCTTTATGATATTGTTTAACTTTTAGCATAACAAAGGAGTCTTAATTGAAAAGAAGACAAATGCAAGCAAATGCAGACTGATCGCATAAAATTAGCAATATCTTTTCAACTACAAAGGAATTCAGGACCCTAAAAATTAGGTCATCTTCATAAGCTTCAGCCAATGAAACATTCCATTAACACAGGAATGATCAGGCAGAGAACACTAACACTATTGTTTCTGTTAGTATTAATAATATTAACTGTGTATGACAGACTGGGAAAGTTTCAGCAGGGACCTTTCTTTCCAATGAGTCATATTTTAAGAGGCCAACCAAAGGTGCCTCTGACAGGGGAGTTGATATTATACTTATAAATTGTCATTGCTTTTTGGAGATTCTTTACACGTATGGACATTCATTCATTCCATGAAAAAAAAAAAAAAAAAAAACATGTATTGGTTGCCAACTCCTGCAAATAAGTCAGACATATTCTCTTAAAGATTTAGTTATCTATTGCTGCACAACAACACAAAACCTTTTGACTTAAAATGACAATAAATTTTTATTATCTCGGATTGTTTCTCTGGGTCAGAACTTCTAGTAGTACTTTGCCAGGCCGTTGTGGTTCCATGTTTCTTAATCAGATGTCAGTCAGAGCTGCAGTCATCTGAAGGCTTGACTGTGGCTGGGAGATAAGCTTTCAACGTCATTCACTTAACATGGCTGTCAAGTTGGTGTTGGCTGAGAACAAAAGAGTGTTCTTCTCTACATGGCCTTCCACAGGGCTACTTGAGTGTTCTTCTAACATGGCAGCTGGCTTTCTCCACACTGGGTGATAAAAGACCAACATGGAAGCCACATTGCTTTTTATGACAGATTTGGAAGTCATACGCTGCCACTTCTGCCATAATTTATTGGTTACAGAGAATCAGCCCTGATTCACTATGGGAGAGGACAATGCAGGGACATAAACACGAGGCAAGGATTTTAGGAGCAATATTGAAGGTTAGTTTCTACACCTTCTTTCTAAACAGCTCATATTATGCAATTCCAATACAGATAATTGGTATAGCATATAATTTTTAGTTTTTATATTTGATTATCCCTAGAGAAAACTAAACTTTTTCAATTATCCTTCTCCAAACACTGAAGATACAATGAAGAGATAAAACTTAAAATCACTGACCTTATTCCAATTTTGTTTTTGGATAAAGCTGACATCTTAAAGAGTTGTTGTTTACAAATGTTTTTTATCATTTTTGGCAAGAACTTACAATTTTTAATATCAATCTTAGAAAAGATGACATTTTAGGTTGGCACTGAAAAAGTCAAACAGAATGCTTGAGGCAAGCCTATATATCAAAACTAGAGGCTTGAAACAGGAATCATGCTCTTCAAAATAGCTTTTTAAACTTAACTTGGTTTTCAGTTTTGCTTACTGAAAATAACATTCCAATTTAAAATAGATTTTTGTGGGGACAGAGTCCCAGAAAGCAGTTTCCAGGCTCTCGACCTCATGTGGAAAGATGCTGGTTCGGGCTGTAGATGACCATCAGCTCTGACTAGTTGGTCATCAGCTGTAACCAGTTAGCTATTAGCCACTGATATAACTGCCATGGCTACGTTGGTTGGTTGGTTGGTTGGTTGATTGGTTGGTTGGTTGGTTGGTTGGTTGGTTGGTTGGTTGGCAGAAAAGCAGACGGCAGATTCCAGATCGTGTGGCTCCTGCTTCCTGTGTCTCCAACCCAGCCGCCGAGACTATGGTGGTATGACTCCCCTATCTATGGCTCTGTGGGTGTTCCTTTTTGGCCTCACCCTATCCTGCGTTCTTATGTGGGGAGCGGGACCAGAGACCCTGCATGACAGTTTTATATTTGCCTTTTAGAAGCTTAAGTTCATGGCTGTTGAGAAAACAATCATTATTATATTCAAATTTTGTACTATTTAAACATCATGTTTTTTATTTTTATTAAAATTTATTATTAATGAATATAAGTGTTCTCTCTATCCTCTTGCTTTGCTTGCAGATACTATCATCGGGGAGTTACCTCCTGAGAACTAGTCAATACTCCCCTTATCTCTCTAACCCTATTCCTCATGGTTTTCTCGTCTAATAATAGAGCCAGACCCTAATATTCTCTGGGGAAATTAATTAAAATGCTAATACTACAGCAGAAGTCATATACAATATAGATTACAGGACTTTTCTGATTTTTAACCATATAAATCTAAAGATTAAATATGGGGATGGTTTCTGAATATGATCAACCAAGAAAGGCATTTTTATATTGAGTTAAAATGATCGATAAAGGTATTCTTTGCAGATGGGCTAGCAGGAAGTTAAGATTGTTTCTGTTTGCCCAATCAGTTGACTAAAACTTCTTAGTGATAGCAGTTATACTAAATATAATTGAAATCCAAAAATTTGTTTGTATAATATAGGAAAAAACGCAATGAAAAAGATTTTCTTTGTGTGCTCTTCCTATGTGCACCTACTCTATAACCCTGGAGGGAGTTCAGAAGGTAGTCCTTTCACCACAACGTTGAAAAATATATTCATAATACTGTTTTTTAAAAGATCTTTATGCGACTGCTCGTCCTAGCAATGTATTAAGTAACTTAAAAATCACTCCAGTATAAAATGGATAAATAGGCCAGGTAAAATACCAAACACAACTTTTTAATGCATATCTGAGCTCACAAGATAGTAATGAAGAATCAATTAAAGAAGCTGAGAACCAGCATATTAAACTCATGCCAAAGCTGCATCTGTTGTTCTCTGCAGGTGTTTATCTATCTGGATAACCAAGAGGCTTTTTATTCACCAGAAAAGTCAGGGAAAGTTGTCAAGCCTTGGGTGACCTCCATAAATAAGGAATTCAAGTGAAAATCTTCTGCATGAATTTGGGATTCTCAAAAGCTACACCCTCAGTGAAAAGATGGAACGGGGAAAATCCATAATATGGTAAAGGAAGATAAAGAAATTTGTGTCTCATATTGGAGTCTGGGTGAAAAAGTCTCTGAAAAGTCATAACATCAGCAAAATCCTTATATGGGTGAAGAGGCTTGAATTTACATCCTTTCTGTGGTATGGGGGGAAAGGCAAGAAATTAACATCAAGCAGTCTCAGTTGAGTAGCAACCTGGGGCTCTTGGGAGAAATAAATGCTAACATTCTGTGGAGAGATGGGTCTTCAACTCAGGTTTTCTAGGATCTCCACAGAAAGAGCTGGATTCTATATGAGTTTTCAGTCTTCAAATACATAATAGACCAGAAAATAATCCACCTCCAACCAGAAGCAGCAGAAAAAAATAAATTGCACAATTAGATAGCCCAGAATCTATACCTAATGGAATTACCTAATACAAATATAATTTAGTGTATTTATATTTAAATAAATGAAAGAATATATATATATATATATATATATATATATATATATATATATATATATATATATGAGAGTGAGAGAGAGAGAGATCACTTTAGGATACTCAGTTATTTTTAAGATTTAAAATAGGTCCTAAGACCAATGTTTGAGAACTGCCACCCTAGAAGAGACTCTTGAATCAAGGGTACCTGTTAAACTATGTCTACAGCAACAGTATTTATAATATCCTCATCAGAAAAATGGATATGAACATATTAAAATCTTTGATACATTTTGTTACATTGTTCTCTAGAAACCTTGTACAATTTACATTTTCCCCAGCAATATATAAAAAGTACCCATTTTCTCATATCCATGCCAACGCTGGGTATTATCATTCTTCTTTAGATGTTCTGTGTTTCAAATGTGGTAACTGTTGCTTTCATTTTCCTTTCAGTGATAACTAATGAGGTTGAACATTTTGCATATTCTTCCTGGTTGTATTTTTCCCTTTCTGAATTGCTTGGTGATGTCATTTGTCATTATACCAATCAGGGTATGATGGGAGATCCTCTTTAAAAGAACATTTAAAACAAGCAACCCATCAATGCAAAATTGTGATTTTAAGATGAACCTCAAACAACGTACCACACATTTAACCCACCACACACAGAGAACTGCACAGAGAGTTCAGTTATAAAGCGATGTTGAGGAGATTTAGGGTTAGATAGTCTTCAAATTAAACCAACTTTAAATTGGTTATAAAACTCTACGTCAATGTAAAATAATTATTAATGAAGAGACATATGGTGGAAAATATAATTATTTGACAATAATAAAGAACCTGACATTTATATTATATTCATATGGTCTAAGAAATCCAGAGGTAGATTGGAGAAAAAAAACATGCTATACACTTGTTCTTCCATGTGAGCAGAAAAGTTGAACAAATAATTATAAAAATAGAATGCCTTGAAAACACAGCAGCTGGAATCTCTCACTCACTCTTTAGCCTCCCAGTTGTGAATCTCTGCTGGGTTCTTTGGACTCTCCCCGCTCCTTTTGTGCAGTTCTGGAGTGAGCTAACTATATCTTTCATGAGAAACACTGACTGGGGGATTCTCCATTCTGTGGTTCCCTCCTCCCTGCGATTTCCCCCCTCAGTGTCCATTCACTCTGACAGCCCCAAACTTGGACTTCAATTTCCTCAGTCCAGTAAGACTGCCACTTTGTTTTTCAACAAACTGGGAAGTGTTTTCAGCAAGGCAAGTGCCCAGGCCTGGAGTCTGGGTGTCAGAATCCAAGTAACATGAGGTGGGCATCACCATGGAAGGGAAGCCCATCATGGGGGAATCAGAAACCAAGTGGAGGAATGAGGGTGTCTGCAAAAGCAGGATGCCTCATGCAGTCTGTCAGAGCCCACACTGAGTGAGGATGGCATGTAACATGGATTATCAACAAGGCATAGTAGAAGATCTTAGAGACAAGAGATCTGGATCTAATTCCTGGCTCTGTTGCTTCATCCATGACCTTGGCAACATAATTTAATCTTTTGGCTATTTTATTGGTAACACTGAGCTAAAGATACTGACCTTATCTATCCCTGATGGTTGGTATGAGCTTAAAATGAAATTGAGGTGGTATAAATAAAAGTATTATACTTTGAGAATGGTAAAGCACTCCTACAAATAAGTTACTGTCTATTGCTAATACTGATTTTTTTTTTCAGAATAATCAGAAAACATCTTGTAAAACACATTACCAATCAGTATTGATTTCTTTTCAAAAGACTTTGTATAACGCCACAGATCACGGGCTTTGGCACTTGTATTCCAGCTCTGCCAGCTGCATGATATTGGACAAGTTACTTAACTTTTTGAGCTTCAGTTATGACATCCAAAAAAAATTACATGGCCTCATTACGAGAAATAAATGGTACGATATAGGAGGTCTGACAATTAAGTTCGGTTTGAGAGCTTGTTGCAACAATGTTGCTAACCTTTTTCCATATCAGAGGGAATTATTCATTATGAATTTGTACCAACTGGACAAACAGTTAACCAAATTTACTATTTAGAAGTGTGTGGTGATGGAAGGAGAACTGACTCTGGGTGGTGAACACACAATGGGATTTATAGATGATGTATTACAGAATTGTACACCTGAAATCTATAATCTATGTAATTTTACTAACAATTGTCACCCAATAAAATTATAAAAAAAGAAATGTGGAAAAGGCTGCATGAAAAAGTTACATGACCTGAACTTTTCGCCAACAATTCATGGCTCTTGATTCACGACAATGCACCATGCACCAGCTCACAGGGCACTGTCTGTGAGGGAGTTTTTAGCCAGTAAACAAATAACCGTGTTGGAACACCCTCCCTACTCACCTGCTCTGGCCCCCAACGACTTCTTTCTTTATCCAAAGATAAAGGAAATATTGAAAGGAAGACATTTTGATGACATTCAGGACATCAAGGGTAATACGGCCATTCCAGAAAAAGAGTTCCAAAATTGCTTTGAAGGGTGAACTAGGCACTGGTATTGGTGCATAGCTTCCCAAGGGGAGTACTTCAAAGGTGACCATAGTGATATTCAGCAATGAGGTATGTAGCACTTTTTCTAGCATGAGTTCACAAACCTAATTGTCCGACCTCGTATGCACTCAGGAGTAAAGGGAAAACTATCATCAACTTAAGAAAGCTAATGTCAATTTCTAAACCCAACTTAGTACCACTGGGCAATTTAGGTGCTAATTCATTTTTATGGAGGTTTTTAACTTGCTAATTAATATTTGAATATTGTCTTATCTGACTTATTTTCTTATATATGTAAATGGTAACATTTTGGAAGCATCCTAAGAAACTAAAACATGTGCTCCTGTCTTTAGAGATTGAGAATTTGTAGAGAACATTAGAAAAAGGATGCCTTATAACTGATTAATCCCAATTCTAATTAAGTACAGCATATGAGCCAAATTAATAGCTAGGAAATAATGTTTTTCATATCTATTTTTAAATACTATTCGTGGAATCTAACAAGAGACCTGCAAGTTTGTTTGACCATCACATCATTTTGGTAACTGTAAATCTATTCGTTTAAAATGTGAAAGGCTGACAGTTTTAGTCAATAGTTTGAAATGTTAATGTTGTGTTAATCTGGGGGCAAATCATTTTCTATTTAAAAGGATTGATTTTGTTCAGGAGAGAGTTGTAATCTCTAATGATGTGGTAAGTCCTTTAGAAATAATTTGAATAGCTGACAGACCAAAGGGTCTGTCACTAAAAGAAACCAGGCAATAGTTTCAGAAAAAGATTCAATAGAAAATGCATGTTGGTTGGTGAACATTTATTGTCCTTGGTTATAAATAACATCTATTTATGCGAATAATATGATTCTAAATAAATATAAACAACCATGGAAAGGAAAATGGTAAACATGTGTATACTTGACTGACCTTCCAACGAAGTTTCTCCTTCCCCCAGAAATTGCAACTATTTTTGACAAGAAGCTCCTAAATTGTTAGAATACCAAGAGAAACAAGAAGCAAGCAGTTCTTATAAGAAACAAAACAAAAACAAACTCATAGATTCAGACAACAGATTGGCAGTCACTAGACGGGAGGGGAACCGGGAGGACAAAATGAGTAAAGGGGGTCAATTGTGTGGTGATGGATGGAAACTGTTTAGACCTTTGGTGGTGAGAATGCTGTAGTGTATACAGATGTCGAATTATAATGTTATACACCTGAAATTTATATAATGTTATAAACCAATGTTACCTCATTTCAAAAAGATGCATACTTAGTCTGATGATGCAGCCTTTAAAGAAATACCTTACCTGCCACAACATCTAATTGATTTGTCTGATTTGCTGTTGTAACTGCCTCCAACTCTTATAAAATACCATAAAGGAATCATGCATAAGCACAAAGGAAACATAAAACATTGTTTCTTATAACAACTGTCCCCTAACACACACACACACACACACACACACACACACACACACCTTATGCCCTAGGCTTTCTAGCACCAGGAACAGCAACAGACAGCAAGTGAACTGACTTATTTCAGAGAGGGTTGCCAACACCTAAGTAAAAGAATGTTCACTGGTGGGACGGTAGGGTGGCTCAGTTGGTTAGAGCAGGAGCTCTGAATAACCCGATTCGATTCCCACATGGGCCAGTGAGCTGCGCCCTCCACAACTAGATTGAGGACAACTAGCTGCCGCTGAGCTGCTGCTGGGGCAGCTGGATGGCTCAGTTGGTTAGAGAGTGAGCTCTGAACAACAGAGTTGCCGGTTCGATTCCCACATGGGCCAGTGAGCTGAGCCCTCCACAACTAGATTGAAGCCAACAAGCGGCTGCTGAGCTTCCGGAGGGGCAGCCGGATGGCTCAGTTGATTAGAGTGCGAGCTCTCAACAACAAGGTTGCCGGTTCAATTCCCACATGGGATGGTGGGCTGCGCCCCTTGCAACTAAAGATTGAAAACAGCAACTGGACTTGGAACTGCACTGTGCCCTCCAAAACTAGATTGAAGAACAACGACTTGGAGCTGATGGGCTCTGGAGAAACACACTGTTCCCCAATATTCCCCAATAAAATAAAATAAAAATATTCCCTGGCAATATTTGAGACATACTACTAAAATAAAATTGTTGTTCATCTGAAATCCAAATTTAACAGGCCATCTGTTTTCTTTTCTGGTTGTTGTTGTGGCTGCTGTTTTTGCTTGTCTTTTGTTTTATTTTGCATTTTGGCTAAATCTGCCACCTTAACTTGGGAACTTCAGTTCTATTTGTGGGTGCTGTCACTTATTAACACCGTGATCTTGGTTGAATCACTCTCCCTTTCAAATTCTTCTGCTAAAATAATGACTCTTCGTTTTCATTTTTATATTTCTACTTTGAGGAAAATCTCCACACTTAATGATCCACTTTCAGGTCAGTCACAGATGACCACTAAACAAAATTGATGCTTTGAACAAATGCTACAATTTGGTAACTGAGATTAAAATTAATCATAGTGGCTTCAGTTATTTAAAAGAAGGATGATGATATCAGAATAATAGTCAACATTCTGTCTTTGTAATCACCTTGAAAATGGCCAAGCCCCTCCCAAACTACCTATAAAACATTTTAATTATATCCACCTTCCTTTCTTTCTAATCTCCTTTCTTGGAATATCATATTATCACACTAAAGCCCTCTTTGTTTCAGCCATTTAAGACCTCAGTGTCACTCTCCATCATTTTCTGGAGATTTATCTCTTGGCTCACAGTCACTCTATCTAGTACTACTGCAGCCATATTCTTGGTAATTTCATTATCCACATGAAATTTCATTTCTTTGACTTCCTCTTCCCAAATGTTCTTGTCTTCCATTTTATCTCATCCCTCTACTCCCCTGGGTATACCCTAGACCCTGTCATAACCAAAGATGTGACTACTCCATAATTCCAATGTCAAGTATCCCATTCTGTGTACCATATCCAATATTTGCAGTCCACTTCTTCCAGTACCTCAACTCCAAGTATCCACTCCCCACCACGGCCCATGACCCTTAGTAAATTTCCACTATACCTTGCCCTCTTATGTCCTCATCTCTCCCTAGCTTAAATTCCACAGCTCATCAACTATGACAGACATTACAACGGCTAATATCCCGTTCTCCTCCACTTCTGGAAACCTAGAAACATTATTAATTTACACCTCTTGAAGTTAGGCAGGGTTCTTAATGCTGCTAGACAATTATATTTCTGTAATTTACTCCTTCCCTCAACTGTCATAGAAACTGATTTTGTAAGTTATCCTTCCACTTCAAGACTTCAAATATCCAACACTTCCTTCTCAACCTTTACTTTCAGCTGATGGCATTGCTTGAAAATAAAAAAGGGGGGGAGGAAGAGCGGGAGGGGAGGGAGAAGGAGGGGGGGGGAGAGAGAGAGAGAGAGAGAGAGAGAGAGAGAGAGAGAGAGAGAGATCTTTACAAGTTATAACATATACACCTTCTCATAAATGTGCACATATGCTCTATCTTTCTTCCTGTTAATATTGGCACATTGCCTGTGCTCTGCTCTAAGGCCATCTCCTCCACTTTTATCCAAGACCCTAAGTTAGAAAAGAATATCACTCTTTCAAGTCTCCCTTTTCCAGAATCATTATAATTTACTTCTTTGTTGGATTTTTCCCATCAGCATACAAACATGCTTTCATTTCTTCTATTGTCTTAATACACTTCTGACCCTACATCTACTTGTAGCTACAGCCCTTCTTCTCCATTCCCCTTAACCCCAAAGTTCCTCAAGTGACTTGCCTGTACTTAAGGTCTCCAAGTCCCCTCCTCCTATACTTTCTTGAGCCCATTCCAATCAGACCTTCAACTCACCATTACACCAAAACTGTACTAATCAACGCTATAAATAACCATTTGACACAGTTGATCATCTATCTTTGCACAGTCTCTTCACTTTGCTTCCATGACACCATGCTATCCTAATGTTCTTCCTATGGTCATTTCTCCTCAGTCTCATTAGCCAATTTTTCTTCAACTCACTAAACTTCCAAGGGTGGAAGTACTCCAGGGTGCATTCCTTGAAGTTTCCGTCACTTATTTAGTGATCCTGTCTAGTCTTGCAGCTTTAAATGTGGCTGTACACTGAAGACTCTGAAATACATATCTCCATCCTGGATCTCTCCTCTGAAGTCAAAACTCGTATATACTCTTGGATAAGTAATGGCCTCTCAAATGTAACCTGTACCGCTCTTCCTCTGTGCTGCCTACGGAGGTGGCAGTCATCTCCTACTCAGTATCATGGCTCAAGATCGTCACAAAGAGGACCAAGAAGTTCATCTGAAACCAGTCAGACCAATATGTCAAAACTAAGTGTAACTGGCAGAAACCCAGAAGCACTGACAGTGGGGAGCGCAGAAGATTCAAGGGCCAGGTCGTGATGGCCAACACTGGTGATGGGAGTAACAAGAAAACAGCACATGCTGCCCAGTCAGTGGCTTTCGGAAGGTCCTGGTCCGCAACGTCAAGGAGCTTGAAGTGCAGCTGATGGGCAACGAACGAATCTGACTGTGCTGAGATTGCTCACAACGTCTCCCCAGAGAATGCAAAGCCATGGTGGGAAGAGCAGCCCAGGTGGCCATCAGAGTCCCCAGTCCCAACGCCAGGGGAAATGAATAGACAGCTGGTGTTCAAATTGTGTTTTAATAAAACCATAAAATTCTGCCCCCCCAAAAAAAAAATTATATATAAACCTGTACCAAACTATACTCCTTATGTTCCTCCCAAGTCTGTTTCTCACACAGTTTTTCCCATCTCAATACCATCCTGCACATTTCTCAGTCCAAAAACTTGGAGCTACCATTAACTCTCTCACACCCCACATCTAGTTCATCAGGAAATGTATATTTTCTATTCCTTCAAAATATCCAAAATGTAATAATTTCCCCCACTTCCTCCACTAATTCTATTTCCACCAAGCTGTCACTATTTTTTGTCTGTATTATTCAAGTGGCATCCTAAATGTTGTCCCTCTTTTGATTGTCCCTTCTAGTACATTCTAACCACAGCAGCACTAGCAATCCTTATAAAATTATGTGGATTCTAACATGCCTCCACATAAAACCATCCAGTGTCTCTTCATCTCACTCAGAGAAACCAAAATCCTAGCAATGGCTATGAGGCCCTACGTGATCTAGACTTGTTACCGCTTCCATAACTCAACCACTTACTTTGTTTCAGAAACACTGGTGTCGCTAATGTTCTTCAAGCATTTCAGAAACTTCTTTCTCTTTGGGGGCTGTTGCATTGCACTTCCCTATGCCCGAGAGCACAATTTCTCCTCATATCTGCATGAAACACTCCCTTCTCTCTTTTGACTCTTCGTCAAATGCCAACTTTTCACTGAGGTTTTCCCTGACCACCCAATTTAAAATTGGAATTCCATCCTCCTGCCTGGCATTCCCCATTCTCCTCTACCCCACTTCATTTAAAAACCTTATATTTATTATATAAAATTAGTGCATTATGGATAAGTTAGAAAACGTAGAGAACAAAAGGAAGAAAATTTTAAAGAGAAGCCGTTATCCTTACCACGTAGACAGATCCTTACCACCCTAATCTTGCTTTCATTCCACTAAAATGGACCACATCATAAATACCGCATTAAACCTACTTTTCAGTTAATATATAATAAAAATATTTCCCCTTGAATAAATATTAATTTACCACAACATTCAGTCCTTTTAAATTATGGTAGATCGCGTCTCAGCATATAGTTGTCCTAGAAAGTGTCATATTGTCATCCCCTGGATACGCAGGTCTTTTGTGCAACTTGTCTTTATATCATTAAATTAGTTGTGTATGTTTTATGGAGCTATTTGACTATTAATATACATGAAATGTATCATTTGAAGGTATTCATGAAGTAGTTATTGAATTTGACTCCCGCATATTAAAATGAGGGTTTGCTGTAATGCCTAATTTTGTCAGACACACACTGCTAAATATATTCACCATTAATGAGACACACACACTACATTTTAGTAATTGTAAATAATCAGGGCTCTTTTCAATAAATCACTCACATTTGTCAACTTGGCCTCTTTCTATTTACACATTTTCATGATGCTAGCGTGGGACAATATAACACAGCAGTGCAACAGACCAAACTCCAGAGAAGGCTTACTTTTGGCAAGCTTAGGGTACTAACCTGATATATACCCTCACTCAAAGTACCAATTCATGTGTAAAGCCGTGCAGCTGAATAAGAATACCACCAGAGTATGAGTCAGGAGGCCTAGACTCCACTTCTAACACTTGCCACTATTTTGCTGCTTCTCATTTTTGGGTGGCCTTCAGAGACCTCAAGCACTTGAGTTCATTAAACAGTCCATTTGATTTTCTTCTGTGTTGCTAACTCAGGTGCTTCTCTATAAATCCCAAGCCATAGTACCATTAATAATTGATTGCATAGATCTACCTTTCAAGTTTTATAGATCAGTATCCAAAGTTTCATGTCCCATGGAGATCTCTTAAGAAAAATGATAACATTGTGTAACATATTTTATTTATCTAGTACTGATTTGATTGATCTCTTATTAGGGAATGAACCACATATACAGGATCCTATACATTGTAGTCATTTTAAAAGTACTTCAAGAGGAAAAATCCAAAGACACTGGCTCATCCCACTACCCC